>NC_072467.1:25243238-25568238 GCF_027596085.1 Anoplopoma fimbria
GTAAATGGCAACCTGTCAAAACAGAAAGTAAACCTTCAGCTGATCCAAACTGCTCAGCTTAAAGGTGAAAGTAGAAAAACATGCAAGTTGTGTTTCAGATAAACCAAATGAATGCAAATCAATAATGACTTTTCCATTCCGTCCATATCACCAAATGGAAATCACTGGAATGTGTGAACAGCACAACATGAACAGAGAAGCCTCGGTTTTAACTGTAGAAGATCTAACATTAGCCAACCCCGGGCTGCGTGTAGAGTAGCCTCCCCTGGGCTTTGTTCCACTCAGTTGACTGACTCATCCATTAATGCACACGCCACCACCTTTTAGATATGTGGCATTTGGCGTTGCTCTTTAAGAGTGTGCATTGCCCTTCTTGAAGCTGCATCTCCGGCTCCCCAACAACTGATTGTGACAGTCACTTGAAAATGCATCACGCCATGTTTATTCATGAAGCTGGTAGCCAGGCCAAACCATTGTTCTTATTTAGTGTCGACTTTCAGCTGGTCTGTGGTTTATTGTTTTGTGATAATGGACAGCTTTAACCCTGCAGTTATAAAACATAATTAATCTTCCTCAATATGGTAATCAAGTGCAAATATACATCCAGTTAAACGTTCAATTTATATTATTTAATAAAGGCTCTTTATATCTTTAAAGCAGATTTATTTGTATTCTTCCAGATTCCTTTTCTTATATTTGTGGTATTAAACATGTTTATTCATCTCACTTGTAAGCAGAGGCTCTTGTTCCCTTGTCTTTGGTGTAAATAAAGGTTGATTGTATGAATAAGCGGCCCCTTAATCTTGTTTCTTATGAGGTCGAGTTACGGGCTCAATCCATGTTGCTCAGTTTTGTATGAACTAATGTATTTCCTTCCTTTGTTTGCTTATCCAGTGCTTCTTCGGGGGGAGGAGGTGGTAGGGGCGCACCTCAGCACTATCCCAAGACTGTCGGCAACAGGTTTGTCATTTTAAAAAAATTCCATAGCACACTTAATGTGAAGTGATTTAATGATTAGCACTACGGCACTAGTAGGTTTTCAACACTGCAGAAAAAGTGGTCGAGACAGCTTTGTTGATTAAAGGGCCAAAATTCCAGGAAACTCGGATTTGAATACCCAGAAGTCCTGTTACATGATGTCACTCAACTGCAGACGGCACACGCATGTTTACCAACTTGGCTGTCTGAGATTATTTTTAATAATAAAGGGTAAAAAAAAAAGGAGGAAAGTGTTTAAAAGCCGAGCAGAGTACTCACACTTATGTGAAAACATTATGGGTTTTGTTTTTGCATGGTTTTTATCTTAACCCAACTGGTGAATTTTATTTTGACCTTACCATTAGGAACTTATCTGGTTATGAAACAATCTCAATTAATAATACTGATGCCTCTAAATGACCTACATAAGTGAATGAGACCTTCAGAAAGAATATTGGCGATTTCTATATACTTATTCTTAAAGCTTGTCATCTGCACCACCTGACTAGATTCCTGCAAAACCCTTTGTGCTTGAACAATAACTATATTGCAAGGGCGGTGTATTTTTCTGTACCAGCCACGTCGTCTCCTGATTCAGTGGTACTCAGTGTCTCTCTCTGTACTTTGACAGCGAGTTCCTGGGGAAAACCCCAGGGCAAAGCGGTCAGAAATGGGTTCCTTCACGAAGCACTAGACGAGATGTCAACTCCAGCACCGAAAAAGAGCGTCACGATGCAATCTTCAGGAAAGTGAGGGGGTAAGATTCAACCCCTGTATGCAGTTAATTATCCATCCCAAGGGACAAAGGGCTTTTATTTTTTGGTCCCTCCTCTTTTACTTTTTTTTTATATCCCGATTTACCCGGAAGTCCAGTTCTTGCAGAATTTACAAAACCCATTTGAATAACAGTGTGGTTTGTCTCGCCAAATTTAATTCAGTACAGCCAGAAGAGCTCTCCTAAATAAAAATGCCAGTGAACTAAGGTTACAGGACTTGAGGTCAGGTTGACTTAAAGGGCACATATCAAGAAAAACCTCATCTTCTCAGTGCTTGTGCACATACACTTGGGTATCTGGAGTGCTTACCAACCCACATCGGTGAAAGAGGAGACAACCCAGTTCATTATTTGTGGGCTGCCTAGATCAGAAAACATGTGATTTCACAAGCCAATCAGATTTGGCTCCCCCTTTCTATGCCACATGCAGGCTCATTAGAATATACAGAGGTTTTAAAGAGACAGACTCTAAAACGGGGTGTTTCAGACCGGGTGAATCCAGATGCATACAGACAGACAGACAGACAGACAGTTTGAGATAAATAATGTGAGTTTTTTTCTACATTAAAGCATGTACACATACAAGTATGAACCTTAAAATGAGCATGATATGTCCCCTTTAAAGTAAATGTATAGTTGCTGTCAGAAAATCAAAGGTCAGCTTCATGGTGATGGAGATGACAGTGTTTCCATCGGGAATGTAGGCGAACTGGACACCACAACAGGAGGCAGAAGTTAGACTCTGCAATTTATGTATAACCATCTAACCACAAACTGCTGTTTTCTTGTTGTCATATATACCGTAATAAATAAAAAAAAGGTAACCTCTTGGTCTCCCTCCTCATCATCCTGGGCATGATTCCTCTTGTCGCAAACATGCTTTTCTAAATCCCTGATGAGTAAATCAAGGTGTCTAACATAACCTCACACACTGCTCAAAGCCCGTAAAGAATCAGAAAGCAAATGTTGATTATGAGATTTAGTAAACAAAGCCTTTGGATTAATTGAGCATTATTTATTGGCTCTTTTGCACCGTGTCGCATCACAAGAAATGAAGCTGCAGAATGAGTGCTCAGGCAGTGAAGGATTTTAAAATAGTGGTTAGACGATTGTTTAATTACTAGAACTGAGACGTAATGCAGTATAAAACAAATCATTTAGTGAGTTTGACTTATTGACCAAAAACAAACACCCATCTTCAAATCTGCAGTCTTGATTCTTGGTATCAGTCCTTCCTCCCTCTGCTCATGTGACTCACTGCCTGCAGGCACCGCTTGGTTTGACTCAGCCAGCAGCAGCGTTCACAAGAAACATCATAAGAAATGTCAGAATACAGGGAAAATGATATAAGCAGTTTGCCTACAGACAGACAGCTTTTGTTTGTGCTCCTAGCTGATACGACTCGCTGCGCTTGTGTTAAACATATTGACCGATGGTGAGACACTGCGGACAGAGCAGATTTAAATCTCACTTTTCTACATGTTTACATCACGTTTCTGCTTGTTGAACAGGTGTATTGACAAAGTCTTGGCTTCAGAGTTATCTATGAACAGAGCAAACATTTTATACGTAAAGTACCGCAATTGATAATGTTCATTTAATTTCTGGGAAGCCAAAATGGTGATCGGGATAATATTGGATAAATAAAACAAGCGAAGAGGCCTTTTTTTCCCCCTTTATTATGTCATACCAACATCTTCTCTCCCTCCTCTTTTTCTAGCACACTCAACAAACTCACGCCTGATAGGTTTGACAAGCTATGCCTTGAGCTCCTGAACGTGGGCGTAGACTCAAAACTCGTCCTTAAAGGAATCATCTTGCTGGTAAGGGAACATATTTATTCCCAAGTCTCCTCTGCTAAACTGAAATGCATTCGTCCATATTTTCGCCTGGCTGCTCTGAGAGACTCACAATGGGACACATGTTTTCTAATCACCTGAGTGGTTCTCCTACTCTGCTTTCTCCTCCTTAGATTGTAGACAAAGCCCTAGAAGAGCCGAAGTATAGCTCGCTCTATGCTCAGCTATGTCTGCGCTTGGCAGAGGACGCACCAAACTTTGATGGCCCATCAACTGAGATCCAAACATCCCAAAAGCAGAGCACAGTAAGTGTGGCTGACTGAATCTGTTCTCCTCCTTTTATATCACTAATAACGTTTCAGTTTTCTGTCCTTCAATCAAAGCGGAGGGTTTTTCTGAATGGTTACTTTGTTGTCATTATTAATACCTCTTTGAAACTGAATTGTTACTTAAAACTCATTTCTTTTAATCTAAGCTTCTATGGACATTATTTGTCTTCATATTTCTTTTCACCAACGGATGATGTGTTTTTCTTGTTGTAACAGACCTTCAGAAGACTGCTGATTTCCAAACTTCAAGATGAATTTGAAAACCGCGCCAGAAATGTTGAAAGTAAGTTCTTGTCCTTTGTATATCTTGTATCTTTTTTTTTTTTAGCTCATGTCCTCACAGCGTGTCCACTAAACCTCTCGTTTCTCCTCATCCCCTCAGTCTATGACAAACATGACAACCCTCTTACTTCTGAGGAGGAGGAGCAGCGTTCCATTGCCAAGATCAAGATGCTTGGCAACATTAAATTCATCGGGGAACTCGGCAAACTTGACCTCATCCACGAATCTATCCTTCATAAGTGCATCAAAACAGTATGTGCACTCTTTTTATGTGTGTGTTTGAAATTTGGTGCCTTTTGAAGTCAGGTTTTATCATTGTTTTAAGACTGCACATCAGGGGGTAGAGTCAAAAGAAATACTGCATACCTTCATGAACCCTCCTGCATTCTTTCTCTCAATCTTTTTTTCTGAAGCTTCTGGAAAAGAAGAAGAGAGTCCAGCTCAAGGATATGGGGGAAGATCTGGAGTGCCTCTGTCAGATAATGAGAACTGTGGGGCCGAGACTCGACCATGCGAAAGCAAAGGTAACGGCTCCACAGTACATGAATGGCCGCCATATGGAGAAGCTGTGTATGTGCTTAGTGTGTGCGTGGGACATGTCTTAATTCAACACACAAGGGACTACACTTGCAAAAGCTTATTCACGCTTTTATCAGTTTAGTTATCTTCTCAATTACTCCTCTCCACACCACCATTTATGCAAAAAAAAAAAAAGCTACTGTTTTGATGTCTTTGTTGTAATTGGGTGCTTGTTTTCATACAAAAGGAGCTTTACAAACAACCTTATCAGAGCGGAATGTTTGATGACTGTAGTGTTTTTATGTTTTGTGTAGTTTTGTTTTTGGTATTTACAGTAGTCATTTGAATTTTAAAAGGATTTTAAATCTAGTTCTTGAAGTAAATTGTAGCACTCCAGTCTACTTTAATCAAATAAAACACAAAACATGATTTCACAACAGCAGAAATGTGGCTGGTGAAAATGCTGAGTTGCTAGTGAGCATAAAAATGTCATGTGATGACACGAGCCGGCATTTTCATGTCACATTTCCTGACAGCTTGTTGTTGGCTTGCCATTGATATTAGTGAAAAGATATCGTGGTAAATGTTGACATAAAAAGTGTATTATTTTAGTTTCATATATAGAAATTTCAGAGAATATATGCTCATAAAAATGTTCCTTTTAAGTCATGGAAATGCATTGGTAAAAATGTGTATGAACCCTGAAGGCAGCCAGTTACTTATGCTTTTGCATGCAGAAGTAAAAGTTTGTTCCAAAAATGATCAAGGTGCTAAATGCAAACCAGACATCTTACATTCTGGTTTCTCTCTGCCTTTGTGGTTCTGCCTGGGTGGACTGAGTCATCTCAGGCCCTCGCTAAGCTCACCTAAAGCCCCACTAGGCTCAAAGCCAGCGCTAAACATAAATCCTGCTGCCACACTGTACTCTCACACTCTGTCATGTCCTCACTCCTCTACTCTCTCTCTCTCTCTCTCTCTCTCCATCTCCATCCTTCTCCTCCAGTCTTTAATGGATCAGTATTTTGGCCGTATGCGATCCTTAATGAACAACAAGGAGTTGCCCGCCAGGATCCGCTTCCTGCTGCAAGACACAGCGGAACTGCGAGAAAACAACTGGATCCCCCGCAAGGCTTTCATCGACAACGGACCAAAGACGATTATGCAAATCCGTCAGGAGGCGGTGAAAGTGAGTCAGGTGACATTACGGGGCTCCTTGTTTAGATGGCCCGTATTATGGGATGTTTAATAGTTAATGTCCAACATCAGAAGAGGTTGAGGTGTGTGTTTTAAAAAAAATAAAATAAGTCCTGGCGATGAAATAGGCACAAGATGTAATTGAGTTTCTAGTTTGATAACACCCTCAAGTTAATGTTAGAAATTCAAGTTTAGATCTGGGTTAGAGTTGTGATTGATTTATGGGACAATTTAATGACACCAGCTGTTTTTCCTGTGTGTTCCTGCAGGATTTGGGTGTTTTCATCCCAGCACCCATGTCACATGGGATGAGGATGGACTTCTTCCTGGAAAGCCCCTTCATGCACAACAGAATGAAACTGGACAGGGAGACACTCGGAGGATTGGCCGATATGTTTGGGCAGATGTCAGGTAGGGGCTTTGTTCTTTGCTGTCTTGACCTTTTTGTAGTCTCATCTCGTCATGTTTCATTTCGTTTTTTATTTAATTTCAGAATCACAAAAAAAGTGTTGAATTTCTTGGATCATTTATTTTACAAAAAGTCAGAAAAACAATGGAATCTTGTGTAGTGAAAGAAAATGGTAATAAATGGAACAGATTTTTTTTCTCATGTGACTGTTGGTCTACGATGTGGCATTCATTGTTTAATTTTTATTTATTTATATCCCAATTTTATTTTGGGTAACATTTTAAATGAAACATGTAGAATAAAGTGATTTTGATGAAATGTAACAAATCTAAGCTTCAAATAGTGTTGTGTTTGTCGCACTTGATGTGTTCAAGGACCGTTGGAAATTAAACAAAGTGTCTTTTCTTTAAGCTTTTTTTTGTTGTTTTTTTTGTAAAGAAAACGTTCTTTTCAAAACCCCCAGTGTGTTTTCTGGTTTGGAAGGTTAAAGCACTTAATTTACCTTGAAGAATAATCCCTGTTGAAGTTGTTTTGGTGCGAAAATGATCATCCAAAAGGGATGTGAAATGGTTTGATCAGTTTTTTATGATCACTTCGAGGCAGTCGTTTAATATAATACTCCAATAATCTCCTGCTTGGACTCCCTCCTCTGTGTTAAACCTCTTCTAACATCATCTTTGTTTTTGTTTTCTCAGGCAGTGGGATTGGAACTGGCCCAGGGGTTATTCAGGACAGGTACTCGCCCACAATGGGACGCCATCGCACCAACCCGCTCTTCAACGGCCACACGGGCCACATCGCCCCTCAACCACAGTCTCAGTTCGAAGCAGGGCCAAAGTCTTTCGTTAAATCCAACCAGGTAATCCTCGCTCACACATTCATATCATTCAGACTGCCACCGATTTGATATTTCTCTACAAATCCTGAGGTCAAAGCTTAAGAAAGTGACCCACTGTGCCCATGTGACTTTGGACAGGTTCAGAACCAGCACTTCCAGAACCACATGGCCCAGCAGCAGGTCCAGTCCAAGGACATGCCTCCACGATTCGGCAAGAAAGGACTCAATGCAGATGAGGTAACAATAACTAGCTTTAGCTAGGCTGCAGGAGATGGACAGAATCATCATAACAGCTATTTAGTTGTGAAGTTTACTCAACAATTTATGTGCTTTTGTTGTTGTTGAGATATATACACACTGACATAAACGGCTGTTTTGTGACGTCCGGCCTGCTGGTGTTAAAGTCTTCATGCCCAGTGATTATAAAAAGACGCGTTATTCTGAGGAACACAACCTGCTACCGGTCTTTCTTCTACCTTGTCCTCTGTCTTTGATCTCCATCTTTCTCTTCCTTCCTCCTCTTCTCCTCAAACTGGTAGCTGGTCCACTGACTGCGATTATGAGATATGAGGGCATCGTTGGAGTTGATGTTCAGATGTATATAGTTTTTTTTTCATAGCATGGCTGATCCTGACGTTTTGCTTTGTGTGCGTGAAACTTCCTGGTCCCTCAGATCAGTCTCAGGCCTGCTCAGTCATTCCTCCTCAACAAGAACCAGGTCCCCAAGCTCCAGCCCCAGATCCTCACCATGATGCCTCCCAGCGCCCAGCCCCCTCGCACTCAAACCCCTCCTCTGGGACAGGTAAGAGGCGGTCCCTACTCACTGATTATTTTGACTTCCACAAACATGGATAACAGGGCTAGAACCAATTTAAAGAATAGAAAAAAAGTGTTGAAGAAAAAAGTTTTAGAAACATTTGAAATGAAAAAAGAATCCTGGCCAAACCAATCATCATAAACAGGGTTCCAGCAGAAAAGAAGCCTTAAATGCTATTAAAATGTATAAGGTCAATCTTAAGGTCTTAATTATGCTAAAACATGGGAAGTAGAATTTGATTAATCTGTTGAATCAATCTTATGTTGTATTGTAAATTCTTAAATAATAATAATAATTTTTCACATGCTCCGAACAAACAATCCACTGTCTGCTAGCTAACTAGACATGTGGTAGTACAAATTGAACCATAAAACCAATAAAATGTTATGGTTCCCTGGTGGCACTACATCTGTAATAATCACATGACCTTTTGCTTCAGCCTCCACAGCTTGGCCTGAAGACCAACCCTCCGCCCATCCAAGAGAAACCTCAGAAGACGAACAAGAAACCTCCTCCTGCCAGGGAGGAACTGCTCAAAATGACGGTAGGCAAAACAAGAAACTGCTATCTTTCTAGAATGTATGCAATATATAAGAAATAATATGAAAAATATATATAATAAAAAAATGTATCAAGGAGTGTAATGAAGAGGAGGAATTAGGAATGCAATAAAACTGCATTTATTGTGAAGAGGCCAGACCTATGAAGAACTTTGTGCTTGTGTAAACCTTTTGATCATAAACACATTGGTTGTATAAATATGAATGGTGTTGACTCTCACCCACAAAGCATGGTGAACGAGAAGGAACTCATAACACAAGCCAAAAGGAGAGCGTCATTATGAAATGCAATGCGTCACAATATTAGTTTTATCTTTATTACGTTGTTTTCATATTCTTTGGAAACAAAAGTTGTATGCATGTGCAAAAAAAGTTAAATAATACAATAAAAATCTAATTTCTCCTCACTTTAAAGACCACAAAGTTAGTCAGATTATAAAATAAATGATTGGCTGTTTATCTTTTAAAGGTAGCCCGTCTGTGTTGGTCCACTACCAAGGAGATGAGAGATCAAATCATTTGTCACATTTTCTGTGCTTAAAATCTCCAATTTCAGGAGGCGATCGTGACCGAGTACTTGAACAGTAAGAACCTGACGGAGGCCGTGAACGGCGCCAGAGAGATGAAGGCACCCAAGCACTTCCTGCCGGAGATGCTGAGCAAGATCATCGTGTGCTCCCTGGACCGTCCTGATGAGGACAAGGAGCACGCTAGCACTCTGATCCACACGCTCCGCACTGAGGGCCTCATCACTGGAGAGAACTTCATGCAGGTAGAAGCATCCATATTTGTCACCGATGAGAGACCAGAAGGGGATTGCGTCGTTATTCATGCTGTGGCGTTTGCTCTTCCCCAGGCTTTCCTCAACGTCCTGGACCAGTGCCCTAAGATCGAGCTGGACGTTCCCCTGGTGAAGTCCTACCTGGCCCAGTTTGCGGCCCGGGCCATCATCGCAGAGCTGGTGAGCGTGGCGGAGCTGGCTCACCCGCTGGAGAACGGCACTCACTTCCCCCTCTTCCTGCTCTGCCTGCAGCAGACGGCCAAGCTGAAGGACCGAGAGTGGCTCACCGACCTCTTCCAGCAGAGCAAGGTCAACATGCAGAAGATGCTCCCAGGTACTTTTGAACAGTCCCACTCCTCCCATAATGCATCTCACTGAGGGGGGAGTTGTAACCACTGTGACAAGGGCTGGGAATTCTTTATAAAAATGAAGATGCCAGTACCACCAGTACCCTTAAAGTGATACCGATACCAAAAGAGTAATTAGTTTGATACACAGCCCTAATTCTGAATATATGAATTATTCTTATCTGCAGAAATCGATCAGAACAAGGACCGCATGCTGGAGATCCTGGAGGGGAAGGGCCTGAGCTTCCTGTTCCCGCTGCTGAAGCTGGAGAAGGAGCTGCTGAAACAGATAAAGGCAGACCCGTCTCCACAGTCCATCTACAAGTGGATTAAAGACAACATCTCGCCCAAGCTTCACACTGATAAAGGCTTTGTCAACATCCTCATGACCAGGTAAAGGTTAGCTTTGATGAACACTGAGGCTCAGTTGAAGTTGATCAAAATTAACATTTAAACAGTGAAAGTGGTGTTTCATAACTTTCGAGGTCAAAGTAATTGCAGTTTACAATATCCTCCCCATACTCGAGTATACATCAAATATACTTAAAACTCTTAAAATGGACGGGAAATGTCTTTTTTTGTGTGTAAATAAGTTTTAGTAAATATCAATCTTAAGTAAGATTTTAAAAAAATAGCAATATTTTGTGAGTGTTATTTCTTATAAAATACTTTCAGTTAAAAAATATTTTTTTAATAAGGGTATATGTTTCACTTATGATGGCAAAATTCAACATTGCCAACTTATTTTTTTATTTTTTTCATCATGATAAAATCTTTTTAAGTAATCGTTTAGTTAATAAAATATTTTAAATGTTTTGTCTAATTTAACAAACTGTACATAACTCAACCATATTCAGTATATTATGATTTCATTTAGACAACAGGAGGCTGGGACCAGCAAATGTTTGACATTTTCATTTGGAAAAATGACTTAAATGATTAATTGATTATTAAAATAGCTGCCAACAATTTTTTTCAATAAAACTAAATCACTTTTTTTTTCAGAATAAGATTTTAGTCATGGTGGAGGTCTTTTTTTTATTTTCTGCAAGGGTGTATACATTTAAAGAAACGCAAGACCACTTATTCAAAATGTTATATTTAATCAGAAAGGTCTAATCAACATGTTCTTCCGATCTCTTCCCAGTTTCCTCCAGTACATCGCCCAGGAGCTGTGCATGACGGAGGGCGATGAGCAGCTGGCGGCGCCCTCCAAAGAGCAGCTGGAGCAAGAGAAACAGCTGCTGCTGGCCTTCAAGCCCGTCATGCAGAAGTTCCTGCACGACCACACCGAGCTACAGGTCAGCGCCCTCTACGCCCTGCAGGTGCACTGCAACGCCAGCGCGTTCCCTAAAGGTACAGTACCGCCGAGTCTTGGGCAATCTACTAGTATTGAACCGATTATTAACTTTTTGCAAATATATTGATGTCCATGTATATGTCGGTCACTAGAAATTTCATGAAAGAAATGCCCAAATTAGTTTGAGGTAGGAAAGAAGTGGTGTCTCCATTACATAGTTAGTCCACCAGAGAGCGCTGACAACCAGAGATGCACCGATAGCAGTTGTTTTGGAGCTTTTCTTTTCTTTTTACGTGCCAATGTAAGAACTATAACTCAAACAGCAAGGCTGCAAACTTTTTTTCAATGTGTCAATGTGAACCGTCCAAAATTGTAAATGTTATCCTTTTACTTTCTAATTGTCATCTATAGTGGATATGGGCATAAATAACACACTTCAACTGATTACAAAATAAAAGATAGTATTTTTATTTAAATACTTGCTTTTGATTAGAAAAAAATCTTGTCATTGGTAGTTTTAATGAGGAGGTTAAACAGGTCATACGTCCCCCTCTAATATCTATTTTAAATTGCTGTGAAAACAACTTCAAACAACTGTGGTTATTCAAGTTTCTCACCAAGAATTGCATTTTACAAGATAACATTTGAACACAGTGGTTGATTTACCTTTGCCTAATACTCCTTTTTGCTGAATATATATCGCTCGACAGCAAAATAATCTGGTCATCATTTTTAGTCAAGTGTTTGAGGGATTTATAATAATTTCAATGCACTATAAGTACTTGTACTGTTTTTATTTTAACGATATTTTTTTACTTTTAGCGTATGTTACTTTTACAACAAAATTGCTTGTTTTTTGGTGGGAACATTCAATAATGCCAATTGTTTTTAATATTCTTTCCACGTAGGCATGCTGCTGCGCTACTTTGTAAACTTTTACGACATGGAGATCATTGAAGAAGAAGCCTTCCTTGCATGGAAAGAAGACATCACCCAAGAATTCCCGGGGAAAGGAAAATCTTTATTCCAGGTAACGTAATCATTCACATCTGTTACCATTTGATTTGTGAGAGACCGAATATCCTCAGCTACTCATACACATCATGTAAACACGTTTTTTTTTGCACAAGACTTGACGTGATGTTTCCCTCTGTCAGGTCAACCAGTGGCTCACCTGGCTGGAGACGGCGGAGGAGGAGGAGTCAGAGGAAGAAGCAGATTGAGGAAACCAAGAGGAAGCATCATGGCGTAGAAGATCAACCGTTATCTTATTAGCACACTCGCCTTTTTCCTTTTATTTAACTCCAATCTTAATTAAACCACTACCACGTGGCACTTAGCTGCTTCTGTCGTGCAAATATAAACCGAAAGCTTGTACCTGTAGGGCTTCATGTGTTACCAGCCGTAACCGCGACGATGGGCTGAGAAGCCTCATTTGATCTGTTGCCTGATGGATGTTTGATTTTTCTGGATCTGTGTCCCGATCAGCTACATGAATTCTAAAGTCTGGAGTGGCTCAACATGTGTTTATTTTCTTCTTCTTTAAACTCTTTTGGCTGAAGTTTGTAACTTTTTTTTTTTTTTCCACTGTATTGCATGTTTTTCATTTCGACTCTTTTTTTTTTTGATTCGAGACTTCCCGCGTAGCAAAGTGCTTTATTTAAGAATGCGTAGGATTGTTGTACCCCAGAGTATATCAAATTAGTGGTCTTCTTTGCTAAAGCTAGCTATACGTATATTATATATTATTAACAAAAAAAAGGATCTTGTCAGTGACCCGCGTTGTGATCCTCTGAAAGGGCACAAAAATGAGAGCGAGGCATAAGCTGGCAAAACGTTTAAAAAAATGAATTACGGTCGGTGTTTCATCAACATATGCTAACTAGAAAAAACAACTGTTCTTTTTAAATAAAAGTGCTCTCCGTAGTCGCTGATGATGATGAGCATCTTCCCTCGTTTTTTTTTGTGATAACTCATTTTATCACCTGTCCCTTTTTCTTTGTCTTTTATTAAATGACTCACGATCCGCCTAATGTTACAATATTTTTTTTAAAGAAGTTGTAATCATTGGTGTGCCACCGTAACGTTTCAGAGTTGCCTGTGTTTCTACCTCTTAGTCAGATGGGCTTTTGTTAGTTTGTTTTTGATGCTAGGATAATGACATCTACTAAGAACCTATAGCCCAAGCAGATGCTGAAGTATTTGATTTAGTTTTGGCCTAATTGCACAATAAAATTTATTGAAGCAGACTTTTCCTGTGAAGCTCCACGTGGTTTACAAGTGTTAATATTTCAGCATGAAGAGAAAAAGGCTTGTTTTTATTAATTCAACAGCTCATCTGCCTCTGGGACACGTACCTGTTTAACGGTTGGAGTTTTGTCTCGCCCAGAATTCAGAGCAAATTAACTGGCTTGTTTATTTTGAATGCTTAATACATTTTTTATATTTTTCTTAGATTGGCAAAATATAGGCAAACCTTTTTACATAGGTTGTAAGTGGTTGCCCTTTACTAAGATAAATAACAGTTAAATAAATAAGAAACGGCGACTTTAGTCCAAGATTTGTGCCGACAAGCCGTGTTTATGTACAAAGGCAATGGATTTAGATCATATTGTACGGTATTCAAAATTATTGTGCACCTCCTATTGCTTTAATGTCAATAAAGTCCAGTACATGAGCACCAAAACTAGTTTTCACTTTTATTTATACTGCTATTCTTAATGTATTCAAACTCCCCGTTAAACTGCTTCACTCGCTAGCAAACTTAAGAGGACAAAAAAACTGATTCTTAGTCGGTTTTCTGGAAAAGATCTTAAGGAATTTCAGGAAACTTTTTATAAACTTTTTGAAAATGCTTAAATATGCTTTCTATTCTTGACCACACTATTAAATGAAAACCAAGGCAAGTTTCAGGAGTGTATATATTTAACAAGTGCAATGTCACAAATGTTCAGAAACGTACAAAAATGTACAATTTGCATTATGGATAATAAAATTGAAATTCAGAGCTTTAATAGTATCAAACGACTATGTTAATATTTAGTGGAGCAATGTGCCTGAGAAGAGAATGAAGTGGCAAACAATGCTTTTAGTGCATGTCAATGTGAGCGCCCCCAGCTGGCCACTGCTCTGCACTGCTCTCATACGGCGGTTTACAGCTGATATTTCCTTCCTGACCTCACGACCTTGTCCCGGAGTGCCCAGCTTCTGGTCCCACATCAGGTAAACACAGGTGAGCTTTTTATACTCACACTTTGCAAGGTAGGGGAGGCTCGGCTACAAGCCCAAATACAAACGAAGCTAAACTCTGTAAGCACTGTTGCCATTGTTTGCGCTGTTAGCACCGTCAAGTAGAAGGAGTAGAGTTTTTGAGAAAACAAAGAAATATATATATATCCTAGTCGATTCATGCTGTATGGTGATGGATATCAGGCTTCCACATGTTGCAAGAGTGGATCAGGGCATGGAGGTTGATGTAATAATAATAAGTAACCAATATTTCGTTTCAAAGCAGGTTTCATCCTTCTCCCGGGATGTCAACACGTTAATGGTCGACTACTCCTGGTCCGTAGGGATCCAGAAGTATTCCACCACCTTCCTGCTCCTGCGTTGAGGTGCAGAGTCCGGTCGCTCTCCTCCGAAGGCGGGCAGCTCGTCGAAGTGACTCGGGCCCGGGTCCCTCCCTGTGTGCGGGGCAGAGACCCTGAACATGGTCCTGAGAGAGGGTTCAGTTACAAATGAGTGAGTGGTTGTACCTTTAAAATGCTACAGATTCCTCTCAGGAGGAAATCCTTTCAATTGACATTTCACAGTTTTGTTTTTGGAGTAATATTTGTTTCTGTTCACCTTTTATTTTTATTTTTTTTTTATTTATCTATTTTTTTACAAATTTTTCTAAAAACAAGAACCTAAGACATCAGAGTAATTTCACAGATTTTACACATCATTTCTATAACCTCTGCAAAACAGGAAAATATAGAATTGTCAAATGAATACAGGACCCCGGATTCATTCAGAAATCCACTCATATCTTCATGCTTTTAAATAATGTGAATGCATAGATTTTTACCCATATGACCCATAAAACCCTTTGGATAAAAATGCCATGAGTCATCCAACTAAAACAGGAACATTTTGTTGGAGATACAAGGTTTCTATCTGCTTATTGACATGCTGCTGTTTTTAGCGCCCTCTGGTGGCCACAGCGTTACCTGGATGAACTCCTTTCAGGCTCTTCGGTGCTGGATTCAGGGGTGGAGATGTACACCGGGTCTCCCTCCTGAACAAAATGACACATAACGAGAGAACTGGTAGCTTTAACATGTGTATTATATATTTATATATATATTTTTACATTCCTAGATAACTTCATGCACACATCTGTAGAGTCTTCTCACCGTAAAGTTTCTCGGGGCGCCGTCTTGATTTTTGAGAATTTTCACCCTCTGGTCGCTTTCTGTCATGCAGAGGAAGTAGCTCTTGATGTTGGCTTGACACTGTTGGGAAAACAAACGTAAAATGTTCCTTAAACTTTTTATTAAACAGACAAAAAAAGGATGGAAGAAATATACATTTGCACAGACCAGACAAATTCGTGTTGAGTAATATAGATGCAAGCAAATGACAAAAGTTATGTATCACAGAGCAACAATATCTTTGATTTTCATCCATATTTAAGAAGACTTTGGTGTTTTTTCACTCCCAACAGACAGAACCATCCCTCTTGTCTCTAGTGTTTATGATCTGTGGTGCTATCGTGGATGCTTTCTTACTGCTTTGTTCTGCCTCAGGGCCTTCAGGTCCTCCTGACCTCTGACCCTGTCGGCTAACTCCTGGTGCTTCTCCCTCCAGTCGAGACACTCGGCCGTCCTCTCCTGCCTCTCCTTCTCGGCCAGACGTCTCTCGGCATCGGCCTCCCGCTTGGCCTGGTTGGCCTTTTTGCTCTCCTCCTCCGCCGCCGTCGCCCTGCGCCTCGAACTCATCTCACTGTGAACACAAGACTTAAAATCACACACAAATACATACTTTTTTTTTTTTTTTACACAGAACTCACTCTTAACTAAACTTTTAAATTGGCCTTTTCGACTTCTATTTTTGCTCATCTTGCGTCATGAAACTGCTGTGTGCGTCATGTCTATACATGCATGTCAGTCATTTTAACGTTCCCACGGTTACAAAAACAAAAAGAATCAGCCGGTAGATCAAAGCAACAAGCTATTAGAGAATAGCCACACAAAGTTGTTTTTGCTTCTTTTACTTTTAAGGGAGTGTTTGAAATCCACCATGGATCTTGTGAAACGTCTTGGATTCTCATCTCTGACGTTCATTATTATCATTCGTTATGATTCCTCCTTCACTCGTCTCCTTTGCTTTCCTTTCAGCTCCTCCGTCAGTGTTTTCTCTGCTTACAGTATTTACACAGTATGATCGGGCTTTGATTATGATTATGACAAAAGGTCGAAAGCACTGGCTGACCTCCAGGATGCGTTCATCATCCGAGCAGAAATGTTTTCTTCTTTTCTTTATTACAGCTGATTTTTTATTATGTTTACAGTGTGGCTACACTCTAAGCTTCATTCTGGTCATTTGCCTTGTGCATTAACAGTTTAAATCACCCAGAAAATAACACGAAAATATTGAAATAACATGACACTCTGGATCACACTGTAGCAAAAAAAACCAAGATGATAACTCTTAACTTTAAGCAGCGTCAACTGCTTTGATGCTCCGAGTTTTGTGGCGAAAGCTGTTTAGGTTACATGTGGAGCAATTCATCTGATCTGTTGTTCTTCTTCTGATGTTTAAATTTATGCACTCAGCAGGAGAAAATATTATATTATATATATATTATATTATATATATATAACACGCCACTTTGAAGGACATTCTGCGTGTCATTCGCTTTGAGCATTTGGCATCTCATTTAAATGTCATTCTCACTCTAAAACCATCACATGCAGACGCAGAAAATCAAAGGTTTTTCTTAATAAAAGATCATGGTTTGGGTTAAAATAAGGATGTTTGATACGTTAATCACATTACAGACGTGAGTTAAGAAGTCACATACTGACGTAAGGTGGTAACAAAACTACTTGGTTATGATTAGGTTTGGGTTAAAAAAAAGGACGTGTAGTTATGTCATTTAAGGCACATAAGCTACAAGTGAAATACATCTGATAAGACACGTGCATCGGTCTCCTGGGTGAAAGTCGTGCGTTTGTTTGGCCCAGATTTTTTCGCTTCAAGTCACCTGACTTCCAGAGCGTCTATTCCTGCTGCATGAAATTACTGAAACATGCCCAGGAACTGGAAAGATGCAACAAAATAAAGGCTGTAAGAAGAATGAAACTTAAGCAGTAGTGGAATTGAGGTCCTGTAAAATAAACTTAAAGTAAACAGGAGTGTTAGTACTGCTGTTACAGGAAAGTCAAAAAACATCAACAGGCAGAATATGTCAGCCATTTAAAAACTGAAAGCACTGAATAATCAAAGGGTTTTTATAGTTCTAACTGGGAATAATGGACCAATAGTTTTTATTAGCTAACTAAATTAACAATCCAATCATTATAAATACTCTAAAACATATAATAATCTAAGTTTGATTGTATGATATTCATGCATTTTTTTTAAGTTCCTCAAATGTTAAACTTAAATTTCCCTGTGTTGGAAAAACTATTTGTGGAATGTGAAAACAAGAGATTTCATGAGCAAAAATAACAAAAAAACATTGGTAAATATCAGAAATCAATATAAGTTTGTATCAAAATAATAAGATATTGTGGATACGAACAAAAATAAGAGGACATTTCCTCTTATATCACTTCCTGCATGAGGCCACCCTTTTGCAGGCTAATTAATGGTGTATTTGTTATACAAAATATAAACCTAGTGCAGCTTTAATGTCCCAAAATACGTTCTTTGGGTGTCCATGAAACATACCCACCTCTGTTTAATCTGGACGTTCTCCTCTGTGATCTGCCTCAGCTTGTGTCGGAGGTCGTCTCGGCCTCCCTCCAGGCTCCGGTTCTCCTGCAGCAGAGCCTGTTTCTCCCCAGACTCCCGGTCCAGCTTCAGCTTGGTTTCAAAGTAACTCTTCTCTGCTTTGGCGAGTGAAAGCTGCAGGTCAGTGTGCTGCAGAAGGAAAAAGGCAGAAAAATGAATGTCAGAGGTCATAATTTAGCCGATTCAGTCCACCGGTAATGTTAAACCTGTTTGTGCCCCGGCTGATTGAGGGATATTGATGCTGATAACTATAACTGCGCTAAAATATTCATCCAAATTTAGTTAAAGCGATCATCTAATGTTCACTGTTCTCCTCATCAATACATAATTATGGAAATTAAGACAGATTTGGCCCAGACTAAAAAAAACAGATCACAAAGATTTAGTTTCCTTTCAGAATAAGCAAAATGATTTCCTGAGAGAGTTTGGCACTGTACTCTTTAGAAAACATTTCTCAAACCAAATAACAGGTTTATGTGTATTTGCTGGGGACTATTTTCAGCGGTGGATTAATACACATTTGGTGCTCTATAGTGAGTATTTCCAGCAGCAAGATAGTGAATGTGGGACAAACTCAAAATACTTTTTCCCCAGTTTTGACACAATGAAGGCACATTTCACGGAAAGTAACACTATAATTTGTATACTAAAATAACTTCACCTCTGTAGGTATTTTAACCCAAACCACAATCTTTTCTTAAACCTTACTAAGTCTAAGTTTTGTTGCTTAAACACTGCAGACACTTGAGCAGGTACACTGATTGCTCTTGTCCCTGGACATTAATAGAAAATCGAAAAAAAGATAACTTTTTTGTTTGAAGATATGTCACTTAATGCACTGATGTTTTTTTTAAAAGTGTTTAAAAACAATGGAGCTCTGCAACAGAGGATAATTCATTTTTTTATCTATAATTATATATATATATATTATATATATATATATATATATAATTAGTGGTTTTCATTGGATTTGTCAATATGACAATAAGAAGAATATATTATATAACCAGCCTCACGATTCAAGAAAACTTTGCATGACATTTTTGATTAATAACATAATCCCTTATGACTTTTTATTCTTTTAAATTCAGTCACATATGTTTTGCTTCCAGTTGATAAATTGGCATTCAACTCACTGATCCTCTGTTCTACAACTCCTGTATAATTTGCTGGTTGACGCTAAGTGCTGACATTTGGGTGAAGTTACATTCAGAGTAACATCCCACCCTGACGGAGGCATGATGGAGCACCCGAGCAGTGTATACATTACATGTTGTACTACAGTCACACTGATTACAGCCTCCGTTCATCCCCTCTCTGTCACTAACAGGTTGTGTAGATGTGAGCGTACAGATCAGCTGACAGTAACTGAGTCCACCTCTTTCTTAAGCGTCTGTAGTTCTTCACTCAGGCGGCTCCTGTCGGCCTCTGCGGCCCCTTTGTCCCGCTGACACCCGAGGGCCCGAGCCTCAGCCAGGGCCCGGCTCCTCTCCGCCTCCCCTCTGAACCCCTCCGCCTCCTCTGCAGCCCGCGAGCACAACGTCGCCCTCTGCTGGCTCTGATACAGCCTCTGCTTCAGCTGATGGGGGAGGGAGGGGGAGAGAGGGAGAGAGAGGGAGGGAGGAGGGAGGGAGAGAGAGAGGAGATGGAGAGAGAGGGAGGGAGAGGGAGGAGAAAGGGAGGGAGGGAGGGAGGGAGGGAGGAGGGAGAGAGAGAGAGAGAGAGAGGGAGGGAGAGAGAGGGAGGAGAGGGAGGGAGAGAGAGGGAGGGAGAGGGAGAGAGAGGGGAGGGAGAGAGAGAGGGAGGGAGGGAGAGAGAGAGGGAGAGAGGAGAGGGAGGGAGGGAGGGAGAGAGAGAGAGGGAGGGAGGGAGGGAGAGAGAGAGAGAGGGAGGGGAGGAGGGAGAGAGGGAGGGAGATGGAGAGGGAGGGAGAGAGAGGGGAGAGAGAGGGGAGGGAGGAAGAGGGAGGGAGAGAGGGAGAGGGAGGAGGGGGAGGGAGAAAGAGGGAGGGAGGTAGAGGGAGGGAGAGGGAGAGAGAGAGAGGGAGGGAGAGAGAGAGAGAGGGAGGGAGGGAGAGAGGAGGGAGGTAGAGAGGGAGAGAGAGAGGGAGGGAGGGAGGGAGAGAGGGAAGGGAGAAAGGGAGAAAGGAAGGGGAAAAGAGAGGGAGGGAGATAGAGGGAGAGGGAAGGAGAGAGGAACAGGAGAGAGAGAGGGAGGTAGAGAGTGGAGAACAGAAAGAGAGAGCAGTAGAGAGTAGAGGTAGAGCAGTAGAACAGGAGAGAGAGAACAGGAGGAGAGAGAGCAGAGAGGTGGATGTAAACTGACTTGTACATGTAACAGTAGAGCAGTAGAACAGTAGAACAGTAGAACAGTAGAACAGTAGAGCAGTAGAACAGTAGAACAGTAGAGCAGTAGAACAGTAGAGCAGTAGAGCAGTAGAGCAGTAGAGCAGTAGAACAGTAGAGCAGTAGAACAGTAGAGCAGTAGAGCAGTAGAGCAGTAGAACAGTAGAGCAGTAGAACAGTAGAGCAGTAGAGAACAGTAGAGCAGTAGAACAGTAGAACAGTAGAGCAGTAGAGCAGTAGAACAGTAGAGCAGTAGAGCAGTAGAGCAGTAGAACAGTAGAGCAGTAGAGCAGTAGAACAGTAGAACAGTAGAGCAGTAGAACAGTAGAGCAGTGGAACAGTAGAGCAGTAGAACAGTAGAGCAGTAGAACAGTAGAGCAGTAGAACAGTAGAGCAGTAGAGCAGTAGAACAGTAGAGCAGTAGAACAGTAGAACAGTAGAGCAGTAGAACAGTAGAGCAGTAGAGCAGTAGGTTCCTTTGTCTCCGGTGTAACAGGACTCTAACACAGTGACCTCCTGTGTGTCCTGAATGGAAAAAGGTCAACGCTTCTACATGAAACTCTACACCTTTATGTGAGATCACTACCAGCATCTGAGACTAAATGTAGGCCAACCTGCATGTTTATAGAACATAAATGCTCCATTTCCAAAGGGACATTCTCTCAGTTTACTCGTTATTTTAGACTCAGCCTTATGAGGTATGGATGTTTATCTAGGACTTTTAAATAAGGTGGCATCAGGGTGTGCAAATGTGCGTAAAGCCTCATGTTTAATGCATAAAAAGTACAGAAATATAAATCAAGATATTAAAAGTTAAAACAACGCAAATACTAATACTATTAAAAACAAAAAAGCCTTTTTAAGCTGCTGCTTTAGAGCAAGATAAAGCTTCTCTGCAAATACATTAACTCAGAAATAGAAAAGTAACGTGCCAATGATAATAATAATCCAAACATGTTCATTAGGGCCTTGACTTGGATAACATTGTTCCTTTGTACTCCAGCACAATGGTGTTAGAGGTAGGGGTCGTGTTTCAGAGTCTTCTCTGGCTGCTGGGGAGCTTTTCCACAACTGAGATGATCATCAATGTAAGACACAGGCTCCCCAGGCATGAAACAATTGTTGCATTATGGGAAATGTAGGATACAGTGTTTCTGGAGCTTGACTAAGCCTCATCTGCAGCAATTTCATCCCTTCAATTTTGAATTAACACTTCAATATAATTAATATGAATTGAGAGAGAGGGAGGGAGAGAGAGAGAGGAGGGGAGAGGAGGAGAGGGAAGAGGGAGAGAGGAGAGAGAGAGAGGGGGAGAGAGAGAGAGGAGGGAGAGGGGGAGAGAGAGAGAGAGGGAGGGAGAAAGAGGGAGAGGGGGGAATATTGAGGAGAGAGGGGGATAGAGGGAGGGGGAAGGGGAGTGAGGGGTGGGAGAGAGAGACAGAGGGAGAGAGAGGGAAGGGAGAGAGGAGAGGAGAGGGTAGAATTAAATAATAGAGGGAGAGAGAGAGAGAGAGAGGGAGAGAGAGATTGAGGGAGAGAGAGGAGAGAGAGAGAGAGAATGAGGAGAGAGAGAGAGGAGGGAGGAGAGAGAGGGAGAAGAGAGAGGGGGAGATAGATTGAGGGAGAGAGAGAGAGAGAGAGGGAGAGGGAGGGGAGGGAGGGAGGGAGGGGGGGGGATAGAGGGAGAGAGATTGAGGGAGAGAATGAGGGGGAGAATTAAATAATATTGAAATGTTTTTATTTTATTTAATGAAGACCTAAACCTGCTTTGTATCCGTCCTCAGGAGAAACAGTCCTTTTTTTTTATCCCTCTTTGATTTGACCTCTTAACCTCTCTGACCTCTCAGTGATACGTTGTTTTAAACCGTGTTCAGTGGTCATGTGTACCTCTTTGACCTGACCTCTCAGTGATACGTTGTTTTAAACCGTGTTCAGTGGTCATGTGTACCTCTTTGACCTGAGCCTGCAGCTCCTGGTTCAGGTTCCTGAGGTTCCTCATGGTCAGCTCGTTCTCTGTGCGCATGGTGATCCTCTCCATGTGGATCTCGTTTGATAAATACTTGTTCTCTTTTCTCAGATCCTCACATTCCTGTGGAGAGTTTACATCGTCACTGAACGGTCCTTTTCCAGGAAGAGATTCCTCATTCATTAACATTTTTCCACACTTATCAAAACAGATAATTCATTTTTGGAGAAAGGGGGAGAAAGAGGGCGAGAGAGGGGGAGTGAGAGGGAGGGGGAGAGAGAGGGAGGGAAAGGGAGGGAGAGAGAGGGGAGAGGAGGGAGAGAGGGAGGGAGAGGAGAGAGGGGAGGGAGAGAGGGGGGAGGGAGAGAGGGAGGGAGAGGAGAGAGAGAGAGGGAGATGGAGAGAGAGGGAGAGATGGAGAGAGGGAGGGAGGGAGAGAGAGAGAGAGAGGGAGATGGAGAGAGGAGAGAGAGAGAGAGAGGGGGAGGGAGAGAGGGAGGGAGAGAGAGAGAGAGGGAGAGGAGGGAGAGAGAGGGAGAGGGAGAGAGGGGGGGGAGGGAGAGAGGGAGGGAGAGAGGGAGAGGAGAGAGAGGGAGAGATGGAGGAGGGAGGGAGGGAGAGATGGAGAGGAGGAGAGAGAGAGAGAGAGTAATTTAGATTTAGTTGACAGACATTTTCTCCATAAGGTCCATTTAGTAGCCGTTCTGGAGCTTTCCATCGTATCACATGGTCTTCACCAGAAATGTCATGTTTTGTAATTGTAGTTTAAAACATCAACGTTCCCAACACTTTAAAGAAAACTACAATTTAATAAAAAACTGGGCAAACTCCATTTATTGATGAAGATCATGTGAAATGAGTGAAAGCTCCAGTATATATATATATATGCACTTTAAACTCCCCCTCATATTTTGCAGATTACAGTTTTCTCCACTAGAGGGAGCTGTTAGCTTCCAATTAGCCTTTTGCTCACATTCATAGCAGGACAAGGCTTTTTTTTTTTAAACCAACACATTCAGACATGTTTTCCCCCAACATGTGTTTCTGATGACATCACGTCAACACCTCGCTTGTGTGTTGGAGACGACCACAAGCACCACAGCTGAAGGGTGAGTGCAGCAGAGAGGCCTCCATGTCACCGACACTACAGGGGCTAGATCATTGTCACCTTCATGAGGAAACCAAAAAAAGGGGGGATTGAGTGAGGTTGATAAATGCACCGCATGTGTTTTAGGGCAGAATGTCACATCTGGGCAGTAATTCATTCTATTTAACTAAGATGTAAAACACATTAGTGTACTTACTGTTCCTGTTATACTCAGTTGTTTTCTTTTATATAGGATCAGTCTATACTGAACTTCTATGATATTGAATATCCCTGTTGGATCCATTTCTGTCACTTTCTTAAAACACATTTTTCCAGAATGGCTTTTATGTGATGTCGTCGCTTTAATGTTTCGTTTTATTATTGGTTTTACTATCTTATCTTATTTTAATATACTATTTTATGTTTATCTATTTCATTAGATTTTATTTAATTTTTTTTTTTTTATTTATTTTATTTATTCTCCCTTGTTATTTCATTTTATTTCTTGTTTTTATTGTTTCATCTATTGTACTGTTTTATCTTTATCAGGGTCTAAGTCTTACCTTAGTTTGTCTAAGCTTTCTTTTGTTTAATTGTCTTGCTTTTGCTGCCACTTTGTAAACTCTGTTTTTAAAGGTGCTATATAAATAAAGTTATTATTATTATTATTATTCCATTTTCCGTAACCTGCTTATCCAGTTAAGGGTCGCAGGGGTGCTGGAGCCGATCTCAGCTGTCAATGGGTGAAGGCAGGGTTCACCCTGGACAGGTCTCCAGCCTATCACAGGGCAGACATATATAGACAGACAACCATTCACACTCACATTCACACCTACGGGCAATTTAGAGTCTTCAATGCACCTAAGCTGCATGTCTTTGGACTGTGGGAGGAAGCCGGAGAACCCGGAGAGAACCCACGCTGACACGGGAGAACATGCAAACTCCACACAGAAGGTTGTCTGGCCTGGGAAATTGAACCCGGGCCCCTCTTGCTGTGAGGCGACAGTGCTAACCACTACACCACCGTGCAGCCCATTATTATTATTATTATTATTATTATTATTATTATTATTATTATTATTATTATTATTATTATTATTATTATTATTATTATTATTTTATTATTATTATTTCTAATTTCCGAGTTCAGTTGCTGTATTTCCACAGTTCCATTTAAAATAACTATATGAATACAATATATTTCCTACAGTAAAGCGAACAGACTCTCTGAGGATGCTTGTTCCTCTCCTCTCCTCACCCTCTCTCCCCCCTTACCTTCCTCTTTCTAACCAGCTCTCCCTGCAGGTGGTTGATCTGGAGGAAGGAGCCATTGGAGCTGCTGATGGCGCTGATCGGCCGGACCGCCCTCACGGGCCTCCGGGTCGGTCTGGAGAGACCTTTGACCTCTTCAGCCGTCCCGTTAAAGAGCCGGCCGCCTCTGTTCATGTTACTGCTGCTCATGGAGAAGGACTTGAAGAGGCCGTCGTCTAACGAGGACCTCCCGGCCGTCTGCAGGTCGGAGTGGGATTTGGCCCTGAGTGACATTTCGATCAAAATGTCGTGTGGAGCTCCAAGTTTGTGTTCAGAATGTGATGTGAGGGAAGTTCTCGGTTTCACGGCGAGCTCACTGGGGCGGATCCTATCACCGAGTGAGCGCCAGGCATTATTCATGAGGTAACACGATAGGACAGACCTGCACGGGGCCGACGCACACAGGTTCATTCAAATTTTGACATGATATCTTCACACGCTTAGTTAAGACAACTCAACATTGGTGACGTTTTCAGCAGAAGGGGTAAAACATTTAAAGGAAGGGCCACATTCTCTGACTGCATGGCCAAACGTCAGGTCTTCTCAGGTAAACTGGTTGGTTGGGACAAGGCTAAAGGTGACTCAGACTCTGGATAAATGCAGTGAATGTAGAGTCTTTTGTTTGCCGTTATGACAAAATCAGGATCCATTTTTATGGCAAATAACAGATACAGGATTCAATGTGTGAGGGACATTTCTACGCTATTACTGCTTTGCCATTTGAAAAAGTAAGGAAAGCCAAAGGTGCCACTACGTAGGCGTCTGACTTTGACATGGAGGACCACTGTTCACATCTTGTCTCCCGTCAGCGTCGGTTTCTTTTAAACCATGACCACGTCATTTAGCAAAGTAGTTTTTGTCCCTGAGCCTGACCAAATCTTAACCATTTAGCGGTAGACGAACAGAGAAGGATCGAATCTTACGATCGAAGAAATATATTATTCTTTCGCAGGTATTTTAAATCACAGTTACTTACTGTAGAAAATGTATTTTTCTATGATCAAAACCAAACAAAATATAAAAGTAATTTAGATATATGACCTTTACGACCTTCCATAGAACTTTAATGCACTTTTGCATTAATACAAGAGTACTTTCATCCCAGTCTGGTCTCTGGTCTTCCCAGACCAGTTTTGCACAACACTATTCATATACCTACAAAACGTAATACACTTTAATTTTATACATGTCCAATGTAATCAGTGCAACACAATCGTAATCCAGGACAGGCAACGTAGTATTAAGAACACCAGACTTTCACCCAGCAGACCACTGTTCGTGTCCCAGAAACAAGAAGTCAACGTTGACTCATTTGTCACGTAACTTTCTTACTTAAGTATTTCTTTTAACCCAAACCACAATCTATTCCTGATCCCGATTAAGCACTTTTGTTGCCTAAACACCTCAGGCACACTGATCCCTCGTGAAACTGGACGTTCGTAGGAAAACGCACCAAAAATCTATTTTACGTGATATATTTTACGACCTATTGGACAAGGCCTATAAGCCCCAACTGTTGCATTGCAAAGTATTCCTAAAGAACTTAAGTTAATAAACATATTTTTTCAACTTATATACGATTAAGAGAAAAATTAAAAAAAACAGACATTTAGAAAAAGTTATGTCTGAGAAAAAAAAAGTGTTTGTAATTATCTTGGGATCATTGACCTCATAAAAACAGTTTAAAAAAAACAACCTCCTTTTTCTTTCAGTAATGATGCCGTGTGAAGGAAATTGTCACACTTTTATCACTGAATTATGACCGTCTCTCCCCGAGGATGACTGGAGATTTACGCTCCTCCTGAATAGGAAAAGTGTTTCCAAGTAGCTTCTCCTCCGGCTCCTCCTTTACAACCCAGACCCGGTCATCCGTGCTGCAGCCGTGAGCAGACAGGAAGCTCCATTATTCACACGATAGTAATCCATGTCATGAGTCATTAGAGTAGGACACGCTGTACCCCCCCCCACACATGAAAACATCCTCGCTGTCAGCATGTGACTGAGGATACAACAGAGCAGATCTCTGGTCATGCTAACAGGCCGCTGTCTCTCCCACGGTTGGGTTTCCTGGGAAAGCATGCAGGCGTTTAGATCCAAAGGTTGCTGCTTTGAGTCCCTGGAATATAATGCAAAATATGAAGCGTTAATTGAGGCGATAAATCTGAGCTTTGATTTCAGTATCAAGCATCAGCGTTTTGACATCCGTGCAGATGTGGACGTTGCTTATTTTTGCCCACAAAAGCTTTTAAAAGACCATCAATATGTGAATAATTCAAATGCAAAAATGACCTCCAAATCTAAGTTTTTCATACAATTGAAAGAAGGAGATATGACACGTGATATGTATTAGCCTTGGAGGTTCTGTGAGATGAATTTAATTTCCTTTGGATGAGTCAGGCTAGCTGTTTCCCCCTGTTTGCACTCTCTATGCTAAGCTAAGCTAACTTGTAGCTGCGTAGCTTCATATTAAGCCAACGGGTATGAGAGTTTTGTTCTTCTCATCTCATGAATTTGCTTATTTTTTTTAAATGTCAAACTTTAGCTTTAAAACTTGCAAAAAAAAAGCAAAGGGAAGGGATTGAATGTTCTTTATTTAGACCAGAGAGTAATGTGGCGCATTATAAAAAAACATTATAGAAATAAAGACCATCTTGCGAAAGGATCCAACAGCCGTGACGCCAAATCAGGCGCTCTTTCTTCAACCACACCCATCTTCGATTTTGTCCTTCATTTTGATCTCACCTACACAACTAAAAAGTCTTGCACGTTTGTGACCTTAATGTGGTGACGAAATCTAACCGTGGACATATTTACACCTGGCAAAGTCACTGAAACCTGCTTCAGTGTTATAGTCGGTTTCTCCAGGACCACGTTTTAACCGTGATGACACACACACGGACTCACAAGGTGAAAACAATACCAGCCTCACGCTGTCTGAGCTGGTAAAAATACCACATTTTAACAGAAAACAGGAGCTCTGGAAATGATCATAGAGAAAGAAGAGTGAAAGGGAAGAGAAAGAGAGAACACGCAGGAACAACGTGGAGGAAGTTCCCTTTCCGACAAGCCAGAACAAACATAACTCTGGAAGAGGGATGCTGGCTAAGCAGAAAAACTCCAAACCACTGAAAACCTTAAAAAAGAATCTATTTTCAATTATATGTATTTATCCATATTTAGGTGAGGAGGCCAGTTTGTATAAAGATGTAGGAAGCAAATAGCCTAAATGACTGATTAGCTCCTAAATGTCAGGAAGAGGATTATTTTCTATTATTTATTCATTTCAGAACACAAACGTTAAAGGTAATGGGCCCTTGCACAGTAATCTAGCTTTAATATTTCCTGGAAATCCTCAATTTGTTTATATTTGTAACTAGTTAAGTGTTGCAGGTGCTGTGTATGCCAAATATCTGTGATTCGATACCCCAAAATAACAAGGTTTTGGATTAAACGCACTGAGAGTCAAGGTCTTTCTGTGGATGTGAGTGTGTTATCTCTTAAAGGGCCATCGAGCAGATTTGACCCCGTCTTCCTGTTTCCTCGTCTCATTTGTTCGGAGGCTTTTTCCCTTTGCGTTTTGCTTTATTTGGTTCTTCACCTTCAACCGCTTCAGTTATATGTATTTTTATAGAAAACATGGCAGGATTTAGTTTTTTTACTTCTTTCTTACTTTTGTCTTTTGCAGCCTTTTTGCTGGCCTCCAGCTCCAATCTAGTTAAAGGTGAGTTGTTTTTATACTGATGTTGGTGAGGCACCACAATTAGAACAAATACTGCACTTTTATGTTTTTCATTCATTTTGATTTATCTCTGCTGGTGTGAACACTTTTGAATGCATAAATGTAAAACATTGTAATTTATTTTAGATCTTTCATGCATGACCTTTTATAATGAAGGTAATATTTTCAGGATGCTTTGGCTCAAACTTGGGCACTCTTCTTGGTTACTTTTCTTGTGAAAATCACAAATAAAGGTTCAAGAATGTATAAATAAAGTAAAATAATTACATATTATCAGGAGTTAAATGTGGAAAAAGTAAATTACCAATTACATCATTATGTAATTGTTGTTTTTGTACTCGCAGTACCAGAGGTTAATCCGTGGCATATGTGCACCAATATTATGGAATATTTGCGTTAGATCAATATGCACTGTAAATTTAAGTGGTATAAATAAATAAAATGACAAATGAACTCAAATGATGCGGCTTCTTTATGCTTTTTATACAATGTGATGATTTCAATTCACACATATATACTTTCTAAATAAGCTTTAATACAGAATACTTACTCGTAATAAGCTCTGACATGTTGATGTTGCTGCATGCTTTTTAAATCTATGTATTATTTGTACAAAACCTCCGTAGTCCCTCAAAGCCACAGAGCTGCTGGAGTCTTCATGCTTATAGAAGGAGGAAAATACACCTTCAACTTCACTGCTGCTAGGTCTGCCTGTCTACGTCTGAACGTCACCATGGCGACCAGAGACCAGATGGATCGAGCTGTACAGCTCGGAATGGAGACGTGCAAGTAAGCTGAAAGCATGTGGTGACTGTTCTGCTGATGACTTTTTAATGGTGAAGGAAATCCAACACTTTTATCTTAATCAATTACATTTATATTATAAATGTTATTGAAGTAGATGCATCATATTATACAGGCCCACCATTACCAGCTGATATTTGAATTCGAAAACAGAAACAAACACAGGAAAGAAAAAAGACAAGTTACAAGTTACAAATTATTCCAGTTTTTGCCCTTATTGTGCAAAATCTAATACATTATTTTCATGCCTAATTAAAATGAATATTCCACTAATATTCCCATTGACATGCAGCGGAGCAAACTCCACCATACGCCCTTTAAATAATATTTTCCCTCCAGCGACACGTGGTGTACCCTCGTTGTCACCTTTCTGCAAGTTTAGCAAATTTGTGTTCTTTAAGCTATTCTTTTTGTAGCTATGCTCGAGAACAGACTACGACGTTGTTAACAGGCGAGATGTCGTTAGTCTGAAACAATGTCGTTAGTCTGAAACAATGGTAAAAACCCAAACTGAGATGCATAATCTGAATCTGCTTTGTGCATGTCCAATGAATGCTCCTAAAACCTTAATAATATCTACATATCCCACAACAAAACAAAAATGAATCAACTTTGCTACGGAAAAAATGCCGTTGCTTATTTGGCGCCTAATATTTGCATTTTGACAAAAACAACAGTTGGAAAGCATATACTGACATGAGTATTAATAGCCCAAAAGCTAAAATATATATATATTTTTAAATTGTAGTCTTATTATTAACACTTTCTTTACTATTTTAACAGATTTGGCTGGATAGCTGAAAGGTACGCAGTCGTCCCACGACTTACAGCTGACAAAAACTGTGGAAAGGCCAAGACGGGTGTGGTGACGTGGTCCGTAAAGGAAGATCAAAAGTTTGGTGTCTTCTGCTTCAATGCATCAGGTACTGTTCATTACCTGTACTGTATACTGGATATGCTGCAAAACCCACACATGAGTTCTTTTCACATGTGTCGCGTCTGCTTTAAACACTCATCATAAAAGTCCTACTCTATTATACAAATCTCTTATTTGCAGCATCCTTTGTTATTCTATTGTGTGTTGGTAGGAAAACCAAAAACCGTCAGAGGAAAACAAACCTGTGGGAAAATCAGTGTTGATCTGAACCACCTGTACCCGACAGTGACGGACTCGGGCTGTCTGACGTTCAGGGTCAAAACAATAAAAGGGACACAAGCGTGCAGAACGTTTTCTAGCATGTAGGGCAGCTTATATGGCACTACATGTTTTTTTCATTAAAGGGCACTCATTAGTTCACGGTATCTTGTTTTCTCCACTGGATAGGGACTGTTTTCTCCACTTGAAAAGCACTTTATCATGTTTTATCTACTGCAGGGGCAACCAAGAATGAACTTCATCATGTTTTCTCCACTGGAAGAGCATTGTCATGTTTTCTCCACTGGATAGGCACTTCATCATGTTTTCTCTCCTGGAAAAGCAATTTATCATGTTTTATCTACTATAGGAGCCTCCGAGAAGCCACTTCCTCATGTTTTCTCTACTGGAAGCGCATTTTATAATGTTTTATCTACAGTAGGGGCATCAAGAGGGAATATCATCATGTTTTCTCTATTGGAAGGGTACTCTAGAGGGTACTTTATCATGTTTTATCTACTGTAGGATTATCCAAGAAGTCACTTAATCATGTTTCTAGACTGGATGGGCATCTTATCATATTTTATCTACTGTAGGGGCCTCCAAGAAGGCCCTTCATTATGTTTTCTCCACTAGAAGGCTACTTTATCATGTTTTATCTAATGTAGGGGCATTGAAGAAGGAACTTCTTTATGTTTTCTCCACTTGATGGGCTCTTTATCATGTTTCATCTACAGTAGTGGCATCCAAGCAAGAACTTTTGCTGTATTTGTCTCAAAACTTTTTGTCTCTGTTCTGTCTTTTAATTGTGTCTATCTTGTGTTTTTTGTTTACTTTGCTTCACCACAAATTGCCCCTTTTGGGACATTGAAGATGTCTAAGTCTAAGTATATTCCCATGTGACTGAATGACTTTTGTTTCTCACTACTTGCAGATTTAGAGGAAACACCAAACAGGTCAACAGCCCGTCCACAAAGGTCCACTCTCCCCACCACACTGACAGCACTGACCCAGACCCCAACAGCTGCTACACCTCCACCCAGATCATCCACCAAGTCTCCACCTTCAATGAAGCCAATTACAACAAAAGCTCCTGAAAAGACGTCTTCCACTTCAACTTTCACTCTCCTGATCAAGACGACACATTCGACTAGGATTTCCTCCACCACCCTAAAGCCTTTTTCCACCCATATTCCAACTTCTCTTTCTCGCCTTACCAGCTCCAAACCCACCGTCATCAGTTTTGTCTTTTCTACGTCTGCCCATGCCTCCAGTGTCTCTGGTTCCTCTGAGTCAGTGACGCCACAGCCGACGAGCTCTGCAAAACCTTCACTGGGAAGTACGTCCTTGTGTTTAAGTTTTTGTTTGATGTTTTATGTGGTTGTGTCCAGAGAAAAGGCAACATTTTCTGCTCTAATTTGCCTTTCTGTTGTGAAAATAAATTCCAGTAACCAGTTTTTAATTTTGCTCACCACCCTTAAAAAGCTATCTTATTCTCACAGTAAATTTTATATTTTCATCACATGCTTTCCCTATTTAACCATAATTAAAACGTATTCTTTACCTGAATGAAATGCCAACATTAAAGCTGCATTAATCCCATTTTGGCCACTAGGGGGCAGACAAACACAACCACAACAAGCTGATAAACAAATGCAAGTATAAACCTTTAAAAATCGTTTAAATACTTTTGTCAAAATCTGATACAGGCCGTTTACGATTAATGTCAAAAACACAAATGATCAATTAATGTTAAAAACTCAAATGAACAATAGATGTAAAAAGAAGAATAAACAAAACAAAAAAATATCAATATAAAGCGTTAAAAGGATCATAATAGATTGGTCAACTGTAGTAGGTAGCGGAACTACTATGTTCAACCATAAACTATAATGGTAACTAGTTGTGCCGCGTGTATTGTTCGTCTATTTTTTTCTTGCTCATCAAAATATCAAATGATAAAGTGCAGAAATCACGGATTTAAATACAGCTTGGATTTGAATTTCATTTAGCTATGTAAGTTTGTGGTGATTCTTTCTAAAAATTTTTAACTTTTCCAGATGTACCCACAGCACTCATCATCCTTGGCGTCATCTTTCTGCTCCTCACAGCGGCTGGCGTCGTGTGGTACTACAAACTGTGAGTCCTGTTGTCAGACATCCTGCATTTAATAGAACGTTGCATGAAGCAGAATTCCCCACTACGAAACATGTAGGATAACAATTTGAAAAACAGAAAAGTGCTGCTTTTCTGATAAAAATGAACCCCTTCGGGATCAAAGAGTTTGAAAAGATGAATCGCTCTACTTTCTCTGTAGAGCTTTATTGTCATCAATACTGACAGACTAGAGGCAACTCAAGCACTACTCTCTTTATTCTTAATACCTTTTACCAGGAGGCTTTTAACGAACTGTAGAAACATGGTTTTAAAATCCATGTTTATTGTGTTTCTAATGTGCTTTTTATTCTCTCCTTTTGGAAAAAAGGAATATTTTCACCTCTTGGTCTCAGGGGCCACAGAAGGACGACATAGAGACAGAGATGTGGAAGCACAGCGACAGTGAGACGGACCTGCACAGTCTACATGAAGGAGAAGAAGAAGAATCGGACAGGAAGTACTCCAGTGACATCACTCTGTGTGTGAATCCAGACTTCAAAACAAACTCTTCAGAGTAGCTTTATTATATTTCTGTGGGGAGTTTCTTTGTTGAATTTATTGCAGCCCCAATATTTTAAATACATATCTTTAAATTCATTTCAAATTCTTTTCAATGTAATTGTAAATATGCACATTTTCGGGATGTTTTCTCCAAACCTTCTGTTACTGAGGTTGAAAAGCAGCAATTATTTAGACTGTTTGTCGTTATGTGTTTGTCCTATACATGTATAAAGTTTGTTAGCCGCATAGTTTCCTATTTTTTGTGGCTTATTATAAGTGGGGGAAATTAATTCAATATTAGGCTAAGTACAATTTTGAGGTACTTGTACTTAATTTTAGTAATTCCATTTCATGTTACTTTATACTCTTGCTCCACTATACATTTCAGAGGCGAACATAAAGCTTTGTACTTCACTACATTTATTTGATATATTTGATTACTAGTTTGTTAAGAGCTTCAGATTGTTAATTCAGCATATTATCAACATTGGAAATATGATATAGTTTAATATTTTTAACCACAAAGCAGTATATAAAGTAGTTAAAATTAGCCCTTTATTGGCTTCAACATTAAAGTAATGAACATACTAATGAATCCATGATTTTAATCTATATATAAATCTATATTAATCTGTATTATTCTGAAATGAGCCATTTTGCATAATGAGTCATTTTACTTTTGGTACTTTAAATATATTTTGATTGCAACACTTTTACTTTAACTTAAGTGAAAAACGTAATGCTTGACTTTAGTATTTAGTACTTTTACTTTTTGATAATTCTTCAATCACTGCTAATTAGAATTTTTGATTGAATTAGCACTGATTGAGTTTGAAGGAGAGAATGTGCCAAAAACGAAACCGAAAACAGCGAAAAACTGTAAAGATAGAAGAGATGTGAAAGATGTGGTGACGACCTAAAGTATGGAAAGTTTGGAACAGGAGTACAACCAAAATGTGAGAATGAAATCCAAAAAGTAAGAGTGGAAAGATGAATCACTTAAGCAGAAGCTGTAAGAGAGACAAAAGTACAGAACACTGTTACTAGGATTCAAGGATCAAGGCGGGATAAAGAGTTACAACATACAAATGACAGAATATATGTGGACAAAAAGGATTTGCAGCAAAAGTAAAATACAAACAAAAGATCAAATCCAGCTGTTTGTCAAAGCAGCAGTGAACCATTTAGGATTAGAAGTGAGGGAGAACCTCACTAATCAGTCAAACCAGGAAGCACCACGGGTTTGTGAATACTACTAATGGTAATACTTTTACTATGGAATGCCAGGAGCTTACTTTTATTAAAGAGATGCCTGTAAAACCAGATGTATTGACTGCACAGGAAACTTGGTTAACACCTACTTTAGATTTTGTGATAGATAGATATTCAGTGTTAAGGAGAGTCAGCGATCATGGGGGTCAGATGAGGTTGTGTCACATTCATCAAACAAGATATTAATAATAATAATTAAGCCTTTATTAGTCCCACAATGGGGAAATTCGGTTCTCTGCATTTGACCCATCCCGGAGGAGCAGTGGGCTGCAATGAAGCGCCCGGGGAGCAATTTTGGGGTTAGGTGTCTCGCTCAAGGACACCTCGGCATGTTGCCTGTAGAGGGGTTCGAACCACCCACCTTGTGGTTGTGGGTCAAGCGCTCTACCTCATGTGCCACAGCCGCCCCATATTGATGTATAGGGTACTGGAAAAGGGAGATAGACGGGGATAAGTAGTGGTGGAAGAGTGGGAAAGAGGAGAGCAGATGGTTATCATTAACTACTACAACCTATGCACAAGGTTAGGTTTGGATCGCCTCCTCAGAACACATGGACAAAACAGACATGAAGTAGGAAAGTGTGTCTGCAAACAGATCCAAATGGTAATTGAAGGTCTGATGGCTGTTAGGGATTTGATCTGCATGGATGATGGCAGAGGAACGAGGATAAACACAACTACAGGTACTGAATCAGTGTTAGATATATAACATTAGTGTCTTATGCATTGGCTGGAGTAAGTAAATGGGGAGTTCGGACAGCTACAACAGTAGGAAGTGATCATTACCAAGTATCATGTTTGATAGGAGAACGAGTGGAAGTCAGACCAGATGTTGGAATCCCAAAGTGGATCATTCAAAAAAAAAAGCAAACTGGGATAAGATCCAAAAGTTAAGAGGGATAACAAAGACAAAGATTGACATTTCTGGAGATGAAGATGACATAAACAAGCAAGGTAACTTTAGCAATTATGATATGGATCTATACCCAGGAGTAGAAAAATATCCCATGGCGGACAAAAGAATGCTGCCAGGCTGTAAAAAAACAGGAACAGAGTATTCAGACGAGTCAAAAGAAGATAAGATAAGATAAGACAATCCTATATTAGTCCCACAGCGGGGAAATTCAGTATTAAACGACACAGGCAGTGGTGAGAAGAACAGTACAATAAGCTTAAAGAGATAGTTTGGGAGTTTTGTTAGAATAACATATGAAGAACTACTCCTGTGGGAAAGGTATAAGGAATGATAAAGAGGGTGAGGGGGAGAGAGAAAGGGGAATGGGATTACCCTGTTTTGACATCTGACGAGAAACAGCGGTCTCCAACGGGGAATAAAAGGCATTTCATGGTTCATATAATTTGTCAGACGAAGAAAGGAGGAGACGGGAAAGAAGAATGAATCAGCATCCAGATGTGTTCGACAGGAGGGAGAGATTGATGAAGCTTTTACTTTGGCAGAGATGGTGGGAGAAATGAATGGATCCAGACCAACAACACCAGGGGATTGATCAATACTGTGTAATGTTAACACATAAGGGAAAAGGAGCTGCGCCTTCATAACAAAGTTTGGGAAGAAGGAAAGTTACCAAGCGCATGGAAAGAAGCAGTAGTGATTTCAATAAGAAAACATGGCAAAGATCCATCATAACACCACACAATAGCACTGACATCCAATATTTGTAAGATAATGGAAAGGATGATAACAGAAAGATTTTCATATGAACTTGAGAAGAGAGGAACGCTGGTATTAGGAAAGGCAGGAATACCGTGGACTCAGTGATAAGGCTAGAGGCGGAAATAAGTCATCACAGTGTTTTTTTTTAATATAAAAAGCCTATGATATGATATGGAAGGAAGGTCCGTTAATTAAGCTGCACAAGTTGGGTATTGGTGGGAGAGTTTATAACTGGGTAAATGATTTTCTGTTTAGAAGAAAACTTAGTAACATAGTGGAGATGCTGGTTGCACTACGATGGGTGGAACAAACTAGACAGGAAAATGTGTTGATATACTCCGACTTATCTTCACCTCTTTAAAAACAGAGTTTACAAAGTGCTCTGAAGAATTTTGGAGAGATGATGAGGAATAATCCGATGGAATTAAGGATGCATGAATGCACATTAAAGGGAGGACAGATCATGGGTGAGAGAGCACAGGTTAGGTTAGCTTTCTTAATGAACAATCTTTTTTTACAGGATATGATAGAATTGCAGGGATATGTTACAAAGGTGCTTGTCAGAGGCTATGATTTTATTTAATTTTATTTAATTGTATTTAATTTTATCTAATTTAATTTAATTTAGTTTAGTTTAGTTTTGTTTTGTTTTATTTGATTTCAATAAGAAAACATGGCACATTATTTTATTTATTTTCATTTCATTTAATTATGACTTTTAGTATGACTTTTTTTATGACATTTTTCCATGTCATACTATAGTGTGACTTTTAAGATGGCTTTACATGACCTACTATACTTAGACTTTTAGTTACATTTTTTATGATATTTCTTGACAATTTTTATGACATGCTACAGTATGACTATATTGCTGACAATTTTTGAGACATGCTATACTATGATGTTTTTTGTGAAATGTTATGGCATACTAGAGTGTGACCTTTTTGATGGCTTTTACATGACCTACTATACTATGACTTTTTGGGGGAAAATTTCATGGCATGCCATAGTATGACTTTTTTTTATGACATTTTTATGATATTCCTCCTTGAGCTCGAAACATGTTTTTCTCCTTGCAGGCTACAATTTTGCTTGGGCGAGCAGATGTATTCTGTGTGGAGTGATGTGTAAGTACTTGCAAAAGTAATATAAATGCATTACCATAAGGGTTTCCATTGGTAATGCTCCAGCGTTTGTTCCAGGAGGTCGGCCAACTGGACTGATGCAACTTCTAGCATGTCTTCATCTTCAGCGCAGGGCCTGAGAACAAGAGCCGCCCGGGCTTCAGAATCCACCACAGAGGCGTGCCAGCAGTACTGCTTGTTGTCCTTCTCCACTGGAACCCAGCCTGAACAGTACAAAAGGACCAAATCACTACATCAGCAGGCAGCAGCATCCACAATGACAGAAAAAAAAAACATTTCCACCAGAACCCGAATATTTGACTATTCTGTGTTTTTCGTTTGGGTAGTTTTTGAGTTTTAAAAATGTCAGTATTTGGATATTATTTAAAAATGTTTTTATTACAAATGCATAAAACACACAAAAACTTTTGGAACATGCTTCTTTTTAAAAAAAAAAAAAAAAAAAAAAAAAAAGCAACAATTCTGCAGAATAACAGAATCCTTTAAAATGAAAGCCTTCAATTAAAGCGACAAGCAATTGTGTTGGAATGAAACCCAAACTCATTGATTTTATGAAAATGAAACATAGCCGTTTGAGAAATAGGCATTCCTCACATGAACCATCTATGATTTATACAACACACACACACACACACACACACACACACACACACACACACACACACACACTTTCCTATAACGGCATTATTAACTCATGCAATATTTGCCACTGGGGGCCTCAAAGCAGAAAGTACTTCACACTATGTTCTGTGGCTGCACAAAGTGAAGAATATAGAAGAAAACAAAAAAAAACAAGAAGAAATCAGAAAGTTTTCTTAATAACACCCAAGCACAAAAAGGTACTTTTAAAATTGCAGGGTGCACAGCATAATGTGCCACACAACAGCTGAGTCCTGGACTTTTCTGTGGCAACAACCTGAAATTGCTGAAGAGAGAGAGAGAGAGAGAGAGAGATGTTTCACTATGAATTCAAAAGAAACTGAAAAACTATATTAAAAGTGTTATCCCTTTATCCATTCAACTTAACATTACAGTCATACGGGTCAGATAATTTAGCACCACATAAGAATGTGTGCATGCACCGGGTTTAGGCTACATTTATATGTTTAACATTCAAACAGCAATAAAATATAAAATGCCAAGATCTAAGTTACAACAAAAGAACTAAGAACACCTGCAACTTTAAAGCGATGCATGCATGAACAATTATTATACAGTAACACGATATGCATTACTCTGATATGGGCCATTCTGCATGATTAGTACTTTTATCTGAGTACTGCAAGTATTATTTGATGCCTGTTCGTTAAGTCTTTTACTTGTACTGGTCAATTTTGAGAGAATTTTTGGAAAGAAAACATAAAAAATACACATTCAGGTGTTTACTTTACTACTTTGGCTGTATGCCTGGTCGGCCCCAAGAGAGGCCCTGACGGCCTGGTCGTCCTCCAGTTCGCCCCCCCGAGAGGGGTTCTGCCTGTCCGCCTTGGTTGCCTTCCTGTTCGCTCCCTCCAGAGGGGTTCTGCCTGTCCGCCTTGGTTGTCCTCCTGTTCGCCCCCTCCAGAAGGGTTCTGCCTGTCCGCCTTGGTTGCCCTCCTGTTCGCCCCCTCCAGAGGGGTTCTGCCTGTCCGCCTTGGTTGTCCTCCTGTTCGCCCCCTCCAGAGGGGTTCTGCCTCTCCGCCTTGGTTGCCCTCCTGTTCGCCCCCTCCAGAAGGGTTCTGCCTGTCCGCCTTGGTTGCCTTCCTGTTCGCCTGTTCGCTCCCTCCAGAGGGGTTCTGCCTGTCCGCCTTGGTTGTCCTCCTGTTCGCCCCCTCCAGAGGGGTTCTGCCTCTCCGCCTTGGTTGCCCTCCTGTTCGCCCCCTCCAGAAGGGTTCTGCCTGTCCGCCTTGGTTGCCTCCCTGTTCGCCCCCTCCAGAGGGGTTCTGCCTCTCCGCCTTGGTTGCCCTCCTGTTCGCCCCCTCCAGAGGGGTTCTGCCTCTCCGCCTTGGTTGCCCTCCTGTTCGCCCCCTCCAGAAGGGTTCTGCCTGTCCGCCTTGGTTGTCCTCCTGTTCGCCCCCTCCAGAGGGGTTCTGCCTCTCCGCCTTGGTTGCCCTCCTGTTCGCCCCCTCCAGAAGGGTTCTGCCTGTCCGCCTTGGTTGCCTTCCTGTTCGCTCCCTCCAGAGGGGTTCTGCCTGTCCGCCTTGGTTGTCCTCCTGTTCGCCCCCTCCAGAGGGGTTCTGCCTCTCCGCCTTGGTTGCCCTCCTGTTTGCCCCCTCCAGAAGGGTTCTGCCTGTCCGCCTTGGTTGTCCTCCTGTTCGCCCCCTCCAGAGGGGTTCTGCCTGTCCGCCTTGCCTCAGCCTTCAAGGATTCTGACTCTGCGGCGTCCCGGCCGACTCCTGACCCTTCGCCGTTCCTGCCGGCTCCTGTCCCGTCGGCGTTCCTGCCGTCTCCTGTCCCGTCGGCGTTCCGGCCCTTCGACTCCTGTCCCTGTCCCTTCGTTCCCGCCGACTCCCTGACCTGTCGGCGTTCCGGCCAACTCCTGACCCGTCGGCGTCCCTGCCGACTCCTGATCCGTCGCCGCCGTCCGGCCGACTCAAGACCCGTCGGCGCTCCGGCCGACTCCTTCCCGTCGGCGATCCAGCCGACTCCTGACCCATCAACGTTCCTGCCGACCCCTGACCCGTCGGCTTTCCTGCCGACTCCTTCACCTCCTGACCCGCCGGCTCCTGTCCGGCCCTTCACCTCTCCTGACCCGTCGGCTTCCGGCCGACTCCTGAAGACCCGTCGGCGATCCAGCCGACTCCTGACCCGTCAACGTTCCTCCGCCGACCCCTGACTCCTCCTGACCCGTCGGCTTTCCTGCCGACTCCTTCACCTCCTGACCCGTCGGCTTTCATGCCGACTCCTTCACCTCCTGAACCGTCGGCTCTCCGGCCGACTCCTGACTTGACTCCTTCTCGGCGGCTCCGGCCGACTCCTGCACCTCCTGACCCGTCGTTAAATGTTAAATGAGTCTTTTACTTGTACTGGTCAATTTTGAGATTATTTTTTAGACAAGTGGAAAGAAAACATAAAAAATACACATTCAGGTGTTTACTTTACTACTTTGGCTGTATGTCTAATTAGGTATAAAACCTAATTTGCAGTGTCTTCAAAATGTATGTAATAATACAAAACATATCTTTAAATTATGTTTTCTCTAAATCAGTTTTTTCTCAGACTCTGATCCATAAATCTTCACTTCAGTACCTCTAACATTCACCAAATTTTGCAGTTTAATTTTGGAGAGATGATGAGGAATAATCCGATGGAATTAAGGATGCATGAATGCACATTAAAGGGAGGACAGATCATGGGTGAGAGAGCACAGGTTAGGTTAGCTTTCTTAATGAACAATTGTTTTTTACAGGATATGATATAATTGCAGGAATATGTTACAAAGGTGCTTGTCAGAGGCTATGATTTTATTTCATTTTATTTAATTGTATTTCATTTTATCTCATTTAATTTAGTTTAGTTTTGTTTTATTTGATTTCAATAAGAAAACATGGCACATTATTTCATTTTATTTTATTTTATTTTATTTAATTGCATTTAATTTTATCTAATTTAATTTAGTTTAGTTTGGTTTTATTTGATTTCAATAAGAAAACATGGCACATTATTTAATTTAATTTAATTTAATTTAATTTAATTTAATTTAATTTAATTTAATTTAATTTAATTTTATTTAATTGCATTTAATTTTATCTAATTTAATTTAGTTTAGTTTAGTTTAGTTTGGTTTTATTTGATTTCAATAAGAAAACATGGCACATTATTTAATTTAATTTAATTTAATTTAATTTAGTTTAATTTAATTTTATTTTATTTTATTTAATTGCATTTAATTTTATCTAATTTAATTTAGTTTAGTTTAATTTAGTTTAGTTTAGTTTTGTTTTATTTGATTTCAATAAGAAAACATGGCACATTATTTAATTTAATTTAATTTTATCTAATTTAATTTAGTTTAGTTTAGTTTTGTTTTATTTGATTTCAATAAGAAAACATGGCACATTATTTTATTTTATTTTACTTTACTTTACTTTACTTTAATTTAATTTAATTTAATTTAATTTAATTTAATTTAATTTAATTTAATTTAATTTAATTTAATTTAATTTAATTTAATTTAATTTAATTTAATTTAATGAGTAAGAAAGACTGTCATTCTATTCTCTGACACACCCTCCGGAGCAGTAGGTGGCGGTAATGCGCCAACAAACTGGACGCCAACCGCCATAAAACCAGAAGAAGAAGAAGAAACGCGTCACATGACCGGAAATCCCATCCACATCCCACGATCTGTCCTCCGTGCAGAACGGTACCGACAGATCTACAGACAGACAGAGCTACAGACAGGCCTACCGACAGACCTACCGACAGACTGCGCAGAATGCGGCGTCTGTGCTCCGTCCAGCAGAAGATCCCGTGTGTCTTCATGACGCAGGTGAAGGAGGGACAGTCCAGGAAACGGGACAGCCAGGTGAGAGCAGCGGACTCAGCCTTTATTTTATTTTATTTTATTTTATTGCATTTAATTTTATCTAATTTAATTTAATTTAATTTAATTTAATTTAAATTTAATTTAATTTAATTTAATTTAATTTAGTTTAGTTTAGTTTAATTTATTTAATTTAATTTAATAAGAAAATTTATTTAATTTAATTTAATTTAATTTAATTAATTTAATTTAATTTAATTTAATTTAATTAATTAATTTAATTTAATTTAGTTTAATTTAATCTAATTTAATTTAGTTTAGTTTAGTTTTGTTTTATTTGATTTCAATAAGAAAACATGGCACATTATTTAATTTAATTAAATTAAATTTAATTGCATTTAATTTAATTTAATTTTATTTAATTTTATCTAATTTAATTTAGTTTAGTTTAGTTTAATTTGATTTCAATAAGAAAACATGGCACATTATTTAATTTTATTTAATTTTTTATTTAATTTTATCTAATTTAATTTAATTTAGTTTAGTTTAGTTTTGTTTTATTTGATTTCAATAAGAAAACATGGCAGATTATTTAATTTAATTTAATTTAATTTAATTGCATTTAATTTTATCTAAGTTAATTTAGTTTGGTTTAGTTTAGTTTGGTTTTATTTGATTTCAATAAGAAAACATGGCACATTATTTAATTTAATTTAATTTAATTTAATTTATTTCAATTTAATTTTATCTAATTTAATTTAGTTTGGTTTAGTTTAGTTTTAGTTTTATTTGATTTCAATAAGAAAACATGGCACATTATTTAATTTAATTTAATTAATTTAGTTTAGTTTAGTTTTGTTTTATTTGATTTCAATAAGAAAACGTGGCACATTATTTTATTTTACTTTCCTTTACTTTACTTTATTTAATTTAATTTAATTTAATTGCATTTAATTATATCTAATTTAATTTAGTTTAGTTTTGTTTTATTTGATTTCAATAAGAAAACATGGCACATTATTTCATTTTATTTCATTTTATTTAATTTAAGCCTGGTGACGCATGCACACATTCTTATGTGGTGCTAAATTATCTGACCCGTATGACTGTAATGTTAAGTTGAATGGATAAAGGGATAACACTTTTAAGATAGTTTTTCAGTTTCTTTTGAATTCATAGTGAAACATCTCTCTCTCTCTCTCTCTCTCTCTCTCTTCAGCAATTTCAGGTTGTTGCCACAGAAAACGTGAACCCTGTGGCTCTGGAGGCAAACATTGATTGTGCACTCGCCACGGAGAAACTAGACGGCACTTGCTGTTATGTTACGGTTTATAAAGGTGAGTTTATTAATCTCTCAGAATGATAGGCATCATTAACGCTCTCTTGGGCAAGGCACTGCAGGGGTTTGTATTTGCAATATGCTGTATGTTTTCTCATTTAACAATACAAAAAAGATATTCTTTTAAATCTTTCTGTTTCATATATTCATCAAGTTACGTGCCTTACGAGCATTGATACAAATATCCTCTTTCTATAAAAAGGAGGTAACAATGAAGGTGACTAAATTGATCATTTTTTTCTTTTTCTTTCAGTGGTCATGACTCAAGCTGAATGATGTTTTATCTTCTTCCTGCAGATCAACCTCATCTCTGGGCTCGACTCGACAGGAAACCCAACAAACAAGCAGAGAAGAGGTTCAAAAAGTATCGGCACTCTAACCAGAGCTGTAAAGGTATTCAAGCTTCAGTTACCAAAGTCCATGTTTAGTTTGTGTTAATGTTTAATTAGGATCCCCGTGAAACAAAGCATTCCAGCAGCTGCTGCTCTCCCTGGGGTCCACAAAATACAGGTCACACAGTGACAATGCAACTATAAGAAAGTACATCATCATAACATTACTGAAGAAACAGGACAAGACTAAAGCACAAACACAGACAAGAAAACTCTTGACGATTCAATAATCAGAATATTCAAAATATGTAATTCTGATTGTGGGTAAATCATGTTTTAAGCTCTCGGTGTGAACACTACATGTCGGACTGTTGCTATATACTACATGTCGGACTGTTGCTATATATATATATATATATATATATATATATATATATATATATATATATATATATATATATATATATATATATATATATATATATATATATATATATATATATATTTCTACAGGAATGTTGGACTAGTTTATTTCTTTTTTCCAGGTTTCACGTGGAACGTAGGGGAGGATTTTAAGACGGTGCCGGAGACGTGGATCCCGGCTCACAGAGTGAAACATCACAATGGACATCCAGTGCCCGATGAAAATGGACACATTCCAGGTCCTGAAGTTAAACCATTACACATCAATTAAAGTAAAGATAACTTTTGAAATTATGAATCACTTTTACTGCAAATGTTTCACTGAAGGCCACATTAGTTTACCCTCGTGAGATTTTACCTAAAGTGATTATTACAAAGTATTAGTACTTTGAATTCCCAAACATTAACACCATTAAAGAGAACAAACGGCTATGTTTCATTTTCATAAAATCAATGAGTTTGGGTTTCATTCCAACACAATTGCTTGTCGCTTTAATTGAAGGCTTTCGTTTTAAAGGATTCTGTTATTCTGCAGAATTGTTGCTTTTTTTTTTTTCTTTTTCAAAAGAAGCATGTTCCAAAAGTTTTTGTGTGTTTTATGCATTTGTAATAAAAACATTTTTAAATAATATCCAAATACTGACATTTTTAAAACTCAAAAACTACCAAAACGAAAAACACAGAATAGTCAAATATTTGGGTCCTGGTGGAAATGTTATTTTTTTTCTGTCATTGTGGATGCTGCTGCCTGCTGATGTAGTGATTTGGTCCTTTTGTACTGTTCAGGCTGGGTTCCAGTGGAGAAGGACAACAAGCAGTACTGCTGGCACGCCTCTGTGGTGGATTCTGAAGCCCGGGCGGCTCTTGTTCTCAGGCCCTGCGCTGAAGATGAAGACATGCTAGAAGTTGCATCAGTCCAGTTGGCCGACCTCCTGGAACAAACGCTGGAGCTCATTGGGACCAACGTCAACGGAAACCCTTATGGTAATGCATTTATATTACTTTTGCAAGCACTTACACATCACTCCACACAGAATACATCTGCTCGCCCAAGCAAAATTGTAGCCTGCAAGGAGAAAAACATGTTTCGAGCTCAAGGAGGAATATCATAAAAATGTCATAAAAAAAGTCATACTATGGCATGCCATGAAATTTTCCCCAAAAAAGTCATAGTATTCATGTAAAAGCCATCAAAAAGGTCACACTCTAGTATGCCATAACATTTCACAAAAAACATCATAGTATAGCATGTCTCAAAAATTGTCAGCAATATAGTCATACTGTAGCATGTCATAAAAAATGTCAAGAAATATCATAAAAAATGTAGCTAAAAGTCTAAGTATAGTAGGTCATGTAAAAGCCATCTTAAAAGTCACACTATAGTATGACATGGAAAAATGTCATCAAAAAGTCATACTATGGCAAAAATATCATAATATAGTATGCTATAAATTTCACAAAAAATTTCAAATAATGTTCTGAAAATGTCTAAGTATAGAATGTTTAAAAAAAATTAGTATGTAATCAAAATGGCATCAAAAAGTCACACTATAGGATGTCTTAAAAAAAGAATGTCCTTAAAAAACATCATAGCATAGTATTCAATAAACTAGCCATCAAAAAAGACATGTCACCAAAATAAATAACGTAGTATCATAAAAATATCCTCAAAAATATCACAGTACATTATGTCTAAAACAAGTCATACTACAGCTTGTCATGAAATTGTTAAAAAAGAATACAATAGTGTGCCAAAAATACGGCATCAGAAAATATCATATATAGTATATAGAATGTTGCAAACAATTTTATCAAAAAAAGGTCATACTATGGCATGTCATGAAATTGTCAAAAAAGTTCCTAGTATAGTAGGTAGGTCATATAAAAGCCATCAAAAAAGTCACAATATAGTAGGTCATAAAAGTATCATAAAGTATGCCGTGAAATATTCGAAAAAATGTCATAGTATGACATGAAAAATGTCATCAAAAAGTCACACTATTGTATGTCATGAAAATGTCACAAAAATATCATAGTATAGTATGTCGAAAAAAAGTTATCAATAAGTCATACTATAGCATATCCTGAAATCTTCACTAAAAATGTAATATAGGGTGGTAAAACATGAAGAATGTTCAGTTCCCCTTTAACACCAAGTATCCCAGCAGTAACAGAAGTTGTCCCATCAGGTTTGGGGAGTAAGAAGCAGCCCGTCCACTGTCTGGTGTCACATGGGAGTGTCAGAATCAAATCCCCTCCACCAGTAGACTTCCAGCAGCTGTGCTCCTGGTTCCAGGAGAGTCCCGAGGGCCGAGTGGAGGGCATCGTGTGGCACTGCAACGACGGCACACTCATTAAGGCAAGAAAAAAAACCTCCACATACATCGACCCGATCATTTAACGAGAATGTTTTTAATCATCTGTTGTGTCTCCAGGTTCATCGTCATCACCTGGGACTGAGGTGGCCGGACGGGGAAACCTCCCTCGCTGACAGGACGGTGGTCATTCACGTTGATGAATACAAGGACAGCAAAGGCTTGTTCTCATTCTTCTCCTCGCTAAACGGACACTGTTTCAGTCGACTGCTGGACGTTAAGTTTACTATGTAAACGCAGTACGAGACTATGACACTTTGACCTTTTTTCTCCCCTGAAGCTTCTGCTGAGACCGTGTAAGTATTTGTCTCTTTAACGACAGCCAAATGTTTTACCGCCAATAATTCCAGATGACATTTGATTTGCAGAAATGTGTACAGCTTTAATTTAAAAAAGAAAATAATAACTGACCAAACGGACATGTTTAAGCAGCATGAATTGTTCAAAATGTTCCATCTCTTTCATTGCCAAGTGAAGCATAAACGACGAGAATGTAAACATTTATATTTATGTGCTTTTTATTCAACAGTCTGCTTTATTGACATCTATAAAAAATAAAGAAATATAAAGAAATAAATATGCTAGTCATTTAAAGGCACAGTAACCCTGAGTTAACTGACGGACACGTTGGGCAGTTCAGGTTTTACTCCGAACTGATCACAGACCTTCTTCAGCTGCTCCTCCAGCAGAATGTTCTTCTTGACCTCTACATTGTAATTGTATTTTAAGTCTTCAATCTCTTCAAAAAACGTGGGGTCAAAGTTCTCCAGTTCCTTCTTCAGCTTTTTAACCTCCGTCTGAAGTTTTGTTTTCTCCGCTTCGGCTGCCAGCAGAATGCGTTTGAGCTTCACGTGGTCTGAGAATACAAAAGGAGAGAAAACGATAAGAATCATGTCTCTGCATTGTTGGATTACAAACAGATGGATTTGCAATCGTGTGTTTGGAGGTCACCTAGTTTGGAAGATGATTCCCCGTATCGCTCACTGTACTGGTTCAGCCTTTGTTTCAGTTCTGTGTTCTCCTTCTCCAGATCAGTGTTGACCGACCTTAAGACAAGACAAACAACATACAGTTTCTCAGGATGGAGATCTAAAAGTATTCACAGTCTAAAAGTGACTTTTCACTGACATAGTAAATTATGATTTTTTTTTATAACTTTTTACTACATACTAAAGCCTGACTTATTACAACATACTAATTTATGACTTTTATTTACTTTTCATGACATAATATACTTTGACTTTTAACAACATACTATAACCTTTTTTTTACCTTTTTACTACATACTATATTATGACATACTATAGTATGACTTTTTTTAGTTTTTTGACATAATATACTATGACTTAACAACATACTATACAATTACCTTTTTTTATTTTTTACGACATTCTACACTATGACTTTCTTTTTTACTTTTTGCAGCATACTAAACTACGACTTTTTTTTAGTTTTAACGACATACTATACTATGACTTTATACAACATACTATAGTATGACTTTATACAACATACTATAGTATGACTTTATACAACATACTATAGTATGACTTTTTATACAACTATGACTTTATACAACATACTATACATGACTTTATACAACATATGACTTTACTATACTATGACTTTATACAACATATATAGTATGACTTTATACAACATACTACTATACAACATACTATAGTATGACTTTTTAATGCCATAACATACTATGACTTTGCATGTCATACTATACTTTTTATAATACTATACTATGACATACATACTATGACTTTGACATTATACTATACTTTAACATTTTTATGACATACTTTACTCTGAATTTCAAAAGAAAATTTAAACACATCTATATTATCACTACTACACATCGACAGAACACTTAACGAACCTCATTGTCTGGAACTCCTTGGTGAGTCCTCCTCCCGTCTTTGCAGTGACAGGAAAACTCTTCAACATGTCAACCTAAGAAAGGAGAAACCCATTTTTTTACAGCACTTTTCTAAACATTTGTTTCCCAGTTTGTTGAGAGTTGAGATAGCAAACCAACAAAAACAAGTCTGTACTTGAATGTGCTCATAAAAGTAAATGCACCTCCCTGTTAAATGTAATAGTGATCTAGCCTTTACCTGGTCTTCAAGTTGTCGGATGCTTATCTGAGCTCTCTCCTCGCACTCTTTCATCTTCTTCAGCTGTTGTTTGAGTTCAGACAGACTGGAGGTCTTCTCGGAGAGCTCCTTCTCCAGCTCCTTCATCTTGTTCTCAAACATTCTGTGGATGGAAGTGAAGCAACCAGCGGCTCAGACTCTGGAGACTGAATCCTTCATTAATGAGTCCCCCGAATAGTTCTTAATTGCTACAATTTGACCAACTGTCAAACCTTTTCAATTTGTTCTGAACAACCAGTAAAATAATGGAGTGGATTAAAAAGTTGGACAAAGTTTGCTGACCTTGTAATCACAGATGCCTTCCAGGTCTTACTGTTCAGTCCTTCGGTGATGGGTTTGGATAGAGCTGCCTGCAGTCTTTGCTTGGTTTCTTCCAGCTCTGCCTCAAGCTTCTCGTTCGTCACTTCCAGACTCACCTTGGTCTCTCTCAGCCTTTGTGCAGCTTCCATTTCCTGTAACATTATGAAACCAGCATATCCAGGTTGGATCAAAAAAAACATGTATTCAGAGGGATTTATTATAAATAAGAAATCCTTAAAATAATAAACTCTGTCATAAAAAACAAGCATTGGAATTAAATGAAATCTCTTTATTACTTATTACTGGAGTTGATCGCTCATTTCAACTTGCCCATATAAAGTATCTACCGGACAAACATCTTCTGAAAAAAAGATTTCTTGCTGCCATTAAAATTAAAAATAGACTATGAAGACACTGTACACTTTGCATAATTGTACTATGTCTTGCACAAACAAGTTTAAACAAGTATTTGTGTGTATATATTTTTAACTTAATGAGTCTGAACAAAGACAAATTTCCATCGCTTTGTGACCGACAGAGTTTTTTAAGATACCGAATCAAACGTGTATGTATTATCAGTACAGACTTTAAAATATTACTCACCACCTACAAAGCCCTCAACAACCTGGCCCTTCCCTACCTTTCAGACCTCCTCCCCCTCCACGCCCCAACCCGTTGCCTCAGGTCCGCCGGCGCAGACACTCTGAAGACCATCAGGACCAAGCGCCGGACCTGGGGTGACAGGGCCTTCTCAGTTGCTGCACCCTCCCTCTGGAACGCCCTCCCCATCCACATCCGTCAGGCTCCCACCCTATCATCATTCAAACAAGCCCTCAAAACCCACCTCTTCAAACTCGCCTTCACCTGCTAACCCCTGCTCCCTTTCCCTCGCTACCCTCCACTACATGACTCATTCCGCACAGCTTCTCCAGTTTTCTTTTTTTTTTTTTTTTTTTTTAAATGTTCTGTTTGTTTGTTTTGTTTGCTCCTTTGTGTTCTTTTTTTTGTTTTGTTTGTCTTCGCCCCATGTAAAGCGTCTTTGGGTATCTAGAAAAGCGCTATATAAAATTAAAGTATTATTATTATTATCTCATTCTAGTAACTAAATACTAAGATACTAACTTTTAAATAGAAAATATTAAGTATTACAATGTTTTCCTTCAGAGACTGCTTTAGAATATTTACAATTTACTGTGGAACTAACGGAACATGAGGAGTCACCCTTTTGATCTCCTTGCGTAGACGTTCGTTCTCCATTACTATTTTCTCCAGTCCTTTGGTTTTAGATTCAAGTTTGGAATTCAGCTCAGCTTCACTTCGACTCTTCAGTTTCTCACAGTCACTCTAGAAAAAAATATATATATATTTGACGTCAGCTGTGGTTACAGAATACATAATTTAAGAAACTTGTCCGAGAGAATTTATATTAAACGTAAGACACGATGTGGTCAACAACCTTTAGTTTTTCATTTTCCTGCTCCAAGGCAGTGACCTTCTCTTGATGTGCAGGTGCGCTGGATTTCTTTAGCGTCTCATTTTCCCTCTGCACCCTCTCCACCACCTTCTTCATCAACCCGATGGTCTTCTCGAGTTCAGGTACGGTTTTACCGCTGTGACCGGCCTGATAAGGGAAACAATACAAATCACTTTTATGATCTACAGTTGAGACAGGAGGTTGGTGAATAAAATGTTGAAGAGTGAACTAGGTGGATTTGCTGCTATCCAATTCTGTGTCTTTGCTTATTTGTTTTTTCTGGAATTTTTTCATCTACCATATAGACAGGTATAGTTTTTATTTCTTGTCATTTCTGGGAGAATACTAATTTGCATAGAAAGAACAGGTGACTTAAGGTTAACGTACTCCACGTATATGTGTCAGCTTCTTCTCCACCTCTGCTTTTTCCTTTTTCAGCGCGTTGCACATCTCCTTAAGGTCTGCAACCTGATTCTGGGGAAAAAAGAGAAAATATATTTAGAAACTTATAAACACACTTTTACCAAAAACTCTTGCTCTTACCTAAATAAATACTGTGATGTACCTTTAAAGTTAATATCTGTGGTTCTTCAAATTTGTGTTAAGTAGTTTTCAAAGTTTGTTAAGTAATGTTAAGTTTATATGACTCATTAACTTCACTTTTAAAGCTAAATGTAATTATTTTTGTGCGGCATTTGTAAATTGTTCTATATTTCTTAAAAAAAAGATAAGAAGAAACTGAATTTCATTATGACAAATGACGTCAGCTCTCATTGAAATGTCTTTAAAGAAATACAGGTTGATATTTTTGGAGATTTACCTTTTTTTACTTTCTTTCTGAGAGTTGGATGAGAGGATTTATACCACTCTTATGTCTAAATATGAAGCTTTAACCTGCTGCTCAACGCTAAGACAAAGAAAGTGGCAAACAGCTAGCCTGGCTATGTCTGCAGGTAAAAAGATCTGCATAGCAACCCTAATAAACATTTCATATCTGTTTTTTTGTTTTTTTTAAGGTGCACCAAAACCGAAGAGTAAGTTGTGGTGACACAGGGGGGACTGGAAAATATGGGGATACTACTTGATCTTAAGCTAAATGAAGCTAAGCTAAGCTAGGCTAATCATCTCCTCGCTCCACCTTAATAGTTACTGTACTGGGCATAAGAGCGATATCGATCCTCTCAGTTGAGGTTATGCGTGCCTTGAGTCTTGGTAAGTCTTTGTTGGTCTGCTCCAGCTGAAAGCGCAGCTCCAGGTTCTCAGAGGCCAGCTTGAGGTTTTCTTTTTGGAGGTCCTGATCTCTCTGTGAGGGAGTGCCAGTGCCTCGCCCCGATGTCTACAGGAAGTCAAATACACTTAATCAGCCTGATGTATTATCGAAAACACCACGATGGGTGTAACACTGCTGTGGAGGAAAAGAGGGAATCCTCAAACACAAAAGCTCTATGGGAGAGTAAAACATAAGGTCTTGTCCTTGGGGCCACGAGACTGTCTCTACCTACATACGACCACGGACACCTTTCGACCCTAACAGAGAATGCAGAGAAAACACCACCACACTAACAAGCCACTCACTACTCACTTTTCATAAAGCTTTGCTCTGCCACATCTACCTACCAATGCTATCACAACACTACCTGTTCAGCTGGGTGTCTACAGAAGCCTGGAGTACCTTCAGATATCTAAGAGATCTGCTCTCTGGTTTTCGTAAGCGGTCCTTCCTTTTTTTACTGATAAACCTCTCGGGGAGTATTGAGCTGGAGTCCGCATCTGGCTCTGCTGATGAGGACTGCTCAGGGTTATCCTCTTCTGTCACCCCATTTGTAGTCTCAACCACCTCATCCCATTCCTCAGCCTCTTCTGGCCTGTTTTCTCTGTTTTCTTCATCATTATCAGTTTGGTTTCCTTCACCAACACACCCTTTATTAGCGGTCTCACCCTCGGCTGCTGCCGGGGCTGGCTCAGAGGATGACATAACGGATCCTGGTCTTCCTGAAGGATCCTCAGGCTCGGACTCACTTCCTTTTGTGGTATGCGTTTCTTCATCTTCTTCAACCACATCGAGTTCGGAACCAAATGGGACGTCTTGAGTACTTTCTAGAATATCAGCTTCACCTTCTTTGACATCATCTGTACCCACATCCTCTTGTTCGGTCGTGTCTGCTGCTGTGCTTTCTGCAACATTAGGAATCAGTTGTTCTTGTTCAGTGCAAACATCCTCTGCTCCACCAGAGCTGGTTTGGGTTTCTCTCGCTTCATGGCTTCGCTGTGGCTTCTGCTGTTCGTCAGCAGAGTCTTCATCAGCTTCGTAGCATACAGACCGGCTGTAGGATTCAGCAGGAGGGGGTGCTGCATTGCCTTTACACGATCCACCCCCAACATTAAAAGTGACAGAACAAATCCCCGGTGAAGCCCAAGAGGGGGAGCTTTTAGCCTTCACACACAATGAATCAGATTAAATCCATTGAAGGAGAAAGATAAAGAAAGAGAGTAAAGAATGAATGGAGAGATTAAAGAATCTCTGGCTCCTTAAAATATAACACATCACACAAAGAGGTTCAAGTTGTCTTGATCAGTTCATGTAGTGATGTATTGTGGAGTACCTACTGTTCAACCTAAAGTGCATGTAAATAATTACAGCTTACATTATCAATGAACCTAAATTCATTTTACATTATAAAATCGATTCATTGTTTAGTCTAAAAAAACAGATAAGAAAAATGCCCATCACAAGTTCCAAGAGCCAAAGCTGATGACTTCTATAAGCCTAAAATATGAATTTGAAAACTATATAAAACAGATTATGACATTTGAGAAGCAGGAATCAAAAAAATATTTGAAAGGAAAAAAATACATGATTAACAAACTCATTCAAAAAAGATGACAAATAAAAAAATAAACTAATCGTTCAAGTGAAATACTTATCAGCATGTTTTTATTGCTCTGTGATTAATCAGTAAATTTCTCTCTAAATCCTTCACATTCACAACAATCCTCATGTGTCGGTGTGGTTGAGTACTTACAGAGGGTCTTGACGGCGGCTCTTTGGGTATCTGGCTCTCTGCGGAGTGGAGTCTCTCTTCCAGGTAGCGGTTCCTCAGGGTCAGAGTCTCCATGGCGTCATCCCGAGGTAAAGCCTGGTGCTGTCTGCAAAGAGACAGGAGGATGATACTTATCACAAATACAGTTTACATTAGTGCTTGACAATATAAATACATTTACCATACAAGAAGTAGTTTCAAGTTCGCTTTATCATAATAAAAAATATTATTATTAATATTACTATATTCTAATAATATTATTTTATTATTTCCTGTCAAGTTTACTATTACTTTGATAGTTAATATTATTGTTATACTGTATAACTTTAAGCTTAATAGTGACTACTAGAGATTTACATTTTTTATAGCCCGATACAGATATCTGATTTTCTAAAAGCTTGACTTTTGCAGTGCGGCAGATGCAAGTGTGTGAATGTGACCGGTAAACAATCTGACGGGGGAATCAATCGGCAGCCGATCTGATTATTGCATCTCATGTTACTATGTTTGAAACGTTAAATAAGATATTAATATATTGCTCTCAGACTTTAATATAGTTTCTCTATTACAGAAAGCCGAGAACGGCCATGCTTGTAATTATTTTTCTAATGCCATCATCTCGGGAACACGAGTTAAGTATTTAGTTATGTCAAGATCACGGGTAAATATGCACTGACTTTCGAAAAACAAAAATTTCTCCAGACAACAAGATAATTAATCACGAGAGAGAACTCAAAATCTTTTGTCATTTCATCAGACTTCACGATCACGGAACAGTAAGCCAAGGCATGAAATGTGTAATTGAAAGAGATTATCCTTCATCTGACATTTGAATCAGTTGCTGTAGTTGCCAAGACGCCACCTGTGCATGTTGTCATGGCTCCCCTGATCTCCGACATAAGTAATCAGTAAACCTTTGGTTTTCTCCTGATTAAGGGTCCATTATCTTGTTATCTTGAGATGAGATCATTAAAAAAAATTATTGCGAGCCGACCGCTTGCTTGCTTTCGGCCAAAATACTTCAGTCATTTGGCAATTTCTTCAAAATGTTTATCCAATAATGGTGATTAGATCAAATAAAATATTGCAGATAATTACAGAGCAGAATTCCATGAAATTTAGAAATACCAGTTGTTATTGCGCAGATTGGAGTGATATCCAGTAAGCTTTCAGTTTAACCTCAGGGTTGTAATCAGCTAAACTCAACAGTAACACTTTTTGAAAAGACATATTTGTATTTGTTTTTTTTATAGTTTTATTTTTATTTTTCTTATTCTGTATTGAGAGGGTCCTTCAATACAACTACAGTACTGAACAGCTTTAACGCGTCCATCACAATATTGATTTACAAACTTGAAACCAAGCTTCTTGTGTAGAAATACAATTTGGATTAACGTTTTGTAAAGCCCATCGTACTGTGTTGAATCTTTTTGTATATGAGGTGCTTTTTGAATGTAATGAAATTGATATTATTATGTAAATTCAGCACATTGTTTAAATGGGCCTACTGTTCATCAATGTGTCTTAAAAGTGCAAAGAAAGGTTAAATATAATATCTCAAAAGAAATGTTCAAAATGTTCAAAATGCTCAGATTTTCATGTCTTGTTCTGGATTATTTTAAAGACTGCTTCATACTTTATGGTGAGGATCTGTGTCTCCAGGTCCGAGTTCTTCTTCTTCAGCTCTTCCATCTCTTTCTCTATTTCGGTGGATCGCACTCCCACCACCTGATCGGCAGTCACACCTCGACCCTTCAGCTTTCTCTGCAGTGCACTCTTCTCTTGTTCCAGTCTGCATTCACATTTAAAAACAGTATGTCAATAGAAGGGCTAGAAATGTGGAAACGTACACATTAACAAACTTGAGAGTGGTTGTGGCTTTCCATAGTCAGTTTGAATTCTGTCGTTTTTTAAAGCTACTGGCACAGAATAGTTGAAAACAACTTAATGTTAGCATAAGCTCCTTGGGAATTGACAGATAACGTACTGCTGTATGGCCAAACTTTCCACCTTCCCTCCTTAAAAACAATACCCTCTTATTATTATTAGAGCTGAAACGATTAGTCAACTAACAGAAAATTCATTTGCAACTATTCCTGTTATATTCCCAACTTCTTAAATGTGATAATTGCATCTTTTTCTTCTTTTATATACAGATTTAATAGTAAATTGAATATCCTATTGATTGTGAGTCAGATACAACAATGAAAAAAAAGCACACACTGACCTTGCGTAGAGGTCTTTAAGAGTGCTGAGCTGTTTGGACAGGGATTCATTCTCTCGCTCCTTCTCCCTCAGTGTATTCCTCACCTTTTCCATCTTGGCCTGCCATTTCTTACCCTCCTCCCAACGCACAATTTCGCCCTTGGTCTGTCAGACAAACAAGTCGTACATCAAGTGAAATTGCCATTGGATAATTATTATGAACATTATGATAGCAGAGTCAATGCTCAAACCTTTTCAGGATCATCCTTGACATTTCTCATTTCTCCTCTTTTCTCCAAGTCAGACTCGAGATGCCTGATCTTCTTCTGCAGATTCTCGATGGTTGACCCCTTCCCATCTGGTTCTGGTTGATTCTTATAAAAGAACAGAAACAGATTTTCATAGCACCTCACTTTTCTCAAAACAGTTTACAGTTGAGGCTGACCATAGCCATATCCTTTAGAGTCACAACCAATATAATCAATTTCTCCTTGTAGGCCTCTCGAGCCAGAGGTAGCACGCTGATCAAATTCAGAATGAATTGTCATAGCAGATGTATATATATATAAATGATTAATACAATGTGCAGGGAATTTAAAGCGTCATCCTGCTGTGAGTCGTCTTTCAGTCATTATATTTCTCTGTTCATGTTGTTTACCATCTTCATCTAACAACAATGCTGCCATTTTTGGCAGTAATTTTGAATTAAGGACAGAGTCTGTGCCGTCCTAACTCAGGGTTCCTAACTTGGGAATTCCCAACATTTGTAATAGCTAAATTCCTATCCTTAGATACAATAGGCTTCCTAAATGCATTTAAGAAACTAGTTTCTGTAATACCAAAACTCCTAAATGTCATCTTAAACTGAGATAAGATAGGATTTCAGAGTCAGGAAGTTTCTGTAAAGAGGCCACAGGACTTTACAAACTTAAAAACAATACATGATTGTGGCCCTGGTCCTCAAGATTAGCTGAATAATTAAATTATGATATCCACTGGAGGAGTTTATCATAAATCTTAAAAGAATGTGAGATTCCATTCTCGATGCATTCCTCAATTGATTTTAATTTAATTGTCCGAATGTCTTGCGTATTGTCCGCATGATCCGTGATGCTGATATTGGCCGTCATGAGGCTGTTGTTGCATTGATCACTTCATCACTTATGTAGAGCAACAACGGCTACAAAAACAAGCTTGAGATCAAAGTCTAAGTGATCTAAGTGATCAAGCTGCATGCTTCCTTATTAATCAGCAGCGTGGCGTGTTTTTCTACCCTCATTAGAGATGCTAACCTGAAGGGCGCTGCTGAGCCTCTTGACTTGCTGCTTGAGCTCCTGGGTTTCCTGCTCTCTCTCCTCCTTTTCAGCCTGCAGGCGTCTCTGGTTTTTCAGACTCCTCTGGAGGTCCTGGTTCAGGCCGTCCACTTCCTCTTTCAGGATGTTCTCCCGGCCTCTGGCGGCTTTGGAAAAGTCCTTTGCAGCTTGGAGCTCCTCATTAAGTTCTTGCACTCGCACCTTTGTCAGAGGAGCGATTTTACAATTGAAAGGATAATTCTGCAGACTACGAGTAACCATTCAGAGACAGATCAACATAAACCAACAAAAAGTTGATTGGCAATGAGCATAAAAGTGGTACTAGATTATATTCATGTTGCTTTATGGAATGTAAGCTTTCTTTGTGTCCGTTAATGTGCTTAACAGCTATTCATAAACGTTGGTAATGAAAAACAAGTATGTTATTGTGATAAAAGGGACCCACCTTTAGCTCTTTGGTGTGTCTGTCAATTAAAATCTGGACATTGAGGCTCTCCTCTTTCTGTGCAGCGCTGGCTATGACTTGGTGCTCGGCAGCGGACGTCATCTCGGCCCGCAGCTCCAACAGAGCCTTACTGAGAGCCTGAGAAAACAGGGAGCAGAGAGATGATAGCTAAGATAAATATGACGAGTCATAACGCATTATCATCCGTTTCTTCATGGACTACTTCCTCTCCCTTCTCTTCTTGGTATAAACCTGATAAACAACTTTGTTTTGTATGTGGGGAAAAATTACAGAACTTGGAAGTGATTTTGAGAAATAATCAAATAAAATAGTATCATTTAAAAAACGCTATGGTCCCTTTTACTTATCTAGAAACTGATATCCAGATCAACTGCTCCTTCTTGTTATGCAGCTAAAAGGCTGGAAAGCACTATTTATTCAAACTTCTTTTCAGTTTCACTGCCAGCATGCACTGGGTGAACAGAAGGAAAAGCTTCCAGGTCATGCCACCAGTCCATCTCACAGACTTTACAGCATCTAGTCCACCTTTCTGGCAGATCTTTGGACTGGGAAGAAACAGAATCTCCCAAAGGTAAAGCAGAAATCTATCTGTGTATTTAAGCAAAGCAAACTAAATCAAAAACATGTACAATGTAAACTTATGAGATCAAAGAACGACCTTGAGCTGCTTCTCTTTCTGGGTGAGCTGTGCTTTCAGCCGTTCCACCAGGTTTTTCATGGTGTTGCTGGGGGAGCGGATGTTGGACTCCTTCTGGGCTGCCAGCTCCGTTTGGAGGTAGTTCATCTCCTTCTCCATCTGGACCAAGTGGTTCGTCTGATCCTCGGTCTCACCAGTCAGAGATTTCACCTGGGCTGCATGATACTCCTCCAGCCTAAAACAAATCCTCTGTGTTAGTTTGTTTTTTAAGAGACAGATTTTCTTAACTTGTTTTATCACATCATTCGAAATACTGACAGGGGTAAGAAAGTATTTCTGACCTGATCAGGTCCAGGTCATTACTACCGACTATGTGTCTCTTGTGTTCTGTAACTTATGTGGTATTCATGGGGTGAAGTCATGATTAGAGTAAATACAAATCACACACATTTAAAGGGAAGATTTGAACTCCAAATGTTAGCCATTTTTGTAGTTTGTATCACTGATACAGATAGAAACCGAGGCCAAGTTTACTGTAGGGGATGATTTGAACAGATATAAAGCTGTACCTTTTGTAAATAGTGTCTAAGCTATTGAAATGATTGGGAATAAAGACAGGGTAGTGGATTTCTTCAGACAGGACAGTTACAGGTTAATCACTGTCTGACGGAGGAAACAACATTCCTACCTAATGTGTAGTAATGTTACTTTCATACACACAGCCGTTTTGGCGGGTCATTACATTTAAGTGAATTTGGCAGATACGACAATATTGACTCCAAGCAGGATCTAATTTCTTAGTTCGAGGATGTGTCTGTTTGGAAGGAAATTTTAACACCAACTTCTGTCAGGGCAATTTTCCCAGGTTGGCAAGACATTTTTATTACCGTGTGCAGGACGATCTATTTCTACCGAGCAGGGAGATATTTCTTGCATGGAGGTTTATGCTGCAGGGCTTTTTGACACACAGGGTGATACTTCTGTAACATGCAGCAATTCAGCCTAGTTATCAATTTGTTTAGAATCAGGTAAGCAGATTAAACCTGATTGACTACACAACCTCCATGACTAATTGTCTATTTTTTGTTGCATGAATCAATTGTGGTCAATCAGCTCAGCTATACACTAAGTTAGCGGTTAATGGGGAACACCATCCTACCGAGCTGAACCTAATGCAATCTAAGACAATTACTCTACAATAGACTCAACATTATAGTCAACTTGAATTTAAAATGGCATTGGGTCTTTTCTCATGTGGCTGAAATGCCCAAATGCACTTCTGAAACCTATTCTACAGTATGGTATTTGAAGTTACTCAAGGCTTTAACGGTACCCTGTGTAGTGTACTTAACTGAGGCCTGACGCTAAGATTTACCATGTGTCCCAGGACTTCCTGTGGTGCCCATCACTCTAGGGCTTTCACACATTAGGTGTAATCCTAGATTGGGGGGGTCCAACCAATTAGCCAAGTGCATACAGTTACATTAAGTGCAAGGCCTTTTATACTGGAATATGTGATTATTCTCTGTTAATCTGGGGTTGAATCTTGAGAACTTTATATTAATTAGGAGTGTGTTATATACTGTGTATTGAATTGGGAGGGGATCCCTTTTTAACAAAACTGAACAGCATGCTGCGTGGAGCGCACTCTCCATCAGTATTCGTGTGAGCTTTTGCACCCAAATGACGCATATACTCCAGCATTACTAGGGGGATGCAACTTTGTCACGGCAGGACCAAAGGAAGCGCAGCACCGAGTGTAAAGTTGTTCTGATGAACAGTTCTGGAGAAAGCAATAGCAGAGGCCAAGGATTCAGCACGTTCAGAAAAAGACATGGCACCACTCTAGTTTTGGAAAATATACCAAAAGATAACCAGTTATGATTATCAGTGTGATCAAGGTTTGAAGGAAAGCAATGATGTCTAATCATTTCATGCTGTCAGGGTTCCAAGGATGTTATCACTGAGTTTAATGAAAGCCCCGAGTTCATATCATATTTAGAACTGCAGATTTAAGTTGGCCTATGAAATGTTTAAAAGCCTTTAATGTATTGTTTAACCTCAACAACTAGGATAAAGAAAACATAAAGGATGCTGGTTCTGTTTTGATATAACCTCCACAGGTGACCACTGGGTCAAACACGCTCTGGTTTAATAAAGAGGTTATCACTTTGACATCTGGTCAGCGTGTTTCTTAGCCATTGTTTCCATGGCGGTCCTCTGTCGCTCCAGCTCGGCAGTGGCCAGCTTCAGTTTCTCTGTGATGGAGGAGAGCGAGAAGTCCTGCTCAGCGACCGTCTGCTCCAACTCAGCCAAACGCTCCAGATGCTTGGTGGTTGGCACCCTGATGGTGGGCTTCTTCATCAATTCCTGAACAAAGGAAGGAGGGAGCATTAAAGAAAACCCTTTAAAGCTGCATGACTCCAAATATAAAATCACACTCAATGACTCATGAAGGGATATTTAAATAACATCCAGATGGGATGTTTTCTCATGAAACACTAGTTTATTAAGTGTGATGTGGTATGTTAAATAAAACAAGACAACTGCACGGCTTTCTTCTTCTGAGACTCAATTATTAACAACAGCTGATCTGCTCTGGGAGCACCTCTGTCTCTCTCCGTCGCTGCAACACTCACTCACTCACTGCTGCTTCACATTACGCAGCTCTTATAAAAAACCGTGTCCTACTAAACTTCTTAACATATGTGTTGCACTTAAACCTGCCTTTGGCCCTTTTAACACAGCCGTACTGCGAGGATCAAAGCCTGCGGGTGGCATTTTGCAGGTGGTTTTCTTTCATCTACTCTTGTTCGCTATGCAGGGCAGGTGCGTCTGGTTGCATTTCGGATATTTATGTACAGACACACACGCACACACACACACGTAGACATATTTGGAAATGAAATGTCCCTAATCAATACTGAGATGGGAAATCGATCAGGATTTCCAGCCCTAATGCAGACCATGGCTGTCTGTTTGAAGCGGTCCAGGGAGGTGTCCGCATGCAAGTCCAACTTCTGATGCAACAATCTCAGCTCCTCCTGGTGTCTCTTTATCATCTCCTCCTGATCCTGGGAGCAACAAGGTGTAGTCAAATTAAAAACAAGGAAACCGTGAATTAAAAAAAGTTAACCTTTTAAAAAAATTCAAGCAAGATAATCTAAATGCTGAGATATCTGGTTTTCCACCTACTAGAAACTTCAGACATTGCAACTAACCACTGATACATGTTTTTTCTCAATTATTAGCTCATGCTCCTTAAAAAACACATGAGGATAACAGAAGAGACATCCTTGTTTCATTGTACCTGTCTGGCTTGAGCCAACTGGTTGTGGTATTTCTTTAGCACGTCCTCTTTTTTGTCAAGTCGACCCTGAAGGTCTCTGATGGTCTGGTGAGCCAGCTTGATGGCGGGTTGATTATCTGACTGGCCCTCTTCATGCTTAGCGAGGTCAGCCAGCAGGCGTTCTCTGCTGGCCGCAGCTGGGAGCCGCAGACGCAGCTCATTGATCACTTTATCCCTGGACACAATGTTCTGTTCTGTCTTCCACATAGCTGCTTCTTTCTCTTTCAGCTTCTGCAAGTGAGGGAAGTGGAATTCAAACGATAAGCTATGCATTTCACATATAGGAAATACAATATAGTGTCTAAACCTCAACGGTATACCATTACCTCATCCAAATTTTTGCAGGTGGCCTGTGTGACCAAGATGGTGCGGACATGTTCTCTGATTTTACCCAAAGCAAACTCTAACTGATGGGCGAGAGGTAGACTCGGGTCTGGTAGGGATCCTGCACCATCCTCATACTGGAAACAACCAAAATGATGTTAACATCCAAAAGCAGGAACACCAGCCTGTTTTCTGTATAATAATATAATAATATAATAACATTCTACTTGCTGTTAACTTGAACTGTTTCCTCTGTAAACAATAGTTTACCTTTTCCGAACCGCTTAGAACTTCATTCTGGTGCTTCTCGTACTGGTCCAGTTGGCGCTCCAGCTCCACTTCTCGCTGATCATATGCAAGCTGGCGTTCTTCTTGAAGCTTAACAAGGCAAAGAGAAGAGCTTTCTTCATTACCTTCACATTTATCTTGAACACTACAACACTACTGATACAATTGTGTACTGAAAAGCTCCCGCCCCGTTTCGCTCTGTGCTCCAATAACAATTGAACCAGTTTGGAACCTGGCAGAACCTCGGTTCCCTGTCTTCTTTCCTGATACCTAGATATGCTGCTGCCGTTCAAAGGTAACATTACTAAAATGTCACATCACATGTTGTCACAATTTCCATTGAAACATTACATTATTTATGGTCACATCTTAATTTAGCTAACGTTAGCAAAACACTAGCTAAATAGCAAGCTAATAGATAGCTACATATAGAAGAGTTAGCTTTATGTCAGGTCATCTAATTTCATCCAGGTTTGCGTCCTCTTTATTTCTGTCACAACCTTAAAGAGGTAAAGAGGTAAAGAGGTTAAAGAGGTAAAGAGGTAAAGAGGTTAAAGAGGTAAAGAGGTTAAAGAGGTAAAGAGGTAGAGAGGTTTAAGAGGTAAAAAGGTAAAGAGGTAAAGAGGTTAAAGAGGTAAAGAGGTAAAGAGGTTAAAGAGGGAAAGAGGTTAAAGGACACGATGGTTGGCTGCTGAGTTATATTTTAGGAGGACATGATTTACCGTTAGCAGGAAAAGAACAAGGCTAACATTCCTTTGTTTATATTGTAAGGAAACTTCCGTTCCCCAAAAAAGCATCTCATCGTAAAAAGATACCATTGTGAGTTTCCCGTTCACACATACTGTAAGCTGTCAAGCCGGCAAAGACCTAGACATATTGCTTTTGTATATAACCATGATGTGTTTGTTTATCATTGTGTTCAATATGAATAAACAAAAACTTAACAAATTGTGAATAACTTTTGCATATTTTCACATTTTTGAGCGGCAAGAGTGTTTCACTCACCGTGTTTTGCTGCACGGTATCCTCTTCCAGCGAGCGGACGGTCCGCTCCTGCTCCTCCACCAGGTTCTTCAGGTACCTGATCTCCTCCTTCTGGACCACCAGCTCCCTGCCTTTCCTCAGCTCCTGCAGACGAGCTTCTTCCATCTTCTTGTGCCACTCCGTCACCTGTTGGGAGTGTTACAGTTTGCACACAGTCGTTTTATATGTGTGTGCAATATGTGCCACAAACAAACAGACTAACAAGAGTGACAGTGTGTTATTCTACTATTTCTGTATCCGAAATCAACAAAAATGACCTTCTGGGCCCCTTTCACATCCTTCAGTGTGGAGATGAGCTCCTGCAGGCCTCGAAGTCTCAGTTCCAGCTCTTCTGCCCTGCCCTCTGCCCTCCTTCTCTCCTCCTCAGCCTTCCTCTTCTCCTCCTGGGCTTTCTGTCTGTCCTCCTGGAGGCTCACCATGGCCACAGAGAACTTTTCCTGTTGTTGAAGCGGCAGAGCTCCGGCAAATTGCCTACGCAGCGACTGGATGGTCTGCCGTAGGTGCTTGGAGCGATTACTGCCCTCCTGGCGGGCGAGGAACAGAGTGCGCTCGCTGGCATCCAGCCGCTGTTCAGCACGCAGCTTGTAGGCCTCCAGCTTCTGGATGTGAGAGGTGGCCGTCTCCAGCTTGGCCGAGGAAGCCGACTCACTGAGCTGCAGAGCCACGATGTGCTGGTGGAGCTTCGCAATGAGCGCCTTCTCATCTGACTGTGACTGAGGGAAAGGGAACATACTGTGAATACACACAAAAGTATTTCATCCGACTCACTAATGTAGGCACATTGGGAAATTTGAAAACCATGAAAACGTAACTATATATATATATATATATATATATATATATATTTCCATATTTTTTACCATGTTTGAAGCAAGACTCGACTAATAAAAAGTCACCTGTGAATTGAAAGAATCTGATTCCACTTTCAAGATCAAGTGCAAATCCCATTTACTTTAATGTGAATTACTGTTTATCAGGCATTCAGCCATATGAAAGCATTTGAGGTAGAAGAGCAACAGTAAAATCTTTTAATGCACTGAACAGGAAAACGTAATGATTAACCCTTCCTCAGTTCAATAAAATTTAAGAAAATGGAAAAACAACAACACCCAGTTACCTGGTAGTCCAGTATTTGTCTCCTCAAAGCTTCCACCTCCTTCTCTTTGGACTGTTGTCTGGCCTGTAGAGCAGACGCCTGCATCATGGCCACATCAGACACCTCTTGAAGCCTGTACAAAATAAACACATTACATTTAGTCTTTATCTTTATATGTTAATCTCTTAAAGTCCAACGACCTCAGCCGACATTATTGTCTTTCAGAGGCTGATGCAGGCTTTAAAGGTAAAATGAAGATACTTATATCACATGAAACTACATGTTTTTCAGCCCAATGCGTCTCAGGTTTTTTTGCAAGAGCGCTCTAAATGCCTCGACTTGATTTTTTTATATCTCAAGCGGAAAAAGACTCCGACATCAGTGGAGTATTTTTTCATTGTGGGGACTTTTGCTACATACACAGAGCAACATGACTTTACCAGCCGTAGCTACCATTGATCTGAACAGTAAACAGTATTTTGTTTTCATAAATTTAAACTATACAATGAACTATTAGGTCACGTAAAGTTCATAGTTTGTGTAAGCTTATGTAAGCGCTCATTCAGTGGTTGCCTAGCGACAAAAAAAGAAAACGCTGATCGGACAATCTAAATCCCATGCAGTTTTGGGCCAAAACCATACGTTTTTTGCAAAGAAAATTGTATTTGACTATTTCTAAACTAAACATTCTTGGAATTGCTTAAATCGGGTAGAATGGAAAAGCTGAGACTTCTTGTGGATCCATTGAGCCCAATTGTATTCATATGTGATGATGTTAGTCCTTTTAGTAGCCATTTCATTGTAGTGAGACCTTTTCTTTTTTAAACTTGTCAACGTCAAACTAGTGTATAAATTTACATATTGTGATATCTAGGATAATCACAACCTCAACAGCTTGAAACTTTACAACCAAAAACTTGCAACGATGGATGTACGGCTTTCTGGTTATATTGACAATAACAGAACAGAAGTGCTTGCCATCCAAAAGCGTTATGTGGTATTTTTATACATTTGAGTGGTCAAAATTTTTTACATTTTGCACTAAGTCTGTGTAAAAAATGTTATCAAACCCCATAAGTGGTGAAACAACAACTTATTAGACGTAAGTATCCATGGAAATAGCCATCATATACTTCCATCCTAATGTTCTAAGGCCCCTTTACACTCTAAATTTTAAACATTTCAACCAACACACAAAGTTCATGACACATTAATGACTAGAAACTTGACACATTGCTGAACTGCATCTCAAATTAATCTTCAGGTTCAGATTATGTAGACGACTCGTATGCATCATATAAGATGACCCTCTATACCCCCTTTAAGACCCGCCCCCCTTTTTGAGAAGTATATCTAAGGAATGACAGATTGTTCCTTGATTACACCGCTGTGACCTTAAAAGCACTTATGCTTATACAATGTATTTCCAGAGTCATGTGAGGATTGCAAATGCAATCTTAAACATAACATATCTTTCATGATAAGAGCATTAATGATTAATCTCAGGCATGCACATTGCCAAACGTACTTAGAAACCTCAACGCGGGTGTCAGCCTCGGCCTTCTCCAGCTCTGCGATCCTGGATCTGTCGGCGTCGCTCACCGCTTTGTTGATGCTGTCTGCCAGCTCATCTCTCAGCTCTCGCTCCACCCGCTGGGCCTCTACATTCATCTTGGTCAACTGTAGAAAAACAGATGTAACATAGCTTGATAAGATGATTTTTTTTTCTAAATTACTCTTTATTTAAAAAATTATCAAATAAAGATTATTCAAAGACTCAAATCTTTAAATAAAGACAATGTATAAATGAATAGAGAGCAAAAGACTTGTGGCCTAAACTGGTGAGAATCTGGAAAGCACTGATTTTTTTATTGCTGTTAGGGGTCATAAACCAAAAATGTTGAAAATAGAGACAAGAACCACAGGCTCGAGGTCTGCCAGGTGAACCATATGGCCTTTTAGCCCTAACGCAATTTATTAAATATCAGTCACGTAGACCCTGTCAGCAGCAGCAGCATGTCTCAAGTGCGTGATGGAAAACAACTCTTCTGATGTTTTCCTTGGCTTCATACCTCTGCAAACTTGGACTCCAGCTCCATGTTGCGTTCTTCCACCTGCCTGAGGGAGTTCCTCGTGTGCTCATACATTCTGTTGGCATGCTCAGCTCTCTGCCTCTCATTCAGCTCCTTCATCTCTAGAGTGGTGATGCGTCTGGCGGCAGATACCATCTCTTTGTTGGCCAACGCCTTATCCGCCTTATCCATGTTATTCTCACCTCCTGATATTCAGGAAAAAACAGAACATGTCATGAGGCTTTGATTTTAAGGGTGGAATCCAAAAACAAGGATCAACTCTCAAGTTAAATGATCTTTTTGCATCAAAGTTGTGAAAACTAAAATTGTTTCATAAAAAACAAAATAAAAATATTCATACTAATTCAGTTATAACTCTTTCAGTACGTTGCAGTGATTGGATCATTGATAAGAATGATAATAAATAATTAAATCCTGCACTTTTCCTTTAATCACCCAGTCAGTCTGTGTGTGCTGCGTTGGTGTACTATTTAATTAAAACACATCCCTTTGCACTGAATGTTTTTATTCCCTCGTCGCCTTGTAATTGATATTATAACAAATGTTTTAGAAGGTATTTCCGAATAAAGATAACCGAATTGCGTATAATCAGCTCAATCATTAGTTTACCAATTGCACTGATGTTGTTCCAAGCTTGCTCTAAAGTATTCAGTTTCTCCTTCGTGATCTCCAGTTCTTTATTCATGGCTGAGATTTGCTCCCGAAAAGACTCATTCTCACTCTGAGAGACAGGAAAAAGATAAAAAGTATGGTATGGTCAGTCAAGGATTAACAGCCAAGAATAATAAAGGTGTGTTGATGCGTTTTAATACCTCCAGATGTTCGAGGTTGGTGGTTCTCTGCATCAGGCGGCTGTCCCTCTGAAGCATGTCTCTGTATTTGACTGTTAGCTCCGTGTACTGTTTGTTGGCCCTCTCCAGGTCTGATGAGGGCACACTGTCATCCAAGGCCTTCTGCAGCGCTGATATCTTATACGCAGCCATTTCCTATAACAAATCAAAAGACATTAAAAGGTTGTTGGTGCTGATAATGTGATTTTTAAAGGAAATTACAGTTTTTGGTAATATTTGTGTTATTTTCCTATTTAGTTCCATGTTTACTTAAATAGCTACAGAACTTTTCAGGGGATCACTACATGCATTCAATTCAACAACAAGTCATTGAAATAATTTCTGCCTAGGTTTTTTGAGGCCTTTTTTTACAGAAGAGAGGCAATAAAGAAACAAATAAATCTGGCTTTGACAGGGGAGAGAGCCACAACAGCCTTACGGTGCACCACTACACAATGTTCAAAGAAGGACTAAAAGTATTCTCGTCGACTCCCCTTTGAGCTTCGATTTACATTTACTCCCAAACAACTATATATGTACCTTGTGTTCAGATAGCATGGAACATTTTAAACTAAACTTGAAGAAAAAGAAAATTGATGCTTTTAATCCTATCCAGAACCAAAGACTGTATAAAATACAGACGAGGCTTTCGGGACGCCACCCTTTGGATTCTGGGTTTCTAACCATTTTAACATGGGGGTCCATGGAGATTGACTCATTTTTTATGCCAGCCTCAAAAGGCCATTTAGGGAACTGCATTTTTTGGCACTTGCAGGTTGGCTTAATTTCTCTGCACTGTATGTGGAACATAAGGTGCGCGATAAACACTTGGATATTTGATCCTGAGAAAAAGGTTGTTTTTTTCACCAAGACCAATTTGGTCATTTGTTTTTTTCACCTGTTCTTAAGTTATAAACACAGGAGAGAAAACAATTTAGATCTGACATAGACAATGGAGAACCCCAAAAAATGTTTTTCTCACTTCCTCTCAGGGCTTCCGTATGTTTTACTTTTCTTCTCTGTAACCAAACCAATTGTAACATCTGTTTTCCAGAGTGGAAGTGAACTTTTTGTTTCTCTACCTTGTATCTCTGCAGGTAGCCGATCCTCTGGGTGACAGAGGCCTGCATGTGGCTGCTCTCGTCCCTCAGCTTGCCGTTCTCCTTGCGGAGGTGCTGTTCTTGCTCCAGCAGGGTGATGTAGCGCCGTGACAGTTTCGTCTCATTGACCTTCAGCACCGTCAGTTTGCGCAACGCTTCGCTCAACGATCTCCTGACTTCCTCTGGGTCCTTCTGAAGGGTGTCCAGCAGCTCCTTTTGGGTGAAATGGACAAGTTGCTCTAAAAAAATGCATCTTTCATGATATGTACAGTGATGAACATCTGTTGACTCATTCATTTGTCATTTTCTGTACCCATTTTTTCATGAAAACAAAAAAACGAAACACTGACATGTGATCTTAAACACAGCCCATGTACTTCTTACTGCGAGGCAATCTGTGCTGTCAAAGACTATCAAGGGCTTCACTTATATTTGAAACTACAATACAGAGTGAGTGGTCTGCCCCCGTTTATGAGTGTTTCATAAACGAGAGCACATTGTGAATTGCTCCTAACCCTCTGAACTTGTATTTGTCTGACTTACGCTGAATTCTTGGATTTTTACAGCGTCCACCTGCTTTTGCTCCTCCAGTTTGTTCTTCAACTCTGTAAACGTGTCTTTCTCCTTTTGCCACTCCGCCTTCTCACTGAGCAAAAACACAATAAAAACCGTTTCATTTTGCACTTAAGGTTACAAACCAGCTCGTACATATGAGATCCTCTTACTTGTTAAACCAACCTTAGGTATTCTTTATAGAGGAGTCCCTGTTGGTGGGTAATGACAGAGAACTTCTCCTTGTATTCCTCCAGTGTTGCTGAGAGTTTCTTACTTTTTTCCTCCTTGTTTTTGAGCTCCTAATTAATACAAGTATTATAAATGTTTAATTTATAGTTTAGACAGCTTGTTGACTTACAGCTTTTCCATCCAGGTCTTAAGGTGACAGTGAAACTGACCTGAAGAAGACGAACGGCATACTCATTCAGAGAACTGATGACCTCAGTGCTGCTGGGCCCCAGACCCTCTGGGAGGGTCAGAGGTCGGATCACAACTCCCCGGTTGCCTGTCCTCCTTAACAGCTCCAATTCACCTTCCAGTTGGTTCACCTGACAATAACGAAATTTTCGAAAGCAGAGCAGTTAAACATTTCTTTTGATAATACAAAGTTCAGCCACTAAAATTTTTATTTGTCAATCAAAATAGTTCCACAGTTTACTTCTAATATCAGCGGCTTACACAGAATATTCTCTGAACAATAGGATAGGATCAATCCTAAGTCATTTCTCCTGTCACATGGAACAGAAGCAACACATGTTTAAAACAGAAGAGACTGATTGATCAAAGAACTGTTCAAGTCAAGCCAATTACCGTTCAGAGACTTAGAGAACGCCAGGCATTTCCACCCGTCTCTATTAATCATCTATTTCATTATGGAAATTGGTATATTTTCACGCAAACCATTTATTCTGTTGATTTGGAAAAGTGAGTTGCGACACACAGCTGTTAATTGCTGTTGGCCTTGAATAACCACGGTTTCATAACTGCTTGACTTTGACAAATCATATTTGGATGTTTAGCCAGACAAACTGACAAGGCGGACAATACTGCTTTGTGTTCCTGCCAAAGGAAGCAATATCGCCAAAAGGGGATTTAGATATGTCAAACAAACAAAACGTTGTCTGTCATCAGTCAACAGCATCATGTCTTTATCTTGTCAATCAAAAAATATGGATGCACCTTTTCTTTGGCTCTGGCAAGCTGACTGAAACTAATGGTTGCTTCCTCCCGAGACAATTTCAGCTCCTGCCGTAGTTCTTCGTTTCTCCCCACCAGCTGATGTATTTGGGACTTGAGGTGCGGGGCTGACTCAGGCTGCCCGCTCATGCTGCTAGCATCTATAGCCTGTGATATGGAGGATGAGCACAGTAGAAATGCCATTAAAATCATTGGAAGATAAATAACAAACCTAATCTGTGAAATAGAAAATATAGTTTGAAGAGTTAGTCAGTGTCCACCCTTACCATATTAATCTGACATTTACTTTTAACACTAGTTGTGCATAACATTACATGCTCAAAATCCATTTTTTTTCCTATGTTTTTGTGTCTGAGTGACTAATGGAGAGTTTTTAAAGCTGATCTGAAGGCAGCTGCTAAACTGGCTACAATGATATCTCTTGGGGCAATTTTCAACCGTCAATGTACGTCCAATAAAAGTGCTTGTTTTCGCCACTGACAACTTCATGGAAAGGATCCAAGGATACATTTTTCTTTAATTTTCAATTAGGTTGCTCTATTTGTTATCGTGTCATGTGACTTGTCGCCGGAAGACGGCGGTGGAAACAAGAGTGAGAGTTGGAGAGAGGAGTGCCGGTGATGTCAGAGAACAGAAAGTGTAGCTTTGTGTTCTCTCATGATGTGGAGTCGATGTGGATGCGACCTCGGGATTACAAAACGAGATTTCTCCAAGCAAGACTTGGTGGGAGACAATAACTAACCTACGATAACAGACCGGATCTTGCAAAGAATAAAGAATACCCAAGTTACCTTACTACTACTTCTCATGGCTTTTCCGTGGCTTGCACCTGGTACTTCGTCTTACTTTCCTGTGCACTGGTCATGTCTGATGCTGAGCCCACCAGTGTGATGTCAAAGCCAAACAAACATCCTCTTCAGCTATTTCAAATTGGACTTACTTGGATAATTTCAAACTCTTTTTTCTGTCTCACCGCATTTGTTGTTTATTAAGTTGCTATGTGACAAGCTGCTCTCTGCTTCATCAACTGACAAAAGCCATTGAAAGACTTAGGAGGGGAGTACAGTATGCCTATTGTTTTCAGCATATGTTTGAGGTTATATTAGCTGTAGTGGACTCAATACGCCTTTGCATGAGCGCGGACCAGAGCTGTTATGTGAATATTTATATCAAAAAAGATTTTTTGGTTGGTAAAATGTGCCTCTACCAGAAATAAATATAAACTATATAACTTAATGTATATAGAATCTATGAAACATTCCATTTAGGTTACACAATTTTAACCCAAATGTCAAACTAGAAGCATTTTGACTGCTTTATGAGCAGTCTGTTCACAGGCAAACACAGAATGTACCCCAATGTAAACGTAACGGTTTTAAAAAAATGAAAAAAATGTGTCTACCTCTATAAAATGTTTAAATAATGTTGCTTGAGGCTAAATAGATTGTGCAATAATTTGATTGTATGATGCGCAAAGTTGCAATAGATGAATGATATAGTAAGGGTTCTTTCAATAGATTCATGACATGGTGAAAGGTGGTGAAATAGATTCATGATATGTTGAGAGATCGTTAAATAGATTCATGATATGCTGCGAGGGATTGGACACTATGTTTCTTGCTCTTATCACTGGTTGTGTAATGTGTGGTTGTGGTGTGCTTTAGCACATGTTGAGATATTTATATGTTGTCTGGCGCTTCGTCATTACTCCTACGGAGGCAGCTATACGATATGTCATGTTTCATATTATGTGTGCATAACTTGAGACCCATAATTCTTTTTCCTATCAGGACAATAAAGCATATTGTATCTGTTTTGTTGATGTAATGAAACATTAATCTGAATGAAATATGATCTAATGAAATCTAAAACTAACTGCTGTTAATCTAATACAGCGGCTGCTACATCTACAACTCTTCTCGTAGACAGAATTGTATTAAAAGGAGTTAAATGTTATGTTCATCAATGGCATTTCAATATATCACGGACCCGATATTGGATGAGTCAGTATTGCTTTTGTTTTCAGTCCCCTTTGACCGTGTACTCACAGAAATTTCACAAGAGATGTTGATTTGATCAGTGCCACGAGAACAGAAAACAGAACATATGACACAAAAACTGACATATGTAAAGTACCTGGAATAGAGTAAGAGATATTTGGGAAAAACCCATGAAAACTGTTAATGAAAATGCAGGTCTGAACAGACAAAACCTGATGATGGATAGAATTATATGGCTTCCTGCTGCACAGTGTGTGACTTCGTCCTGAGTTCAGCTCCACAGTTGAATGCATAAATACACACACACACACACACACACACACACACACACACACACACACACACACACACACACACACACACACACACACACACGTATATATATATATAAACTACTGAGCAACCAAAAAGCTGTGTGAAACGCTTCAGTGAAAAGAAAACACATTTACTGCCTTGAGAACTAAACTAAACAGTTATAAATCTAATGTGCTTTCGATTATTTACTGTGAGGTGAAAAGTTCTACATTTAGTCACAAATTTAGTATTTCTATTATAAATTAAGTCAGTAAAGATACTGTTGCATCAAATACAATGTATTTGAACTTCTTTCAGGAAAGTAAGCTGCTTGATCAATAACTACTGCATTATATTTACTGCTACATTTGTGTGGGAAAACATTCTATTCTTTGGTCGTGTGTTTTTGTTTTGTTTGTGTATTAATACAAATGTACTTCTATCAGGAGACATACTACTCCTTTAAGCTGTTCTCTGTGGCCCTTCTCCACAATAGTATGACACAATACAGAGCGGTGGAGCAAAATAAAGCAAAATCATGAATCTAGTAGTCTATGTTTTTGGTAACCTTTGTTTTATGTTCTATGTTCTGCTGCTGTGTCAGTCAGCACACTAATGTGGAAAAGATTCTCAGCGAGGAACTTCTCCTCTTTACATAAAGTTTAACTGATCACTCTTTAACAAACCAGATTGAAACCTGTTACTATTCACGGCAAAACTGTGGCTACAAATTATACTGTAGTCCACAAAAACGAATCAGTGTTAACGTCAGATTTGGAGCATGGGAGACACTTACATTAGCCAACCTTTCCAGACTGGGTATATTGATGGCAGATGGAGTTGTGTCTTGATTTATCCTCATGGCTTGGAGGACATCTTTCAGAGCACCCTCCAGGTCTCTCTTCACTTTTGAAAGTTCTTCCACTATGAGTTCACAAACAGGAGGGAACAATATCGGTTAAACTGTGGCCTCTGATGTATTTATACCCCATTAAAACTGCAAAAATAATCCCAGCAAAACATTTTTTCCTACTCAGTTGAAAAAAATGTCCAAGTGTTACTTTAAATGCAAATCAGATAGACAGCAGGGCTGTACTTACATTTGATGTGGAACTGGGTCTTGTGAAGGTCCAGCTCTCTCTCCTTATTGCTCAGTTCTTTTTCTAGGTACTCGTTCTGCAAAGTGAAGTTTGTCACCGACAAGATATGAAAACATTCAAATCCTTTCAGCTCCAGGTTCAACATGTTTTTCTTCACCTGTGTTACCACCAAACCAAATACAGGTCTTATTATAAGTACTCTCAAATACTTGCACGCTTCATAGGAAGATAAAATGTAAAGTTCAAAAGCTAATCACAAATCATTCCTTGATTCAGTTTGTTTTACCTGACATAGTGTTTTACTTTCAAAGTTTTTTTCACATTATTGCATACAGGACACTCTTCTGCAGTTGCAGGTATCAATGTAACGAGTTCGTTTATTTAAATCCATCTGACATTAGCATAATATTGATAATTCAACAAGGTCTTCGATACGTGATATCATCTCATTAACTCCAAAAAACACCTGTATTTTTTTTATGAAGTGACATTCTCAAGCCAAAGCAGAGTGTCCTGGATAAATAATGATCAGATGACATGCAACACTAAGCACAAACAAAGCATATTGTTGGTTATAAAACTATAAACCACGGGCTCTAACAGTGAATTAAAGGCTGAGGCACTAATCAGGAAATCGCTCTTCTTTGAAACACCGGGCCTTGACTGAAGTTGACATGCAAGAAATGACGTCTTTAGTCATGAGCTTACTTTGCGTCGGAGCTCTTCATCGGTGTAAGTGCTGTTCTGCTTCAGTGGCAGCTGTACAGTCCGGCCGGGCCTGACGTCCTCCTCCAGCAGCAAGCTTGACTGTGGGATCCCTATAAACACAGCTGATGTTATTTCAGAAACAGCACAATGTGAATATTGAACATCTATCTGTGTGTATAACACGTTTATAAGGGTCACAAATGCTAAATAAGACCCCTGTAAATAGTTTTTGTTTTAGTAATCTTGGTTTTTAGATACCTGCTTCTAGCGCTTGTTGGATTATATCTGCTTCTCCCCAGAACAATAGTGGTGAGCAGAATGCTGTTTGTAACTCTAGATAACCTCACTCGCTGCCGACAGCTTTCATAGGAACACGCTTCCAGGAATGATTTGTAGGAGTTGGGTGTTTTAAATCAATCATCATTGCATTGCAGCAGTGATAAAGAAAATAATGTTAATGCCGTGAGCACCACAAATACAATTAAATGTTTATATCTCAAAACGTGCAAACTTGAAAAATGCACTCAGAGGAGTGTAGATCTCTGCCAGGTGTGTCTCTCTCTCTCTCCCCTCCCAAACAAAGAGGAGATGAATCTCACGCAGTTTTGAAAACAATATTCTGCAAAAGCTCCGGTTCAAAAGTCAATTATCGTTCGGGGCTACGACAAAATCAGACACAACTTTTTGCCCTCATCAGACCAACACTTAAAATGCTTGTAGACACGTGAGACCACTTCATTCATCAATGTTTTGCAGAGACTAATTCTAATAGTGTAATTCTAATTCTGTAACTAACTAACTAATTATGTTAATAGTAAATGGACATGTACTTTCTAGTCTTTCACAAAAAGTGTTAGCACATTAATTGGTGTCATTTAATTGAAGGATTTTTGCGTCACCTCTTTCCTTCACCATGCGTCTGACTTGTTTCTTCAGCTCCAGTCTCTCTTCTTCAAGTCGTTCAATCTAGGAGGAAAATCAAGCAGCGAGTTAAGAAGTGCTCAGAAAACATAGTGGTTATAAAAGCAGTAGTTATAACCTTTTATAATCCCCACTGCTTTACCTCTTTGGTGAGGACTTGGTTTTCTGCTTTGTACTGCCGTTGTCTGACATCTTTTGCTCGCCTGAAGTGTGTGAGATCCACTTCCTGCTTTGGTTCCAGACCTTGAGGCATAAAAAATAATTAGAAATTAATTTCACTGCTCAGACCCCTATCTGTGTCAGTGTCTAAATAGGCTGAGAGAAGGAAATATTAATTCATATTTCAAATGAACCGACCTAGTTTTTCCCGGAAATCCTCGTTTTCGTCCATGAGGTCATTGATTCTCATCTCAAGCTGGTTGATATCTTTGGTCAAGGCCTCTGCCTCAAGATCTCTCACTTTAATTTGATTTTTACACTCTTTGATCTCTGCAATGGCTGCTTCCAGGCCATAAGTGCCCTGTTGTGCAGAGACAGAGCTGTGATTACTCATCCAAGTATTTTTCTTGGTTTCTTTTTCAACGTGAACGCTTTTTGGGGGAAATCAGGATGTGATTAGACACAGTGGAAGACAAACACTTAACTTGTAGACCCAAAAAACACGTTGATCACACCATAGTCACACAGTCATTTCAATGTCTTTTAAAAGAAACAATGGACAAGGAAAAAAAAAAATCATAGCTTTGCTTCTGGGAAATTAAAGTCTCAATTAATTCGATTTGGATTAAAAAAAAAATCCTTGAAGTAAGCCAAAGTGAAAATATTCTAGGAGAAAGAGGGGTTGTTTGCAGACTTACGGATTCATACTGGCTCAAGCGGTTTGAGGCCTCAATGAGGGCTTTGTCTTTTTCTTCAGCATGAGCTTCTGCAAGCTTTACCAGCCGCGCTGCTTCCTCTGCTCTCGTCTCTGCAGCTTCCAGCTTGGACTTCAGCTCCTCCATCTTTCTCTGCTGTACGGACAATGGAAGGCCTTGGACAAGAAAGGGAAATGATTTTCTTAACTGCAGGCTAAAGTGACCAGTCTAGTTCACCTGATAACAAGCATAAGTAACTTTACAGACTTCCTTACTGAACTCAAGTGCATCTGTTTTTATCAGCCACAGAAATTGTTCAAAGACAGTCACAATAACTCATAAGCCATAGTTCATACTTCATTTAGCTAAACGGAGATTGAAGTGATAAATGAGAGGAGTATTGACTTCATTGGCATTTAGGAATGATACTAATGGTAACTTAGATCAAAAGCTAAACTGAACAAAACTCTGCCTATTCAAGTGCTATAAATATGAACATCCAGTAGACATTGAGCAACATTCATTTGGAGTCATGTTTATGGCAACCCCAGAATAAAAGTTGAATATTCACTTTCAAGTTTGCTCTGTTTTGGTCTCCATCAACTCAAAAAACCTAACTTTACTTATCTTGTCATATAAAATAGTACACAGCATAATGTAGAGAACCTTTAACTCTGCATTTAAACCATCAGTGTGCTGCTGCAAAGCGCCCAGAGAGCAACTTGGGGTTCGTTGTCTCGCTTGAAGACACTTGGACATGTGGGACAGGAGGAGAGAGGGGTCGAATCCTGTGATTAAAGCTGACCCGGCAACTCCTGAGGGAACTATCTGGCTCTTTAGCTTCTAAAAGCTTTATTGTGGAAGACAGCTGCCTGCTGCGGGGGGGTGGGGGAAGACAACCTTGATTAGAGCAGGAAGACGGAACCAAAAAGATAAGTCGTGAGCATGTCATCCCTTTCACGTCACAATCTTTTGAACCATTGTTCATAAGAGAAAACTGATTTCTGCAGCTTGAAATCCCCCTCTAAATAAGAGGAGTGCCTCCATAGTGGGGTTTTTTTCCCCCTCAACTTTCTGTTCCTGTACAGATTTCTAAGTGCAGACACACATTGTCCTATGTAACCTGTGGGTTGTTATTAATGTATCTTTTGAACCAATGATTATAACCATAGTTCCCCATTTGTTCAATTAATTGTCCTAAAATGTTAAACGAGGCTGATGACAATTTGTTAGGGATGTTTGTTGTTTTTGGCCCTGATCCCTCGGAGTCATTAATTAAACAGCATCTGCTTATACAGAGTCCCGATCCGATTATGTTCCTGGATATAAACAGCTGCACAGTGCACACATCAAAATCAATCCAATGTACATGCTTGACAATTGAATAGTTCTTCATTGCATTAAGGGAAAAAAAAGGCCTGCATCCAAGCTGTTTCTAAATGTTTTTGTTTTTTTTACAAATTAAAAGAAGTATAAAAAGAAGTATAAAAAAAAGACCCTCTGTAATATTTTCGGCTTTGACGCTGTCTAGACGGAATCTCTCCTCCCACTCAAATTGTTTTTGTCGACAATACATATTTTGCGTGACTGCATTAATAAATGACTGTTGTTGGTTTTCTGCTAGCAGGGCTCTTGATGCACTTGCAGCGGTGTGGTGAGTGTCTAAACTGCTGTCCGTCTATGTTGTCAGCAGTGAAACACAAGGCACTATAGATGACAGCAAAAACGCAAGCTGAAATTAAACTAGTGCATGTGATTGAGACTGTTTATGAATGGGGTTTGCCCAAACTGCATTCTGCTGTTGTTTATGGTGTGATGGGATTTGCTACAGGTCGAGGCTCCACCAGTGGAGAAACGGACTGAAGACAGTTGGAGAGATGAACTCGTTGCTGTGCATGAATGCTCAGGGAGCAAAAACACCTGTGTGACAGTTGACGATAAATGAGGGATGGGAACGGGTTTAATAGCTCAATATAGCTGATAACAATCTGTTCTTTGATCGGCCCGAATACTGATCTTCGAGATAAATTTTGGACATGTTGAGTCAGAACTCAAATAACGCGTGTTAAGAACATTTTGGACAGAACATTCTATAACCTCAAGTTCATGTCAACGGTCTTTGGTACGAATCTATTTCAGTTAGGAGTCTTAAACAGCGATCCACCCACCTCTGTCTTTCTTTGTGGACGTCTTGAGCTCCTCGATGAGCAGGGTGTGCTTCTCCATTTCCCCCGTATACTGCTCCACCTGCTCACTCAGTATCTTGATTTGATTGTCTCTCTCTTGGACGGCCTTTAAGACATTGATCAACAACTTAAAATTAGGAGAATTTATGTGGAAGACCGGGCAGAGCTGTAGCACAATTAATCATCTGCACTTTCATCATTTAGGAAATTTATGAAATGAAAAAAAAAAAGGGGGAGGGGGGGGGAGAGAAGCTGAGGTTGAGAGGAAAAGCACAGATGCAACTTACACTGCAGAGCTCAAATATGACCTGGCCCAGAGCAGCGATAGAAAGATTGGAAGGGAGGACAGGTTGATAAAGCATGTCAAGGCAATGAGAGAAAGCAGAAGGCAGGAAAAAACGACAGATGTGATGACAATAAACTCCTCTTTCATTCTGAAAAATGTGGGCTTCTGTTATGTTTAAAGCTTCTTTGACAAATTAGCCAAGAGACCACATGATACTGTTTTTTTAAATCAGCCATCTGTTTTAAATCATAGCCATTTGGTGCAATGATGTTGAGAACTAACAAATTATGTTTCTCATTTGCAAATACTAATTCAGCTGGCTGAAATGAATATCAAATTCCATGTTGAAGCCATTCAAATTAAAAAATGTAATATTTTGTGTGGCAAGGTGCTCCAAAAATTGATTAATCAAAGAGCATTAATTCCTCCCCCGTTTTGAGACAGACCTGCTGCAAGGCAATGATGTTGCTTTTGTCCAAGTCCAACTGGGCTGAACGCAGCTTCTCCCTCTGGTCGCGGATCATCTGCTGGTACACCAGAATTTCATCGTCCTTCCCAGAGAGCGCTCTCTATGTGGGAGGAAAAGATCATGTGAGCACAATGGAGGGTTCATGATGGTTCTGTAAAATACTCCAACAAAGAGCCAGACTCAATGACGATGGTAATGAAATGCATATTTACATGAACTAAATCAAAAAAGTGAGTCTTTTGTACGCATTCAAATTTGCGCTCCTATCACCTCTTAAGAACTGCAAAGTAAGGGCAATTTAGTCCAATAACGAACTAAAAAAATGTCAGCTTTGTTTGAAACAGCGACAGAGTTTCCTGCGTGATATTTGAGTGGATATTGAGGAGAAGATGAGCAGAGGTGGGAAAGTAGGCTGAAAATGCGACTCTAACGTCTTAAAAGTGGCAATAATCTGCTGAATGTTTAACAGATTTGTATAAGATTTGTAACGTTTTTAGATTAGTTGATGAATCAATAACATCAACAGAAATGTTACACTTGTTACTACTGCCTTGCTTACACTGTGAATGAAGGTGTGCAGAAGTTTAATCATCCTTGATTGATGTCTTTAACTAATCAGTGATGACATTCAGTGCAGCAAACTTCACCCGATAGTTCCTCGGCCCTTCAGAAAGTTTTTGTGGGGCAGGAACTAAAGTTAATCTCCAGTTCCTGCGGTCAAAAGGTTTAAAAGCTTAACATTCTTCTCTCATCCTTTTTTACACTTATCTTTTAAGTGCACCTGGCTTACAGATAACAAAACTGGCAAGTGGTGCCTTGTTGAGACATTTGATTAATACTCACCTTCCACTCCTCCACTTTGGTATTGACCGCTGCCATAATAGTGTCATCCTCTTCAGTCATGTTGTGAAATTTATCCGTTAGCTCTCTGACCTGCACATTAAACATACATCCATTTTGTACGTGTTAACCTCGCAGTGAAATGATAAACGGTGTCAGGTATAAACAACGTATATTTTACACACCACACAAAGATAAGGGCGGGAGTAGAATACAAAGTTCAATGAGGAGGTTCTTTACTTGTAGCTTTGCGTGATCCCTCTCTTTCCTGAGCTGGTCCATGATGGAGTCCGTCTGCTGTACAACGATCTTCATCTTGTTGTACTCGTCTGTCATCTTCTCCATCTCCCTCACCGACTCCTCCAGACTTTTCTGCATCTGCTCGTTCTGTGTCTTCAGGTGTGCGTTTTCATCCTCGGCACGCTAATCAACATAATAAATAATAAAAAAAAAATTAAACTTGATTTGTGGACACATTCCTTCACATGCTATACATCAGCAGTGCCAGTACACAGACTTATTTTCATCGCCTGCATTTCTCAAAGACTAAAGACTATTTCCAGCTTTTCCAAATAATGTTCTGTTACTTCATTCACCAGATGATTTAGTAGACAAATAGATGTCTTAGTACCTGAAGGTCCTCCAAGCACTGGTAGAGCTGTCGGTTGGCCGAGTTGAGCTTCCTCTGGGTCTCAGCGTTCTCGTCTCTGGATTGGAGCGGCTCCTTCTGGTCCAGCTCTCCGCGGTAGAAGTCCACATCCTGCTGGAGCTGCTCATTCTGTTGTGGTGCAGGAAGGACAGAATCAGTTTCATAAAAAAAAAAAAAGAACTGGATCCAGTGCCCTGTGGTCACGCATTCATTTTAAGACACTGCATTTATTAATAAACAACTGATTTGTCTTGTGCTTGGACCTGAAACCATAAATCGGGTAATAGATTATTTGATCAAATCACAGTGTTGATAATCTAATACTTTTTTTAATACTTTTTCATGCAAAAACACTCTTATATTATAGTGCACTGAATATAGATTTTTTTTTTTTTACTGTTGATCTTTTTAAGACATCCCCTTGGGCTCTGGGAACTTGTAATGGGCATTTTTTTAATATTTTTTATACATTTTACTTTTAATCTATTAATCAAGAAAACAGTTTCTAGATAAATATATCGTAATAATATTTAACTAAAGTTGATACCGATCAATGTCTAAATGCTGGTAAAATGTCTATATGGCAGGTTTATCAGCAAGGGTCACATGATACACAGCCTGCTGACAGTGGAATCATTCACTTATGTACGTACAGTCTTTGGATTTCTTAGAATGACAACCTTTTATTTTATTGAATTTACATTTAAACTATATTTCAAATACACTCTACTACTTGGAAATCTACCAAGTCTCTTTATACTGGAACAGCGGGAAACTACACTATTTGTTCCATACATACAGTACACTTAATTTATGCACCTAGGTCTAGTAAGTATGTACACTGTATACACTTACTAAACTATATCGATGATTTATTTGTGTCAGGTTCTTAATTTTCTCTCTAGTATGTATGTTAAGTTATCATATACATACATACACTACATAAACTCTAACAAGGTGCCTACTGGCCACCTTAAACTCCTTCTTACCGTTTGTGGAGGTCTATGAAAAGATGTGGCATAACAGCATAATAACAATCCTGCAGCAATATTACATGTACAATAAGTGACCATGTGTTAAGACATTTTTTAAATGTGTAATCCATATATTGGCCCACTTGGACCTTTACACAACTACAATACTATCGAACTAATTTTGAATAGCTAAAACTTCTCTTGCTTCACTACCTATTTTTCTTACCTTCTTGTTAAGTTTTTTTATCTATGCCAACAGAATGGAAAGAGATGAAGAGAGATGATGAATTGTGGGAATGCAGTCATGGGAGCAAATGATGGCAGAGCACATGCGACTACACAAGCTTTAAATTAGGTATGGACATATGTTGGATTGACTGATGACGAAGTGATGGAACAATCTTTATGATCTGTATGATGTAGTGACAGCTGCAACATACCTCTCTTTTCAGCTTCTTGGCCTCAACCTCAGCCTCCTCTGCTCGGACAACCAACTAGAAAAACAAAACGGAGAGAAATGCAGAGACGCAGTTCGAATTGAATTCAATGGAATGTGTCTAGAATCAGAAAATGTCTAATAAGATTAGTGCAGTCAAATAATTAAAATATGTCACTTGTAATTTACCAACAACATTAAACAAAATGTTATTTTTCTTTAATGTAGTTAAAATTAAAATTCTTTGTTACAACAAATGATTTATTACTTGAGTATATTCAAACATAAATAAATGCAGTTCAATGAAACACACTTGCACGGTCTCTTACCATGAATAACACCAAGGGCAATTATCTCAAATAGCATGTACATTCCCAAAGTACAGCTTATGTTATGATATGTCAAGCTCATTGCTTAGATAAATGTTTAACTATTGAGGTAATATGTGTAGGTCATCCAAGGACGGAATACTGAATCCATGGTCCTGTGCTATGCGTGGGAATTCTGGGTAACGTGCTCATACCTCCTCGTTGGTTTTCTTTCCCTTGCCCATTTCTTTCTTTAACTGGGTCAACTCCTTCTCCCTCTGCTCCAGCTGGGTCTCGAGCTGCCGAATCTCATCCCTCAGAAAACGGGTGTCTGGCCCTTTGCCGGACTGCTGAGTCGTCTGGACCGGAAACCAGACAAACAAACACCCAAACAACCCCCACGAAGAAACCTCTTAGTCTCCACCACCATCTGTTCACAACACTAATGTATGTATACGCTATCATTACCAAGTCCTAAAACAAGGATTAACTTTCTCATAGCATGCTAAACTGTTGGAGTGCCAAGTCTGATTATATACAAACCTTAAAAAAGAAAATAATAATCAAGTTGAACCCTAGATGTAATGGGCTGTGAGCATGCAAGGAATTAGCTGTAATCTTCTTAGGCGCTGTCATTGTGGTCACCTCAACCAATCCCTTTGTAGCCGGGGTTACACTCTATGATTGGCTAAAAGATTTGGCACAGTTGTCGGAAGTAACACACCAGATTTCCATTTGGACAAACAGTGCTTTTCCTTTTTTCTTACCGACATTCATCACAGTGAAAAAAAAGAAAAGAACCTCAGTATCTCGATGATTAATGTGCAAAATGTGGCAAGTAGTATGAAAGTATGCTGAAATACAGTGTATAGACAACACAGAGAGAGGCTGAACAGCATTACCTTGAGCTCTTGTTCCAGCCTCGACACCTTGGCGAGGAGTTCCTGTTCTACGCAGCAGAAGATATGATCAACAATGTAAACCCTGCTCTTTTATAGCAAAACTTTAACATGTGAAACATTTTGACTACCAAATTGTATCTGTGCACTTACCAGTTTTAGCATGGTTTTCACCAGCTTCTTCAAGAAACTGTTCGCTAAGACTAGCTTCTCTGTCTTTGAACTAACAGGCACAGGAGGAGAGAAATGACAAACATAAATTGTTTTTAAATAGCAATATATCAAGCAGCATATGCTCACAGAATAGAATCAGTGAATAACAAAAACAATAATAAGAACTAAAGTTAGTAATTGAAATACATTATACATACTGTTAGGGGTTGTTGTTGTTGTTGTTAGATGTGTTTGGGAAATATCAGAACATAGCAATAATAACATTGAATACCTTCAGCAGGGTCTGAAACAATCTGAGGACGTGAATAATGTTCTCTGGAGCTTTATCCTCCACCTCCCATTCTTCTGTCTTTATGAAGGGAAAAACAGTAAAAATGTTATATTACATTTTATATTACATTACATTACAGTCATTTACACAAAGCGACTTACAATAAGTGTATTCAACATAGGTATTCAAGAGAACTACTAGTCACCAGAAGTCATAAGTGCATCTCCTTTCTTAAACAAGCATCTAAGAGCATAAACCAGAGCAAAAGTACAGAAACAAACTAATACGAATACAATATATTATATCATAATAACATTGGGTATATATATATTATATCATAATAACATTGGGTAATATCATAATAACATTGGGTATATATATATTATATCATAATAACATTGGGTATATATATATATATTATATCATAATAACATTGGGTATATATATATTATATCATAATATACATTAACATTGGGTATATATATATTATATCATAATAACATTGGGTATATATATATATTATATCATAATAACATTGGGTATATATATATTATATCATAATAACATTGGGTATATATAATAACATTATATCATAATAACATTGGGTATATATATATATATATCATAATAACATTGGGTATATATATATTATATCATAATAACATTGGGTATATATATATATATATATCATAATAACATTGGGTATATATAATAACATATTATATCATAATAACATTGGGTATATATATATATATTATATCATAATAACATTGGGTATATATATATATATATATATAATAACATATATATATATATATCATAATAACATTGGGTATATCATAATAACATTGGGTATATATATATATATATATCATAATAACATTGGGTATATATATATATTATATCATATAACATAATATATATTATATCATAATATACATAATAACATTGGGTATATATATATATATATATAACATTGGGTATATATATATATATATATCATAATAACATTGGGTATATATATATATATATATCATAATAACATTGGGTATATATATATATATATCATAATAACATTGGGTATATATATATATATATCATAATAACATTGGGTAATATATTATATCATAATAACATTGGGTATATATATATTATATCATAATAACATTGGGTATATATATATATATATATCATAATAACATTATATATATATATCATAATAACATTGGGTATATCATAATAACATTGGGTATATATATATATATATCATAATAACATTGGGTATATATATATATATCATATCATAATATACATTGGGTATATATATATATATCATAATAACATTGGGTATATATATATATATATATCATAATAACATTGGGTATATATATAACATATATATATATATTATATCATAATAACATTGGGTATATATATATATATCATACATAATAACATTATATCATAATAACATTGGGTATATATATATATATCATAATATATATATATATTATATCATAATAACATTGGGTATATATATATTATATCATAATAACATTGGGTATATATATTATATATCATAATAACATTGGGTATATATATATTATATCATAATAACATTGGGTATATATATATATATATCATAATAACATTGGGTATATATATATTATATCATAATAACATTGGGTATATATATATATATATATAATAACATAATAACATTGGGTATATATATATATATTATATCATAATAACATTGGGTATATATATAACATTGGGTATATATATATATATTATATCATAATAACATTGGGTATATATATATATTATATCATAATAACATTGGGTATATATATATATATTATAATAATAACATTGGGTATATATATATATATATCATAATAACATTGGGTATATATATATATATATCATAATAACATTGGGTATATATATATATATCATAATAACATTGGGTATATATATATATATATAATAACATAATAACATTGGGTATATATATATATATATATATCATAATAACATTGGGTATATATATATATATATCATAATAACATTGGGTATATATATATATATTATATCATAATAACATTGGGTATATATATATATATCATAATAACATTGGGTATATATATATATATATATCATAATAACATTGGGTATATATATATTATATCATAATAACATTGGGTATATATATATATTATATCATAATAACATTGGGTATATATATATATATATCATAATAACATTGGGTATATATATATATATATATCATAATAACATTGGGTATATATATATATATTATATCATAATAACATTGGGTATATATATATATATCATAATAACATTGGGTATATATATATAATAACATATATATATACGTCGCTGTGACGTCACTGTGACGTAGTGAACCTATATTCCCACATTTACCCAAACGAGCATGCCGATGACGTCCTCCAGGGGTTTCTTGTCAAACGTCAGGACGCTCGCAGGGTCGATCCCCGCGACCGCGCCCCAGTCCAGAGACGCGTGCACGCCGGCCATGGCCGCCTCTGACGCGGTCTGAATTAGCCGAGCCAAGCTAACCGAGCCAAGCCGAGCTAACCGAGCTAACCAACGCTTCCCTGTCCGGTTCGAACGCGGTGACGTCACGCTCCGGCTGCTAGGTTACCGCTGTCAAACACCCGGAAGTAGCTTAGTTAGCCTATTAGCTATCTGATGCTACTCCAGCAGGGGGGGGAATAAAAACAGCCACGAGGTGGACACGTGCTGGGTGTGTGGTGGGGGGTTATTTAACCAAACTGCAGAGTCACGCCCGTATATGACGTCACAAAGCACCCCCCCACAACCCCTGCAGCTAACTAGCTAGCTAGCTGGCTGGTTTAGCGCGGTGACCTCTGACCCGGAAGTGATGGCGATGACGCGTCTGAGTGCTAAAGGTTAGCCTCCACCAGGGGAAATGCTGCCCGCTAGCTGAGTTGTTGCCCCTCCGTATGTGTGTGTGTGGACTAAACATTCACAGGGTCTGACACCACCTCTGCAGTCACCGTTTGCCCCACATTATTAGACACGGTAGGTGGGGGACAAACCACGGGAGACCTGCAGGCACGTCTGCGGCAAAAGACTTCCGCCATGCTAGTTAGCATTAGCTTAGCTGCTAGCACGCTGTGCTGCAGCAGGAGAAAAAAAAATGCTATTTGGGGCTTTTTGTGCTTTTTTTATCAATGCAATTGAGTGACAGTGATGTGCATTTCATCCTAGATAGCTATTTAAATGTATTTGATATTATAATTATTATATATATTGTATATTTATATGTTTAGTATTAACTTAGGGTGCAGCCTCCACTGCTTTAACTCCTGTTTCTGTATGAATCCCCTCCTGTATGGTGTTTATTCTGACTGATTATGCTATATAAACATCACATGACACTAAAAACCTATAGTTTCTGTCTGTATATATAATATTTCAGTTACTGTGGAGTTTTTATTGTTCTTTTATTGCTCATTTGCTTATTTATAATACTTATTTTTGATTTTTTTACTATGTCTCTTGTTTGCACTATCCTCTATGCTGATGTAATCTTGTAAATGTCCCCACTGCGGGACTAATAAAGGATTATTTTATCTTATTTTATCTTATTAAACAGGGTGGCAGATTATAAGGGTGCTACAAGGGAGGGAGTGGGACCACCATAGTGCAAAAAAACAGTGTTAACATGTCCATTACTCCCTGTAGAATAGTTACTATACAAGGTTTCACAATCATGCCTTACCTAGTCCTTTGAAAAGTTGCATTGTCACTATGATTGCTTTGAAAATGTCCAATTAGGAAATTAATCTACAAGGCACCTGTTCAGCTGATTTGATTGTCAAACCTCTTTGTTTTCCTGCACAGTGATCAATGACGGCTTTGGTCAGCCATGGCTGTCGTGTCATGGAAGGAGATTTTACTTTTGACTGGACTGGTGGTGGGGTGTTACTGGAACAGTCTGTCGTGCGGCTTTGTGTTTGACGATGTCTCGGCGATCCTCGACAACAAGGACCTACGGCCCTCGACCCCTCTGCGCAACCTGTTCCAGAACGACTTCTGGGGAACACCCATGGCAGAGGTAAATCATGGTCCACGATAGACCTCTGTGGTTCATCAGTATGGGTTTACTTCTAGATTACACTTGAATGATTCAATCTGAAGCGGCATTTACATTCATCCTAGTTTAAGGGGTGGTTTATTAGCAGTTTCATTTAGTCCATTTCAACCCAATTTGCAACCTCTTCATATTAAGTTGACTTTAAAATGGCTAAAAACAAGATTGGAAAAAATGGCCACACCTAAGCCGGCAACTAGCAGGTGCTGACAGCGCTAAAGGTACAAACTATGGCAACAGTGCTTAACAGTGATTACCTGACGGGGGGCTGGAGGGTGGGTGCTACGCTTCCACCAAGATGCTGTAGGTCATAAGAAATGTCAATATTAACACCAGCATGTATGGCTTTCATCACAGTACAGTAATATAAATTAGTTTTCTGCTCAAAAACACGTTAAAGTGTCCAGTTGCTCTTAAAGGTTAATTTGTAGAATCATTGAAAATCTTCTCTAAACATATGTCTGCCTTTAATGTTTCTCAATCCGTTAACTGATACATTGTGTATGTTTAAAAACAGGAGAGGAGCCACAAGTCTTACCGACCCTTGACGGTACTCACTTTCCGACTGAACTACCTCTTCAGTGAGCTGAGCGCAGCCTCCTACCATCTGCTCAATGTCGTTCTACACGGCGTGGTGTGTGTGCTTTTCCTGCGAGTGTGCCGACTGTTCCTGGACAAGACTTCCGGCTTGGTGGCAGCGTTGCTGTTTGCTGTGCACCCCATCCACGCCGAAGCTGTAAGTACACATTTACTGGGCCAAGGCACTGTATGTATGTTATTTATGTGTAGTGTTATGGCAGAAAATAACTTAACGCTGCCGTTATAACTGGAACATTTACATGTTCTATTGATGGATTGTATAATTCAGATACCAAAACTTCTATTTACATATGAAATAGTTTTGGCCCCAGATGATTAAAACTTTTAGTGGATGTCCCCACAGAGGAGAATACTCTTGTAACCATTCCCCCCCAAATACCCTTTGGTTTTAAATTAGTTTTCCAGTCCAGAAAAGCACAAGTGACTCTCAATCATTGTTGAACCACAACGAAGCTCTGATTTGGGCTCTATATTTTTTGGGGTAACATTATTTCCTTTGTATTGTGACGTTTTAAGAATAGCTTTGTTTAGCACCACACCTGTTAATATTCCAGCTTTTAAAAAGGTATCATTGGGCACCTGACACCGAAACAGTATCTTGCTTTTAAAATCTGCTATGCACACGTTTTGGTGCAGATTTAGTTTCCTGATCATTTTAGCAATGACTGGTGATTTCTTCTATTCTTATTTAACTGATGTTCAGATGGATCCTCGTCTCTTTCTGCCCTTTTTATTGTCAGTCTGGTTGAACCATTGTACAGATTTTTGTTCTCCTTGCACAAAACATTATTTTTTTTCCAAACCCTTCATTCAAAATAACATCTATTTGAAAAGAGGACTTTCTACCACCCAAAAGCATGAAAGACGATTCAAAACGAAGAGTTGTCTCAACAAAACAACCTTTTGTGGCAGGCGTTCCCAAACTTTTGAACAGAAGTGTACATACATACAACTATAAACTGAAACAACAGTTGAAATTGCTGTGTTGAACCGATCCGATGGACTTCCGTTCAACATTTGAAGTGGTTTCTTCAATTATTTAAAACGGTCCCTCGTAAAACTGTGTAATGACTTCCTTAAAGTGTTGCATTTCCTGTTAAAGCAACCAGCGAGGGATCAATTTAAAGTGTAAACTTATTGGATATTAGTTATGGTTTTAAATAAATTAGGTTTATTGGTTGGACTCTTCAGTTACCTCCAGTGCAGCATGAGGTCAAAAGGATGCTGTTTTCAAGGAAGTAGTGTATTACTTTTTCAGTACTAGTAGGAAATGCCAAGCCACTTATCCTCAAGCAAAAGTCAAGCTCATTATAAATTGAAGCTCCTTCCCCAGGTGTCCACCAAACTGGAGGAGCCTAGTAGCCCAAGTACAGTGAAAGCAGCCGACAGATGGTCTGCATTGCCATGTTCCATACCAACCAGTGCACCATTCTTCAGTTTGACTGTAACCTTCAACATAAGCATGCACTGGGTCAAACAAAACATTCTTGGTATGTTTTTTTTTAACCATGTAACATGGCAAGACAATCCTCAGTTCACAGGCATCCATGTAGGACTGGAAAACTGAACAACAATGTCTCTGTCGTTAAGTACAACCAACAGAGAAGAGCCAATACATCAGGTCAGAACTCAGTGGAGCTCCTAGTAACGGGATAAACAGTGCACAAGTACAGTATGGCGTATGTGCTGTACTTGTCTTCACTAAATACGGGGGGAGTGATTACGAAATCACTCGTCTGCTGCTGACAACTCTTCTATAGCCTCTCCACCTCAGCGTTGCTCCGACATGCCCAGAAGCGTTGGTGGGGGTTTTAGCACTTCTGAACAGGTGGCTACATTTATTACCTATCTGGGTGGGTGGTGTCCCACAAAAAATCCAAATCACAATGTTTTTATGACAATAAAGAAAGAATGGCTTTGCAACAGTGAATAGTAGGTGAAAACACAGGCCCATGTGTCCATATTGTTAGATCCCGCCCCCTTGATCAGGGTTTGACCATACCTTGACCAAGACATGCCCTCCCGTTGTGGACTGTGTTTACATGCATACTTTCAACTCGCTTATAACAGGATTAAGTCAACTCAAGTTACTGCAACTGTCATTTAAACCCCTTCTGTTAATACAGCAATGATTATTAGCCCTCTTCTTCGGGCTCTGGAAATAGTTTTCTTCTGAATTAATATTATTCTAGTTTTTTTTTCTCACTTTAACATTCTTTTTTTAAATTGAAAGTTAGTTGTTACAGCCATTCATCGTGAATGTTATCACAACCATCAAGTTTATTTAACGCGATCGGAAACCAAAAAAACTTTTGCTTATTGTTTATCATTTGAACTTGATCTTGTTCTCTTCTTAAAAGGTTGCCTGTCTGAAAAGCTTCTTCCCCAATTAGGGCTTGTAATTCATCCTATTCAACACAGCTGAACTGATGACCAGACAGGCCCTGACCAGAGTAGCGGAAAAACAAAGAAAACATTCTGCTTCTTGGGGTGGAGCGCTACTGTTACACAGCATGCACTGCTGCGCCAGTCTTCCTCATGGTGTTCTCTAATCTGTGCAGAGTCTCTCAGACGTCTTGAATGGAAACAATTTGCCTCACAAATGAGCCTTTAGAGTTAGTCCTGCAAATGTCCTTCATGTTATCGCCGTCTGGAATCTCTCTCTGAACGGATCATTTGTTTTTGAGTTATGCTCCAAGCACTGAAGGTCCCTTCATGATAAGTGCGTACAAAGACTCCCTGTGTGTCCCTATGTCTTTCTCAGTGGTTTTTTTTTTTTTATGTAATCTGTCTTTTTGAATGGAGACCTCAGGTTTTTTTTTTCTTAAGTTATTCCAATAATCTCCCAATACAAATTAATTAAGGCTCTAAAATTGAAGTACAGGGAAAACAGTCTTTTGAAAAGCCGCATCCCGACTCTGCACGGACAAACACACACACAGAACATTACCAAGACAAAACTGTGGTTTTCCTTCCTCAGATTCTATTTGTGAATCTATTTTCCCCTGACCTTTTTTTTTTTTTTTTTTTTAATATTGTGTAAGCGAATCAGCGATTAAGTTATTAGGGCCACTGTGATACAATGATAGCATAAAGTAGCTCCATATTTATTTAGATAATGCAGTACTTGTTATATGTTTAAAAGCGATCAGTGTTATCAAACTAAAACAGTGAATGTAGCACAGTGGCATACATGTTGTTATGGTATCAAAATGGCCCCTGCATAAGACATTTGGCCACCTTATCAAGTAAGCTAACGCAGTAGTGTGGCTGCCTGATTTAAGTAAGTGTAGGTAGATATTTGTGCAATGTATTTACAGGCCAAACAATTAAAAGGACCCATTGGTACATAACAGTTGTTGGTTTCAGCTAAATGGGCTTATTTCCTCTGCCACTAAATTGACAAACTGTTTTCTGTCTGAGAACAATGAATAAGCCTTGTTTCAATTTAGATGTTTATACATATCTCCTATCTCACTAAACAACAGATGTATGTGTGGTTTTCATATGCGTCTATTTCCAAGAACCCAAGTCTTTAGTTATGGTGGAAGTGAAAATGGTATTTCTTCCACACGGGGGCAGTCATCATTTACACATATGACAGGCGTTGACGTCAGAGAGGCTGCTTAACGGAGATGTGTATGCTTGTCATCCTGAGAAGATTTACCTGAGCAGACCTGTTTTCACAACTGGATTCAAGGGGCTTTAACATGTGGACTCTGGTTGCTGCCAATTGTAGACACGTGTAATGTTCTCAAAGAGTTATTCTCCCTTTTTCCTTTCCTAGAGGTGTATTTGAGGATTTATCCGCGATGGTTGTTGAAGCCTGGAGAGAAACGCTCACGTGCTGGTGGGAAGCTCTGATCCTTTTGACACCTGCGAGCCCGTGGCTAAATAAGGTTACGGTTACTTTGTTGTCTCCCATGAGGAGAAAATTAGTTTTAATGAAGCACTTTGCCTAAATCTGAGATAAACATCACAACAAACACATGTAAAACATTAGCCTGAGATAAAACAGCCAGCCGCTTAGCCACAAAGCCATTCACTCCGTTAAGAACAGAAATCCAAAGGAATCAATCTCAAAACATACACACGATAATAATAATTCAACTTTTATTTCAGACACATGGGTCCATCCAAACAGAAAAAAAACTAAAACAACAACAAATAAATACAACACGAGGAGTAGTACATGAATTGCAAAAAACTTCTCACTTAACATTTTTACAAGCAAACACATGATCAGTAAAAACCTCAAAAATGAGGGTTGAGGGGTGCAGACGTTCCCATAATCCTTTGCCGTTGTAAACGGACTGAATATTAAACCTGGACCTTGACTGTTGGCTTCCCAAAAACCAGCTGGTAAGACCATAACGTAAAACAGAGTCTACAGCAGCTCTATAAAGAAGAAGAGCCACATGAGTGTGCCCGCTGTGCTCTCTTTCTGTGCGGACCCCTAAATATTATTGGCATTCATTGAGTATTTTTAATCTATATGATTTAACATGCACCTTGCTGGGAAACTTTTGAATTAAATTCTCTTCAGCTCGATGAGCAAATCAGTATGGATTTGCAGCAGTACTGACTCGTCACTTGTTTTTTACCATCAGGTCACAGGCGTGGTTGGCAGAGCTGAACTTCTTTCTTCAATCTTTCTCCTGGCTGCTTTCTTGGCCTACACAAAATCAACAAGTGCGGACCACTCTATTGGTAAGTCTCAGGTAGTTCACCAGTCTCTCACTGAATTACGTTTCATGTACAAAATGTTCTGGGTTCATGTCATAAAAGTTGTTTTCAACTTCCATTAAGCCATTATGGGAAACATGGGAAGTGTGTGACGCAGTTGATTCAGTGACCTGGAAGGCCTTTGGCAATGTTGCAGTCATCCTCATTTATTCATAACCAGTAATAGTAGGGTTGGGTTCGGATCAAATACCTGGCTCGGTGGAATAACGTGAGGGTTTTCAGAAGTTCGGGGCCACTTTGAAGTTTGGGAATGGAATCTCTTAACATGCCTGTTTAATGATGTTTACACTTTTACATAATTCATAGTTTAAATTGTGATCCAGACACACCTGGAATAGTTAATTTGTTGGTAGTTCTCCATGCACTGGAACCTGAAACGCAGTACGAGGGTGGGGTTCGCCTTCATTAAATACACCGGTTTGAATTTGTGTCTCTAATTGCGGCCTGAGAAAAAATTCTATGCGGCATTTGTGCCTTTTTCAAAACATCAATTGGATTCGCATTTAATTGCTCTAGCTTTGTGTTAGGCCTTTGTTTACATTTGAGGCTAACAAACCAACAGAAACCATGACAGCAAGCTGTGGGAGTTTTAACCACAGCCCAATTAGTAACAGATTTGTGATTCGATACCAACATTGTTAATGATCCTTTAAATTACGTTATTAAAGGATCTAAGTTTAATGTAAAGTTGTCAGGGCTCTCTGTTACTAAATGCCTCAGACACAAGTTATCTTTTGCATTTCTATGCCGCCGTTTCTTGTTGCAAAAGGTACGCAGATAGCATATCATACATCTACTATAAGCTAAAATCGGTCAGGCTCCAGTTTCAACATTTGTTTATTCTTCGCCGTGGCTTGTATTTGTGCAGGTTGTTGAGTTGGAATCGCCCGCCTGACTTTGAGCGCCGGTTCCTCAGGCAGCTGGCAGCGCTTGAGAGCTGCGTACCAATTCAGAGGGCGAATCTTTGAAAGACCTGAAAGCCTCTTCCTTCCTTAATGAGCCTCACCGAGACTAAAGCTCATGGTCCATTTAAGAAAGTTCTCATTAGGTTACAAAGTCAAATATTTCAAAGTTTATGGTAAAGATGTTACCTTTAATTGGCCCACATGGAATAAATACCACTTATTAGTGGAAGTTCCGTAATGGTGTTTACAGGACAAAATGGGATATTTCACTTCAACACGTGGTGGATGGTTGGCAAACAGTGTGCTAATTCCACATATATCCATATTATTTTCATTTCCTTGTAATGATTGATAACATTCACCCTGTTGACAAGAGCAAACAAGAGTCAATGCCTGGCGTAAAAAAATTCACACTGGCTTTTTTTTTTTTTTTTTTTTTTTTAATTGGCTGAGCAAAGTTCAAGTGGTATTCTATCAGTGATTGATGGTACAGCTAAGTGGAAATGCATGACTTGTATTTCCCGACTTGACATGCTCTTAAGGAACGTCTTCACAGGAAATCTGTACTTTGTGTCAAGTCTTTCTTGTTGTTTCTTTTCTCCAGTTTGGGCCCCCATCGCTCTGACAGTTGTTTTAGTGGCGGCAGCAACTCTGTGTAAGGAGCAGGGAATCACTGTCATCGGCATCTGCTGTGTCCATGAAGTGTTTGTTGCACAAGGGGTAAGGCTCCGCCTCCGAAACGTGATCACACCTGTGACATCAAAGCATCGGCTGGCTTTTCTTCAATAGAGTTCTTTTTAAGCATGAATTCAAAGTAACAGGTTAACGTTTGATGAGGTAGTACATCAGATAAAATACATACTGAACATATCCAGCAGTGACTGAACCCACAAACAGTTTCAGGGCGTTTTTCTGTCACTTTTAACTCACTATGGCCTTATTTTCCTTGCATAAATTATACAAAAGAAAAAATGCAAGTTGAATTTATTTGATAAATTGATATTTCTGGACCAGTACCTCACATCCTGTTACAACAACGACAACAACCACCTTATTCATTCTAGGCACAGGAGTTCCTATTTATCATCGGACTCTTCCGTATTTTTATTTTGAGCCATAAAATAAACTTTTATGGAACTATTGAATATATTATAAGCTAATAAAATCAGTGTCTGATGGTTGCCGGGTTAGTTCCGACATTGCACTTTGGCCAATGCGTTCCGCCTCTTTTGGGCTGCACACAGACTTTGCATTCAACCAAACACTGCCGGAAACGGGCTTGTCTCAAATAGTCAGAGTATAAAAAGAAACCGGATCGCTTCTGATAGCAGATCTTATCTCGTTGCCTATGAATGCAGAACCTGTTTATGCAGATTAGTCTCAGCCAAGTCATTAATGGCTTCCCAGTTCAATGAGGAGCACAGTATACAGTCATTTTTACAGGACCTTGATAATGCATACTGTTTGTTTTAGTTTTTAAGTTATGTATATTTAAGGGGATTTGGGTTCAATATAACTCTTTTAGGCTTAGATATGATTGTTTTTATCTTACTGAAGCATTCCCCACTAATTATTGTTCAAGAACCGTGACGATAAGTTCAGTTTTTGGATTTCTTTTCATTGAACATGCATTTCTGACCACTTTTGGGATTCACGCTAACAGCATAGCAATATGGCTTTTAAAAATGTTTAACATCAAAAACCTAAAATCATAATGAAGTGTGTTGAAACCTTTTACACTAAATGTTGAGTTGACCCTTCCTTTGTTGCTATTCTCTCAGTTTACCTTGCCCATGCTGTTGGACACACTGCGGCAAGTCCTGCAGGGTAAAGACGGTTTCCCTTATGCTGTCCTGCAAACGCTGCTAAAGCTCATCGTCCTCGTCATCAGCACCCTGCTGCTCGTCATCGTCAGGGTCCAAGTCATCCAGTCCCAGCTTCCAGTCTTCACCAGGTAAACGGCGTTATCTCATCAGCGGCAGCAAAATGCTTTCATTTTATTTCAGTCTTACAACCCTTTACAGCCTTTTCTCCCTGTTTGTTGACTGCATTAGCTTTTTATGTATTTTACAAATCAAATAAACTTCAAGCTTACAATTTCACAGTTATTTTTAATGCTACAAAGAGTGAGATGTGACTATTTTTTTAGGGCATTTCAATTTGGTTTTTGTGCGTTGTAGTTAAATTTTCAAGTTTGGCCAGTTTAAAAAAAAAAAAAGTCTCTCTCTGCAGCTGCTGTGTCTCATCTGAACAAAAGGAAAAGACATTTGTAGATACTAAACGGCAGTGAAATGCTTTCAAGAGTCGAGATTTGAATGTAAATGAATTGCAGGATTATATAAACACATTATACTAGAACTACTAGGTTTTTTTATTTCAGGTTATGTAAGAGTTTACATAATGTCTTTTTTTAATTATCTGATTAAAGTAGAAAAATCTTCCCATGGCTCCTGACATCCTTCATGCTAATGGTTGTTATTTACAGGCCTGTAGTTCTGTCTTGGACAAATCTACATCATATCAAGTGACGCCAATGCATTTTGCTGTTCTGTCGCAGAAGAACATCAGCTGAAGGCTTTTTTCACACTTTATCTAAGGATGAAAATCTGTGAATTTTCCCTTCAAGACATCATAATGTACCATGCGATACTATATTATGTTATATGTTCCATTGAAAATATAGCGATATCGTCTTTCATAGTAATACAGACAACACTGGGTACCATTATATAGTCTTATCACGTTACTGGTGTTCACTGTTTACATAGACTTGTTGACTCTGCTGCTAACAATCACCCCACTGTCACTTTAACCGTGTCTCCAAATGCTCTTGTATAGTTTCTATTTTTCTTCTGTTCTTGTTCCTCTTATTATTTATTTCTGTCCTCTCAATAAGGGATCGACAAAGGTGTATCTTACTCTTAATTAATGACGTGACCAGTGAGAACACTATGTCAGTCGCTGAATGTTAATAGGTTCATTGGATTAAGTCTTAACTATTTTTTAAATTGTCTGTAAAGGATTCCTCTCCGACTCAACCTGATGGCATTTGATTGCAAAGATAAAATTCCAGACCAATAGCCGAGATGTGCTAATCCTCTAGCTCTTACCCTAGAGATGTCTCCGGAAGAAGTTCTGTGTTCAAGTCATAACAATACTGCAGATTTAGATTGTCGCCACTCCCAGTTTTTGGTGAAGAAGTGGTTCAGACCACTTGCTTTACCAGTTCTGTTTGGATACAATGCAGTCTGGAGGAGACAGATTTATGAGTTATGAGTCAAGAAGTACTACCCTGAGCCTTCCTCTTAGCACTTATTGTATTCGTATTAGTTTGTTGCAATTATTGTATTCGTAGTAATTTGTTCCTGCACTATACTTTTGCTCTGGTTTATGCTCTTAGATGCTTGTTTAAGAAAGGAGATGCACTTATGCCTTCTGGTGACTAGTAGTTCTCTTGAATACCTATGTTGAATACACTTATTGTAAGTCGCTTTGGATAAAAGCGTCTGCTAAATGACTGTAATGTAATAATGTAATGTAATGAGTTAAGGATCGGCGGATGTCTTCTGGCAGTTGTATCGACCTAACATGTTCATCGTAGCTGCAGGATAAAACACAGTCTTAATTTACATTTCTTATTTCAAATGTTTTTACACATGTCTATATATTTACTTATATTATAACAGATGCTTTTATTGTTGCCTTGCCAGTATTGGGATCAAAGGACGGCAATGTTTGTTGATTGGTTGGTTGCTTCTATGTGACACTGGTGTAGAGTTAAATACGACAGCTACAGGCCAGAGAGTCATGAAGTCTTTGCTTTGCTGATTTTGACATACACATTACAAAATGTGATGGGCAGTTTTTCTATTTAATTTATTACAACCAAACATGCTTATTTTAAACCTTCTGTGAACTTTCCTTCCTCCAAATGTCATTTTTTTAAAGCACATTCTCAAGGGAATGATAGGCTCTTTTAAGTTTTAGATAGCCTTATTGCCTTTCCTTTGACATTACTCAAGAGAAAAAACAGTACGTTACTGGCCATAGATCCTGGCTGTAGGGTTATTAAAACAAGTTTTTGAGATTATGGTTGCTATGGGGAGCTTTGGACAGAGTACAAGGGATGCTAAATGATCATAAATACATGATATACACTTTAAATCACATGCAGTGTTCTTTGCTGTTTCTTGTCTTTGTTGCCCTCCTGGTTTATTAGATGTGGTAATGAAAATATTAAAAATAGAGATACATATGTACAGTATATGTATATCTACAAAGATATAGTGCTGCTCAAAATCAGCAGATTTGGTTTATAATAGAATACATTATCTTCATCACTTCTCAGTCTCAGCTTTTTTCCCATCACAAACGTCATGCAAGTAAACTTTAATAAAACATGTTTTATCCTCTGGTGCTTTACTGGTCAGATGAACTCTTCTGCTCTGTGTCCTCTCTTGTAGATTTGATAACCCCGCAGCAGTCAGCCCGACTCCCACAAGACAACTGACTTTTAACTACCTGCTCCCTGTGAACGCATGGCTTCTGCTGAATCCCTCTGAGCTCTGCTGTGACTGGACTATGGGCACCATTCCTCTGGTGGAGTCCCTCGTAGACCTCCGTAACCTGGCCACCCTGGTGTTCTACACGTTCCTGGGCCTGCTAGCTTACCACAGCCTGCGCTACAGACACAGCTCTGCCAAGACTGTCATCATGGTGAGCGCTCATTATAACCAACACTGCAACACTGCTACATAAAAAACCAAAATCACCAAGCATAATCCGAAAAGAATTTGAAACACGTTGTCTGGGGAAAAAAAGATTAAGGTCTTAGATTCCGGGATTTAAAAAATGGACCATTTAATCATGAAGAGAAAATACAAAATGTGCCTAATTAATCAGTAAAAAAATTCAGTTCAAACTATATTTTGATTAAATAGCTGTGCATAACACAGCGGAGGGGCTTGTCGCTAAAGTGGCTGGTCCACTTTGAAGGTCAACCCACCTTAAATTAGCCTCATTTGTTGCTAACTTCTACCACCTATTGATTTAACTTCAATCAACAGGTGAAAAGACACGGTACCTGGGCTCGGTTCGAGACGAGTAACTTTAATGCTACACACACACTGCACTGCGTTAACGCTACTGCTGTCCTCATACACACACACACACACACACACACACACACACACACACACACACACACACACACACACACACACACACACACACACACACACACACACACACACACGGCGGGCCACCGGGCTTACAAACACACTGGCAGGAAACCCCGACAAGAGTCTACCAGGCAGACGCACAGCTGACAACCTCGCAGCTAAACTAATTGATGCGGTGGATTGTCTCTGGGAAACTGGCAGCATGTGTCCACGACAGAAAAATAATAATTTAATTTAGCATCCCTACTGAGACACCCATGAAAATACTGCTTTGTAAAACAACAAGGAAAATGAGAGAGTCAAATGTCTTTCAACATCCTCCTATTTTCTTTTAGCTGAGAATAAACTGCTAGGGTGTCTATTGGAGCTCCCCAAAATGGATAACATTGCCATCTTAAAAAAGGCTACGGGTCATATTAATGTTCAAATGCTAGTTTATGGACCACAGTATTTAGAAAAGGCCGCTCTCGGTCGTGTTCAGGGAGGTTCGTAGCACTTGCAGGTCGGATGAAATGACTTACCTTGAGTTGCCAAAACTCAGAATAATGTAAGCTACATTTTCCTTCAAATGAGATTTGGTCAAAGCAGGCTAGTAACCGTGGTAGTTTTCAGTATTCTTTTATTCTATGATCAGTTACAGCCCAGAGACTGCACGTATTTTAAATAGGACTGCCACAGAGAGGAACATATTGGCGTCCCTGTCTGTCATAGCAGCTAGATCGTCACTGAAAGTTTCCAGGAAAAGTCCTCGAAAATGATCTCTATAAAAGAACCATGAAGAAACTAAAGCGAAACAGCCACATCCAGGAACTCCAGATGATTATATCTATTTTTCCTAATGCGCATTGGGTCAGAGCATTTCAGCCGATGCTAGAATTGACCGTTACATGCTAGACATTTCAGTGCCGTTGTCTGATCCCATCTTTGTTCGTCGCGGCCTGTTTTTTATTGAAGAATTTTTGTGATTTACATCGTCGAATCGCTAACAGACAAAGTCAGGAATGCAGAACATGCTTAAATGCATGATCAATAAAAACATATAAGGTTGTTTTTTTTCTTATTAGCAAACTGAGGAAGGTAATGGTAAACATAGGCAGGATCTGTCAGCACAAATGAGAGGGATAAAACAAGCTCCTACTTGAGTGAGAATGCATTGTTCATTGTGGCACATGAAACAAATTAGCGCCCGTTGTGCAACAGGCCCGTGGCTCTCTTACTTAAGGGTTAGTGAACTTCCCAACTTCCTCCTTCCCAGTGTTGCTCTTAGCTTCAGTTTAGAAAAGGGGACCACAAATCAACACAAAATACGCTCAATTGTGACCTTTGCAGTGTTGATTCTGCTTTGCTAAGAGCATTTGAAACATGTTGCGTAACAATATCACACCACATCAACCTACTTAGTTTTATTGAGAGGCCGCCAGCTGTAGCTGTCTCTAAATTGATTTAGACAACAGTTTTCAACTGAGGACGCCTGCTCTGAAATGCCTTTTTCTACCTATGAGGGCTGCTGGCTGTGAACAAGGGCTACTATGAATTATTATTTTGATTAGCAATTAATATGCTGGTTATTTTCTGGATTAATCATTTAATTGTTTAGTTTTTAAAACCATATAAAAGGGGAAAAATGTAACGATTTCCAGAGGCCAATGTTAAACTTTGCATTTGCTAGTTTCTTTTAATATTTCTACTGTTTTATTTACCAATTGTTTACAGTCCAAATCCTATTTATTGTCACTAAGATAACCAGGAAATCATCACATTTGTAAGGCTGGAACCAGGGACTTTTTTGAAATTTTTGTTTTAAGTTTCTTTAAATGGAAAAACGCATTTTCAAAACTTCATCTCTACGCTACACACACATAAGTTAAAAATACTATAAATGAATCATCTTGGTTTACACTGCAGTATTTTGTTAGACATTCATGATGTTTGTAGTATATACTTGATTATTTCTAGCAGTATTCTCCTAAAAGAAGATTAGAAAAATATTTTAAAAAAAACGTAATTTTCAATCTTCAAATACATGCAGGCACATATAATTTGACCTCTGCATTTAACCCATCCTACTCATTTAGGAGCAGTGGGCTGTTGTGAAGCGCTAGGGATGCAACTTTGGGTTAAGTGTCTCGTTTAAGGACAGAAAATAAAGTTAAAGTTAAACTTTGGGTGGCTGTTTTGAGGTTGATTCCTGTGGGGAAATTTGTCTTGTGCTTATAAATGTTCCCATCTGTTGAGTGGCATTAAGCAGCCATCCGGGCTCCAACTCATCTATATTTTAGGAATACACGTAATGAAATACACAAGTTTGTATTATAAGTATTATAAGTCATTATTTTCAGTTCTCACCACTTCCCCCGCTAGTATCCCATAAATCTACCATGTAATTATCACAACAAGACACTATTTGATAACCAAATTGCTGCATGAAATACGGATGGTTATTTTTTTTGGAATGTACCCACGCTATTAATAACAATGGACCAGCCTCCAGCCTGTGCAGGAGGACGAACAACCTACAGAATCAGATCTGTTCTTGGCATCAGCTCATCTCACACACGCTGAGATGGATAGATTCTTGGCTGCCCGAGTAGCCCCGGCTTATATCTGATTTAAACACAGACTCATCAGTTTGTTTTGTATGTAGGTGTATTTTAGAAAACTGGATCTAGGACTGCAACGAATGATTATTTTCATTATTGTTTAATGTAATAAATTAAACCTTTTGTCTATTTATAAAAAATAAAAAAAATGCTTATGGTTTCCCGGAACCAAAGGAAACTGGGAGCAGAGAGTCTTTGTTAGGAAATAATGAACTAATACAAAATAATTGCCAATGAATAAGTGCATTGAAATAAGATGGCTGGTATGGACTGAAGTAATAATTGGTCTTTTTCTCCTGCAGGCCCTGTCTTTGATCGTCCTGCCTTTTATTCCTGCGTCCAACCTCTTCTTCCCTGTGGGTTTTGTTGTGGCGGAGAGGGTCCTCTATGTGCCCAGTATGGGCTTCTGTGTTCTGGTTGCACATGGATTCAAGATTATCTCGCATAAAGGGTGAGTGCTTGTCCAAAACGATGTTACTGCCTGTCTGTACCGCAAAAAGCAAACCTTATCACATATGTACAAAGTAATAGCTAATGATTTAAATAATGCATTGAATCCTTGTACTAAATTCCCAGGCTCCCTGAAGTGTTTTTTGCAATTTGAAGTCTTGCAATTCTTTACATTTTCCCTTTGCAGACACTTGAAGAAGATTTCCTGGTTGATTATTGGGGTGCTTTTAACTACACATGCAGTGAAGACTTTCAAAAGGAATTGGGACTGGGAGTCAGAATATTCTCTATTCACCTCTGCCCTGAAGGTAAGATAGAAAGACAAGTCATGCAACAATGCCAGAGTGTCTTGGCCCACCTTGTCAGTGTAACTCGGCTGTTTTCCAATGCTAGAACCCTTGTGATAAAAACGCCTAATGAAACAGTCTTTTTTTAAATGATAGGGATGGATCAGTCTTTCACAAAACATCAACGTCATACTTTTTTTAATTGTCTGTTGATGTAGGTCAACAAGAACAATGCCAAGTTGTGGAATAATGTTGGCCATGCTCTGGAGAACCAAAACAACTACGCAAAGGCACTGCAGTATTTCCTCCAGGCCACTCGCGTCCAGCCAGGTAAGAAACGGAAATCGGGGGTTTGTAAATCAGTTTGCGGTTTATGTTCGTGAATGAAATGATGGCATCACACCAGCACTGGAAAAACAATCTGCCCGGGCTTGTTTAATTACGTGAGAGAGTTTGATGGGATATTGTGAAATAACTCAATGTTTTTGGGATGCATTAGCTCAGCTGTAAAAAAAAAAAAAAAATAAAGCTTCATTTTTATAAGTTCCGTAACTTAAGAGTGTGTGTGTGTGTGTGTGTGTGTGTGTGTCCCGTGTGTGTGTGTGTGTGTGTGTGTGTGTGTGTGTGTGTGTGTGTGTGTGTGTGTGTGTGTGTGTGTGTGTGTGTGTGTGTGTGTGTGTGTGTGTGTGTGTGTGTGTGTGTGTCGTTTCTGATTTAGAGGACGGCATTGCAATCCCGTGGGAGCGAGCCTTCATGCCGTCAAAAATAAACTGCGGGCAACCAGAGGGATGCATTTAACAAATACAGTTGAAAAGAAGATTACAGCAGGTCATGAACCGCTCGCCAGCTGGTGTCGGTATCAGCAGAACAAACAAGTAGAATAACAACGCGGCTAATTACTGACCACGTGTGCTGAGAAAACTCTTAACAAACAATTCGCCACAGCGCTTTCTCCATTCAGTTTGGTGTCTTCGTGATTTGAGCAGCTTTATCCTCATCGACTTCTCACAGAATTTCAGACATCAAATTTATAAGCATTTGTGGGTTTTTGTTTTGGATGCCTCTACCCCCGAACTGTTATCGATGCTCATGAAACCCTTATTACTAAATGATATCTGGTTGCAAATATAAATAAGACTATCAAAGAGATCACAAACATTAGATTATAACCTGACGCACCACATGTTTCGGAACACGGAACCATCTGAGAGACTGTCATTGGACACTTTTTGGAAAAGGACCGGTTCCTAAGAAGAAAACTTGCCTGGTGATTAGAAGAACCATCTGTCAATCAGACAATTGTCGGATGAGAGTCTGGGGAGTATTTATTCTCTTTTACAATGAATAAATACTCAGTTCAGGCGAGTGAAACCAATGCAGAAGTGTCTTAAACGTGCATTCCCTCTCCTGACCAGCAGAGGGCAAAAAGAAGTCTGGTTGTATAGAAGTCTATGAGAAAATGACTCTACTTCTCTCTTGATTTATTCCCTCAGTAAACATTGTAAACATGAGTTTATGGTCTCAATCTCTAGTTTCAAGTCTTCTTCAATACAGCATGATGTTCATTTAGTAAATGATGCTCCATTTAGAGTCAAACAGACCATAAAGCAGACTATGCTTTAGGGCGGGCTTACTGTGATTGACAGGCCGCTGCCGTCACCAGAGCCGTATACATCGTCTCTACGTCACTCCTCCGTAGTCCAAGTATGTTAACTTCTTATCTATGGTTGCAAAAAAGCCAAGAATGCCAACTCTCCAAACTCTAGGCTTCAAAACGGCATTCCACAAACCAATAGGTGACGTCATGAAGACTAAGTGCACCTCTTGTATACAGCCTATAGATATGACTGATCTACGCTAACCTCTTCAGGACCCGCCATTGTTGTTGTGAACGAACAATCACCTTTGTGCGTTTTTCGAGCACAAACCGTCCATGTAGCTCCTCACAGGACCCTGATTGGTTCATGCTCTGGCATACCGGACACTGAGGCATTACTTGAAGCCTGACGGGATGGATTTTTGGTTTGATACGCGATCCCGCAATTCTCATGCAATCTTTTGACATGGCGAGAACGTTTACTCAAGTAATACATTCTTACATTTTTAATTGATGAAAAAAAAAAAAAAGTAACATTTTTCTGTCATCTATTATTCTATTACTCTTCCTGACCACTTAGGTTTTTGAGATATTTAACAGCCGGTCTATCATTTGATGAATCCATCACTCTGAGAGCTCACTATACTAAACTAATATTTCATCTTGATTCGTTAAATGTTAAGTTAAGCTTCTACCAGCATTTCTGTTTTGCTTTATAGCTTAGTTTTCAGGAAGCCAGTCGTCAGCGGAGACATCAACACTTTCGCCGGTTCACCACCCAAGAGTGTTTCCCCAAGATAAATGGTTTAAACACATTAACCGTTGAGGATTTCCTGCTGTACTAATCATCAAGAACCAGTTATTCTTGTCCCGACTGACCCCTTTCAGCGCGTCACTTTTCCTACCGGTTCCCAGAAGGATTTATTTTTCCTTCAGAAAAACAAAGTTGCGTTTTTTCCTTTTTAAATCTACCATCACGGTTTATTTTGAATAATGTGAACTCAACATTAGTTTAGCGTATTTGTAGAATGTTAAAGCAAAGTGGTAAGAAATACATTTTTGAAATACACAGGGTTGGGTAAGGAATAAAGGAAGACTAATTTATGTTTCAGTCTGTAGCTGATTCTTTTTGTTTTTCTTATACTCAATACAATGTTTCCACAGATGACATCGGAGCTCACATGAATGTTGGAAGAACCTACAAGAACTTGAACAAGTCCAAAGAGGCAGAAGATGCCTACCTGATTGCCAAATCCCTGATGCCACAGGTAACTCATTATGTCACCCGCAGTGCACGAATGTTTGGAGCAACTAAGCCGAACCTCCGAGATCCTCTCCATTCATATATTTTTCTCACATCACATGAGCCACAATAACAAGAAGCTTTTGAGCAAAACACATTAGAGTATTAAAAAATAGCATATCAGCTACATTGATTAAAGTTTTTGCTGTACAATTTGCAACATGTGTGATATAACTACAAAGTGTGTCTTTCTGTAGAAAAACAGGAACTGACAAAAATTTTTTTTTTAAATTAACAAGCAGCTCCTTCCTGGTTTATGTAACCTTACTGAATCAGTTTAGTCTAGAGCTAGTAGTTCTCATCAGTCCATTCACCAATTTAGCAGCTGAAGCTGATTTCAACACCACCAACAAAACAGCCTCTAGAATGGGAGCAGTGATACTCCGTTACGAAGCACACTATGCATTATTGGGACAATGAGCCAAGATGGAGAAAAAAAGTCTACAGTCCAATCTACAATCTGGGTTGAAACCGTTTTCCCTCAAACACGGCTCATTAAAACGTGTTTATTTTGTAACATTGGGATTAGACAGATTATCATCACCTTCCAATCGCTGAGTTCTCCGTTTCACCGCTCATCAGGTTATTCCGGGTAAGAAGTATGCGACGCGTGTGGCCCCGAACCATCTGAACGTTTACATAAACCTGGCCAATCTGATCCGGGCCAACGAGTCGAGGCTGGAGGAGGCCGACCAGCTCTACCGACAAGCAATCAGCATGAGACCAGACTTCAAACAAGCCTACATCAGCAGGCAAGATTTTTAACATTGCTTCCATAAGATATCAATCTGTTAGCATGACTTCAACCTTTATTATTTCCACATATAAACAGGGAAACACTATGTACAAATCTTTTTTTTTTTTTTTTAAATCACTATAATCTAGCCTTTAATGGATCTTGCGACCTTTGGAGCCACACATGAGGCAGATCTGCAGTGCTGTTAGTAATTATATGGAGAGTGACAGATTTATTGTTTCATTTTCACTGAAATGAACATGCACTGCAACACAGGCTTGCCCTTTCTTGTCTATTTAATTCAACCTCACCCACTGTACTAACAGCTGGCATGAACATTTCATTGAAAGCTAAAAGCTGTTTTTACTAATTGTACTCAGATAAAGATAAAATTAGGAGAGGTGTTCAAGTTCTACTAAAGTGATAATTTGTGTTTGATTTACTGCGGGTTTGAATGTGTAACTGTTGCAGTTTAGTTGATCTGTTGCATTAGTTGTCACAACTTAGAGTTTTTAACACATTTGAATTTAATAAAAAGGTGCATTGATAATATTTAGGCTTCTTATTTACAGTTTTCTTAGCAAACGGTCCTGCTCTCTGCAATAAAATCTAAATTCTGACAATGACCAAAAGACATAAAGCTCCATCTGCAACTGACTAAAAGGGATTTATTTTCATCCGTAGCAATCCACATAAGCAACATCTTTCCAGTTTGGAGGGAAAGAGTTCCAAAATACCAGCTGATTAGACTAAAACCATGGAAATAGTGCACAAATTCTTGGATTTAAATTTAATACCCTGCCCTTTCTACTCTGAAATACGATCCGTAACAAGTGCTGCAGAGTCTCTAGATTCTCGTTTCTAGGCACGACCTGCCAACAAGCATGACAGAAAAAAAAAAAGAATGCTGCTTTGCATTACTTGACCTATCTGAAATTCAGAGATTGGCAAAGAAACAAATAATTATATTAAAATAGGGGTTAATCACATCAATTAGAATTATATCGTCAATTAAATAGGCTTAATCATATGTAACGGGTTTTAATGTATTGTAATTATCCATCTTGTAAAAGATACAATTACCACGCTTTGACTGAATTGTATTGGTTTCAGAGGGGAGCTGCTTCTGAAGATGAACAAGCTCACAGAAGCCCGCGACGCCTACCTCCGAGCCTTGGAGCTCGACCGCACCAACGCCGACCTCTGGTACAACCTGGCCATCGTCAACATCGAGATGAAGGACCCGTCGGAAGCCCTGAAGAACTTCAACCACGCCCTGGAGCTGAACCCACGCCACAAGCTGGCACTCTTCAACTCGGCCCTTCTCATGCAGGAGTCTGGTGAGCGAGGTTCTGAACAAGTGGATAGCTTAAATCTAAGCCAGTCTCCGGCTGGAGTAAAAGAAAGGACTCCACTTTCTAAATGGAAAGCATAAACTCTGGGCTCTTCTTTAAGGGCCCCTACGCGGCCTTTTTCACGCCAACACAGCTTTGAACAAAAGGGAATAACCTGATGTTACCTTTAGGGTGTAACCAGCTTCTTAAAGAGTTGGCACACCTGAACCAAGCGAGCTCAAGCAGAGAGTTCACGGCCAAGTTTCTGTCAGGTCACGCTTAACGGACTCTGTAACAATAAAAAGAATGTAACAAGCTGTTATATTTACAGCAAGTTTGACTGGCGGTTCATGTTACCTGTTCCCCCCGTGTTTCTTTGCTTTTTCTTCTCGCACTCTTTGCCAAGCGGCACATTCCTGCTGTAGGTTAAATCCAGTGTGAAAAATCCAGCCCATAAGATCGATCTACGTCAAGGATCACAATCTACTTACTCTTATGAAGGGTGGTTCAAACTAAATCGACAAAGAAGTCATTGAGTCATTAAGATAGCAATATATCATGTTGACAGAGCGCGGTTTCAAACCCGTGTCAGCACAGGTGTGAAGCTTTTTCATTGGAACTCCTTTTTCTCACACTTTGGTTGTACCTTAATTGATATTTATATGACACCTACTCTCACCTACTCTCATACGGCCTGCCTCCTCCTTTCTGCAGATTTCATATTTACTAAATAGACGCATCACATTCTTTTAAAATATCCTCTTCAGTTGCAGTTTTTTTTGGTTTAGTTTTTCGCAAGGCCTCTGATGACAGATTATTCCTCTACTGGAGGCACGTAACCTAAACATCACATACGCCGTTCTCCAGTTGCTCTATTTGCTCACTTTCTCTCAGATTATAAAGTTCAGCAGGGTCACTTGACCATAAACTGCAGCACTAAAGCCTGTGCAGCCTTGATGGCCAGTAAAATCTCTCCCACGAATGCGTTGCGGACAGTCTGTCACCTAATTCCTCTCTTAACTCTAGATTTTTCTACAGGTGAATACAGGTGAATACAGGTGAATACAGGCGTTACGGTCGGCAGAGCACCAAGCTCATTCCTCAATACAATATTTATAATAGCTTCTGTCTGTATATATAATATTACTGTGGACTCTCTACTGTTCTTTACTGTTTTTTATTGCTCATTTGCTTATTTATAATACTTATTTTGATCTTGTGTTTTTTTATTTACTATCCTCTTTGCTGCTGTCCTGTAAATGTCCCCGCTGCGGGACTAATAAAGGATTATTTTATCTTATCTTATCTTACATTCCTACTTTCACTACCATATGTGATCACTTTTCTTAAGTGCCTCCAGCAATCAGAGCTGGCCTGCATTTGGAGAAGTTAAAAAAACAAAAAGTAAACTCAGAGCCAATTCAGCTTTCGATAGAAAAGACTCCCCCCTAAACCGCCACCCTAGGTTTTTGAGTTGCAGTGGCAGAGCCGGTATTTGACCACGATGGCACCTGTGTGTGTGTGTGTGTGTTATGTGTGTGTGTGTGTGTGAATACAGTATTATATTTAAAAATAAAATGTGAAAAAAAAACCCTGTTTAAGTTTATTACATTTCAGTTTATGTGTTGGTGACGCATCGTCAGACCCTGTTTTTGTAGAACGTGTCTTGGCCCTAACTGTAACATTAATTCACAACATTAACCGTAACTCAGACTTAAAATATCTGGAATTCAGTATTAGTGGATTATAAAACTAAATGATTATTTTATGTCTTTCTGGGAAAAGGTGATCCAAAGTTCTGGCCTGAGGCTAACAGTCGCTTCCTGACCTACGTGGAGGAGGAGCCCGAAGACGCAAACGGCTACTTCAACCTCGGCATGCTGGCCATGGACGCCAATGAGAACGCAGCGGCCGAGCGGTGGATGCGTAAAGCCATCGGGTTGCAGGCGGGCTTCCGCAGCGCCCTGTTTAACCTGGCGCTGCTTTACTCCCAGTCCAAACGAGAGATAGACGCACTGCCTGCGCTGGACGAGCTGCTGCGTCATCACCCGGAGCACATCAAGGGCCTGATCCTGAAGGGCGACATCCTCATGAACCACAAGAAGGACACGCACGGCGCTAAAGCCTGCTTCGAGCGCATCTTGCACATGGACCCCACCAACGTGCAAGGCAAGCACAACTTGTGCGTGGTCTACTTTGAGGAGCGCGACCTGCCGCGTGCCGAGCGCTGCCTGGAGGAAACGCTGGCCCTGGCTCCCAACGAGGAGTACGTACGTCGCCACTTGAGTATCGTGCGTAGTAAAATGGCCGCCATGAGCGCAGCAGGGCAACCGCTTACTGCGGCAGGGGAAGCCGCCGTACCGGCTCAGGAGGAAGCTCCGAAGAGAGTCGAGGAGGGGCAGGAGGTGGCAGCGGAGGTTGAGGAGGAAGGGAGGGGTGCTGATGCTGTTGCAAAGGGTGCTGGGGATGAGAAGAATGTGCGGAAATCCTCTCCAGAAAGCCTCGGAGCTGTGGGCGTGGACCAATCAGAGTCCTTGGACAGTAGCCAGTCTGACGAGCGGACTAAGGGTAAGTCCACTAAAGAGATTACAGATATAGAGAATAAAAGGGCAGCAGCCTTGAAGAGACTAGAGGAGATTGAACGCATATTAAGTGGTGATTGACATTGTTGTAATTTATAGCTGGACTACTTTTATAGACCTCTTTAGTGATCAAGGATAAGACTGCAATGCTCCCCTTTGAAATGTGTACTCTTAAATCAATTTCATTCATTTTATGGCTTTGATTTATTCACTTGTTTATTCGCTTGTTTGCCAGCTGCTCGGCACGGTCCCGTTGATTTAACACTAATCATAAAGAAGGGAAATTTTGTTTGCACACGAAAGCCCATTTAACAATAAGCACAAAGCCAATTTGGGATTATCTATTTAAAGTTTATGGCCGATGTAGATGCCGATGTGTGTGCTTCATCTGAATATGATTTCCCATATCGTAGATCCGCAGTAGTCATTGTTTATCACTGGATTTGTTTTTTTTTTCCATTTTGTTTTTTTCACTAAGATGTGACTCACTCCTGTGTGTTATTGTTTTAAAAAGCAGATTGATTGTATCATGGACAATTAAAGGAAATGACATGTTCCACAGATTTCCTCATGGGAGGATGATCTCTGCAAAGGTTGGGCCTCAAAATAACCCCCCCATATCACCCCCCCACCCCCACTACATCAGCGCCTGCTTGTGTTCCGTTGCATCTTCTAATCTTTATTGATCTCACTCACCATTTCCTGCCACTACATCATCAGCCTCTGTGCTCACAGATGCCTTCACCTCAAAATTTCATTGGGAGCCCATCTAAAGACTATTACCTCACTCGCCTTTGTCACATTACCCCCACCCCCCACGACTCCCAACCCACCCCACCCCTTGAATCTCCAAAACCCTTCAGACACAACAGCCACAATAAAACCTGAATGTTTGTTTCCTGCTTGTGTTGGTAAAAATACCCCATACACATCGCTCCGACCAGGGCATCGCCCTTTTTTACGTGACGACCAACAATGACGCACGTTCTTCTCCAGCGTCAGGCTTCATCATGTGCTCCTTCCACTTTATATGGGGGGGGGGGGGGGGGGGACTTTTCACAGCACATTTGCAGAAAACAGATCTCCACATTCATCCGGCTCAACGGCGACCATGTCGTTTAAACTGACTGGTACGGAAATAACACTGCAGTGTTTCCAAGTTTTTTTTTTTAGTAGCCTTTGTATTCCATTTCTTCAGCATTTAATACCTGTGATCACTCCGGATCAAAAATCCTCTCTCTCTCTCTCTCTCTCTCTCTCTCTCTCTCTCTCTCTCTCTCTCTCTCTCTCTCTCTCTCTCTCTCTCTCTCTCTCTCTGGGTGTTCAAGACTGCAAATTAAATCTTTGCAATCAGAAAAAGCGCAAATCTGTTTCTTGTTTCCTCGAAAATAATCAAATCCAGCGATTGATTTTCAACAATCCCCCGCTCTGATTGAGAGCACTTGAAAAGGCCGATAGCTGACTAATAAAAAAATAAATAAAACGCTTTTCATACTGCACAAATAGTTGACAGCGTCCGAGCCCCGATAGTCAGGAGCTGGAGTCGTGGTCAGACCTGTGATTGTATCTGTGAGGCAGGTCAACGATGTTTCATTAATCACGCTCGCTGCAAAACAAAATACATAAAGGACTATTCTTTCTCATGGGATAATGTTAATATCTTTTTTTTTTTTTTTTTTTTTCACAGTGCAATAATTAGTTTCAGTACGATGACACTCTGCTCAATGCAATTCTATTAAAGGGGAACAACAGGAGTGAAGACTGATTACTGTAAGTCAGCAGCACTGTGGTGGTACTGAGGAGCCTCGCTATGCATTGACCTTGTTCAGCCCTGAAATTCTATGTACATATATTTACAGCGAACTTGTATCCGGTGTTATTTATTTATCTTTATATGCACTGCAAATGCTGTCGATGTCGTTTTACCATTCACAGTATGCTTTGAATTCACGGTGCATTATTTTGTCTCCTATTAATTATCAATTATGTGTACTGTCACATGTTTTTTTTCTTTCTTTTTTTTTCAATTTTTAACCAACAGAGCCATGTCAGTGTTAAACATGTTTAACATATTCAATTAACTGTCTGCCCTAAAAAAAGTAGGTACATCTTTGAAAGAGGAAAAATCCGTTTTTTTCCACCTTGTTTTGCTGAGTGGCTGATTTTTGTACAATTTGAGATTTTTTTTTTTTTTTTTTTTTTTTTATGCTATAGCCCTTGGTGGTGGGGGTTTAGGTTATTAAATAAAGTGAGATGACAACTCATTCTTTTTGTTCTACTGTGTCTGTTTGCTGCAGGATGATGTGGTGCTAAACATGCTTCATGAAGGATTCACCTATCAGACTCTGGTTATTGGCCGATACAGAGTTTAACTGTGTGGAAGAGGCTGGGATCATTCTCTGATGTCTAACCCAACATCAGACTTCAAACATTTGCTTTTCTAACTTTGTAAAACAAAATGTAACAAATCAATACATGTACTGAATTGTTATTTATTCAAATAATGGTATTAGATATCCTATCCAGCTATTTCAGATCAATATCAGTACTGGGGCTTCTCTAGGCACCATGTGCTCTACTGCTCTTCATGCCACAGGCACATCCCGCCATCCCTCGCAGAATGTCCAGCCCAGTGCCAATCCGATTTGAAATCCCCAAATCGAGTTCCAAATTGAAATCCAATGTAGCAAAAGGTTGTTGTTAGTCTCTCCGACCAATTACATTTTGGATTTAATGTAATTTACAAATTCACGGCATCTAATGCAGCAATCTGTCCCTCGACTTGACTTCCTGCACCGATGCGACGTCTGTGAGGAAATGTACAGCAATGAAAGGGTTTTGTTTCCAACAAGGGATATACTATGCTCTATTTACAACATTAGAGAAAGCTGGAGACGCAGACGGAGGAAAGTATTACTATATGATGAGTTTTAAAGAAAGGGTCTGTTCACCAACATTCCTCAAGCAAGACAAACATATTCTAGGTATCTGCTTCCACTCCAATACGATGAACCAGATACTGTAAAAAGCATTATATCCGGGGCTCTTCAGCGCCATGATTGATTTGCCTGAGGCCAAACAGTCAAGTGACAAAAATGCTCTGAAACTTCGATTGAACTGCCGGCTGCTGAACACAGTGTCAGGAGACACGAGGTGACGGGAGCAAAAAATAAGTCCCCAAAACTGCTCGGGGTTCAAAGGGTAAAGTCATCAGGCCCCACAAAAAAGAAACAACCTTGGTCTGCAATGTTGCTCTCTTCGTCAATATTAGATGCTGTGATGCAACAACGTTGGGCTGGAGAGAACGCACGCTGAAATTCCACCGTGGTGTTGTGTTGAGAGATTGAGTAGAGAGTGATTTACGACCGCTAGTTTAAAGTGCCCTGTCTAAGACCTGCTGTGTGAAAACCTTATTTTTGTAGATTATAATCACAACTGTTATGAGCCTCGGAAGGATTCATTCTGTTCTGAGGTGGCTCCCACAAATAATGGTGATGAAAAGATGTAGCTTTATAGACTGTCAGATTATTCAAAGCACTTTCTAAATAAAGAGTTTAGATTTATCCGACTGCTTGTAATGATTCTTGGAAAAAGTAGCAATGTGCACGACTACAGAAAACTGAGGACGCGATATATCGAGGTGCTTCAAAAATTTGAAAGAAATAATTGAAAATGTATTCGTATTAGTTTGTTGCACTTGTACTTTTGCTCTGGTTTATGCTTTTAGATGCTTGTTTAAGAAAGGAGATGCACTTATGCCTTCTGGTGACTAGTAGTTCTCTTGAATACCTATGTTGAATACACTTATTGTAAGTCGCTTTGGATAAAAGCGTCTGCTAAATGACTGTAATGTAATGTAATGTTGAAAAACCAATGGAACGGTAAGGGCAGTTAAGATTCACAACTCGACTGGAAAAACAATATAACACAAGCCACAGCAAAGTAACAGACAACAAACGCTGAGAGCAAAATGAAAGCAGGACACAACCCTCGCTCCTTCCTCTCACCCCGGGACAAGCGGCTGCCAAACAGTAACCTGATCAGGGCTGTTTTTCATTACGCTAACCTGTCTGCTCGCTTCCCTCACTAGCGTCTCTTCTCCTCCCAGCTCGCTTGGAGAGCGACGCTAGGATACAAGTGCCGAAGCTGCCAAATGACAAATCCTTTGTTCAATACAAGCCAGTCTTGGGTAACCCTGAGCTGTGTGTGAGATCTGTGTGCCACATCCACCTTTCGACGACCATTCACGCTTACGTTCACAACCTGCGGGCCGTTTACCTTCATCAATTAACCTAAGCTGCATGTCTTTGGACTTTAGGAGGAACCTGGAGAACCCGAAGGGAACACACGCAGAAATGGTGAGAATATGCAAACCCCACACTGAAGGGCCGTCCAGGAATCAAAACCAGGCCCCTCTTGATTTGCGGTTGCTGGTCAGGGTTGTTTCCACATAATAGCAGCCAGTTTCTTGGCCGCAATGTATAGTTTTTTGGGTTTTTTTTAACTGTAGGAGCAAACCTACTAAAGAAACAGAGGAAATCAAAGGGATTGGTACAATTGATTGCTCAATGACACGCGTTATTTGAACCTTTTCAGATTACTATGGAAGTCTACGGGGATGTACTTACTCCCTCTTTCAATGACACTCATTTGGGTGATTGTTTCTATTTTCATATCGTCCAATCGTGGGTACTCCAGATCGCCTATTGCCGGGGGGGAGGCGTGGCTCAGTGTCTGATTGGGGCGAAGCTTTCTACAATTTATAAAAGAGTGTTCACATTTTATTTATTTCATTTAATTTAACGTTATATATTCTTTAATATCACAAATCCTATCCGAAACTTGGGCTGTACCAAACATTTCAAAGTTACATTCGTATCGTTGACCTTCCAATATTTAATAATGACTGAAATGTTGCTTTAGTCGATGTAAACTGTAAGAGTTCTTTCAAGTAAATGATAATGTTCACGGATCGCTTCATTGCCCTGCTGGTTGAAGACCTGGAGAGCAGATTCCAACAGATGGGAAGCCTGGAAGATTTCAGAGCGTTGAATCCCCCCCGGAGCCTTCTGGAGAGCACAGATGTAAGCCGTGGGTGCAACCAACTCCACGCTTTGTCAACGTCTTAGCTAAAACTGAACAATGAGGTTCCTATGATGGAGTGGGATGTATTCCAAGAAAGAGTCATGGTTTCAAGGTTTGAAGAAATTGAAAGACATTAATCACTGCCAAGATCAATACGTTTTATGGGTATGAATTGGTTATTTGGTTTGATTTACAGCCCTCAGCTTAGTTCAGCCTCAGTCATTCATTTCACTGCGCCAGTCCTGACAGCGGATGTGTGAATCTGTTCTGCCCTCATGCTGGTAGGTGAAAAAAAAGGATGCATTCATCACTTTTATAGGTGTAGACCCCCCCTCAGGACCAGACTCAAAGATGTCCACCCACAGTAAATGTGTGCTGCATGGTGGCTGTGACTGGACCAACACAAGACACACCTGTATGGAAGGGCTTTAAGGCGTTTTTGTAAAAAAATAAATAAACCAGGAGAGTAGAACGTGCACAGGAAGATGCACATCTGCAAGTGAGCCTTTTCTGTTTATTCCTGTGCCACATAGACACTGTTTTTTGTCACAACCTTTGTGTTTTTTCATCTTGGAACAACACGGCACTCTAAAGGACACAAAAGCTTTCTAGGCCACCCACGTTCTCTAGCCTTTGCCGCCTTCGTCAACAAGAAATCCAGACAACAACGTGCTGTCCTGTCCATTTTTTTACGATCCACTATTACTGTTGCTATTTTAAAAGGCATTTCAAAACTCTGGAGGGTGGCTGGTGCAACCTTGCATCAATCAATCGTTGTTTCCCACTCAGAGACTTTACTTAGGCGGGTCGCCCAGATATTATATGTCTTTTCGAGAGGATGGAGCCATGCACGACCAATTAAATAGTGGAGTTATGGCGTTAGAATTCTTTCGGGGGACCTAACCAGGTCTGGATCCCGGTATGGGAAACGGACTGTGGCACTCTCCTCTCGTTCAACTGTCAGGTTTCTAGTGAAACATCTAAGAAATCTTGTAAAGTATTGTTTTACTGCTTTCCTCGTTAATGATGTGTTCTTTCGCCCACCCGCAACCCACCCGCAACCCACCTGCTATTAATCAGAAATGTTCGTTTTTATGACTCATCACTCATTGGGCTCACACAGCAGCAATAGCTAAAAACACTACACCAGAAAGGTAAACTAAAGTCCCACTAGGAACTGTACTGTTCCAGATTTGAGAACCAACAGGGAATATGAATTATGACCCGTTTACAATACGTCTGTGCAGCTCATAATGCATCATTAATACTACTATTAACAAGACTCGTTCCCTCACGCTGAAGAACTTCCACAACAACGATTTCTATTTCTATGTAAAACCATCATGCAGCAAATGTGTGAATTTAACCAGCAAGAAAATTTGATACATGCGAGTTTGGACCGGTGGCTGATCAATAAATGCCGTTTAGTTTCAGACTGGGCTACTCTGCATATATTATCTCCACTGCAGCACATGATCGCCTTCTCCTGCAGCTTGTTTGAGCAGGCAAAAGGCAGGATGTGAAACACTGCTCTGTATCAGTGAGTACTGGACCAATTCAAGTCAAAATCATTCATGCCAAAGCAATGTCTTAATCGAATCAGAATAGTTAAACAATTAGTTGTTGCTTTTTCTTTTTAGAATCTTATGACTTGGAGAAAGTCTTTTTACTTTTATCTTTTCCAGAATTGACTACTGTTAGTCTTTGTTTACCTGTCTGAACAGCACATAACCAACTAATGAGGAATGTTGCAGACTGACTCCAAACCACAACATAGGGCATAACTTGCCTTTTAGTCCATTTGAATTGGCTTCCATTGGGGCTGTTGCAATAACCTAACATCAAAATCCCGCGCTTTTGATGCACTTTTGACAAGATGACTTCAGAGGATATCAAGCAACAGCCAAAAACACTATATGCACACTTTTTCTGATGTTTTTTTCTGATGTTGGGTGATAAGGCATTGCATGTAGTCGGGGGTTCCAGATCATTCCAAAGGTGTTGGATGGGGTTGAGGTCACATCTCTGTGCAGGCAAGTCAATTTAGTCCACACCAAACTGTGAGAATCATTTTTTTATTTGCCTGGCTTTGTGCTCGAGGGCGTCGTCATGTTGACACAGGAAATGGCCTTCCATAAACTTTGCTCACAGTTAGGAAGCACATTATTAACCTGTGAGTGTGTCTGGCTGCCAAATAAGAAAACAACGAGTCTGCAGCGATAACACGGCCCTCAGATGGTATTTAGGAGTGGCCGGTATTTAGAAGGCTTCCTCTTGGCTACAACCAAGGTGCAGGCCACCTCTTAAAACACACACATTACATTACATTACATTACAGTCATTTAGCAGACGCTTTTATCCAAAGCGACTTACAGTCAGTAGTATATTACATATCATTCACCCATTCACACACTGATGACAGGCTACCATGCAAGGTGCCACCATCAGACTCTAACTAACATTCATGCAACATCCAGTCCACACCGATGGCAAGCCTTCAGGAGCAACTTGGGGTTAAGTGTCTTGCCCAAGGACACATCGACCGCCACACACACTTGTTCAGACTCTTCATTCACCAACTACCACATCTGGTGTATTGGCAGACAGATGTGGAAGAAAGTAGCCTACCTGAATTACAATTGCAGAGATGAAAACGTGGAAAGTTTGACACCTGAATGCTTGTACATTCTCACTGTGGGTGAAAATCATTGGACATGTACTTTAAGAAAAGGTTGAGTCTGGTAGGAAGGACTTAAGCAATCACTTTTTTTCATCAGTCAAACTGTTAAACAACAAAAAGAAGATCCAGTAGATGTTAGGAGGGCAGTGGTGGCTAATTTGACCTAAAATTGATATCACAGTATTTTTGGGGGTTTTGCGATGACGGTATTATATCACGGTATTGCAGAATAAAAATGATATATTCAGACAAAACATGATTCCACCAATTTTAACTATTTAGGCAAGTTAAAGGAACATATCTTAAGAAAGTATTTATTAAAATAAATGTGTTTATTGGCTCCAAATGAGAATCAAAATGAGGTATAGACCAACAGGTGCTTTGGGAGAAGAGGCCTGCCCCATAATGTAATGTGATTCTTTTTATAGTCAGTAGTTACAGCCATGCTGTTGTTCTAAGTTATTAGTGAACTGCACTGCTGAGCAAACTGGATCTTGGCAATAAAGAAGAAAAAAAATGTTTCAAATACCTCTTTTACCTCTTTTCACCACAGCAGACATAATAATTACAGAAGGCCTTCTCATAATCTTTTACATCTTGACCCACTTGAAGAAAGTGTTTGAAAATACGCAGCGTAGATGAATCGGATATCACTACAGCAGCAAGGCTCTCTGTGTGGACGCCACATGCACAGCAGTTCAGTGAATGCTCACGTGGGCTGTGTGGCGGCTCTAACCTGTTAACATGGCTGCCAAAATGTAGACAAGTGGTTCCGCGATGAAACGGAATGGCGGTCTGTTCCACGGACACTGTGTGGAAGTGAAATAGTTAATCGGTGTTCTGCCTCCCTCATCCTCGTATATGTGCTAAACCAAAAACCTGTTTGAGTTTCTCAGAGTTTACGAGGTAAACCTGAATGCACCTGGAAGTTGCTGTTGGCGCCCACATGCTTTACCGTCCAAAGCGATCCACTGGAACAAACTGTATTGCTTCTGTCACTGAAGCATTCGCCGTTTACGAGACTCACCGCAAACGAGAAATGTTGCCACACCGGTGACTTCGGTGAAGCAGGAGGACTTTCTGGTTTTGTTGTTCATCAGTCATCTCTGACAGCCGCGGTGCCCATGCTGTGTCGTTTTTCAAGTGGCATGCAGGAATGCGGATGGTGGCAAAAAAAACAGGGAGAAACGTTGATCCTACTCTTGACTTAGAAGGTCGAAATTGAAAGTTTATTTTGATCTTAGTAGAGCGAACAGCAGAGAGGCCGCTGTGGAGACACTGAAGAGACACTTCAATCAATACAAGGTGTAGAAACATGATGTCAACAAGTAGGAGCGTGATATTTAAATCCGCTCTGTCTGCAGGATCTCATCCAATACTCGTAAATTATTATTACAAACAAGCTTAAACAAGAGCTGTGTGTATGGTGTCTAACTGTTGACCTTATTCGGCCACATATCTTAATATTGCTCATAAAAATTCTTGGAAACGCAGCTGCTGGCTGAGAAACACCAGAGGCTCTTCCGTCTACCAGCGGTCCCTGCAGGCGGTTGTTTAAATCATCAGGATGTGGAGGACAGAAGACGTAAAGAATGACCGATATGGAGGCTGATCTGCATTCTTTATGAACTTCACTCAGGAATATGATGTGTTTTATTGGCAGCATGGCTTGTTCAGTTTTAATAGATATTCTTAGATTTCATTATGATTAAATTAATTCATTTATTTAAATTCTTATTTTATTTTTTGTTTGTTTTTAGCGTTTTATTATTATATTTGATTATTGTGATTGTTTTACCCTGTGCAGCACCTTGAGATTTCTTTGTATTTTAAAGTGTGCTATATAAATAAAATCCATTATTATTATTATTATAATACTAACTTTTAAATGTTGGAACCAGGCCGAAACTTAAAACACGGTGGACACTTTTTAGTCATCCTATATTTTGAGTAATTAAGATGCTTTGCAGCCATATGTCAGCTTAAAAAATGAAAACGGGAGAAAAAAGAATTAAAGCTTTTTCAGTTTATACAAATATTACTAAACTGAATTTAGCATTGCGTCATTTTTACAAAGACTGATTCAAGCCTGACCTGACATGGATGTTTCAAACCCCCTCAGGTTGCTGTGGGTTAGAGGGTCACTCTGGAAGGAGTTGCTAGGGTGTCTGCTGGAGGTCTGCAGTTCAGTTTCCCAGCAACCATCAAACAGTAGTTTTGCTTGAATGGTGAAAGGCCACTGTTGTCGCCCCTGTTTATTTACCCGGCCTGGTACCTTTGACCCCAGTTCATGTGTGGCTCATGGCAAACAAAGTCCATAAGTATATTTTGGGACGGCAAACGATTGACCATTCGAGTGTGAGTGAAGTCTGCCAAGCAAAAGGTCTTTTAAGTCCTTGAGCTAACATGACTTCTCACCTTGTCCCCTTTAATGCCAAGGTTGCCACCTGGGTGCTCGGCTCCGTCTGACCCTAGGTGGTAGACTTCACACTGCAACGCAAAGACAAAGATCTCTGAGCATGGTGTGCGAGGCCGGAGGACATGCACCATCAGCAGAATTCTGCTTTAAACTTTGTTAGTGTGATGCCTCAAAGGATTAAGTAGTGCAACCAGAGGTAAAAACAGAAAAATAGTTGTTTTAATTATTCATTTATTACATTTCTATTTAAATTGTTGTTTATTCATGTATTTAAATTAATTAAGTGTTTCTTTATTTCTAATTTCATTTATGTTGTAATTATTATTATTTATTTGTAAGTGGGCGCTGTGTTTGATACTTTGTTTGTTTGGCAATGATTATTGTTCTACTTTTAAACAGACCCAGCTGTGATCAGACAGAAAAGACTTGCTCAAAAGCACTCAGTATAAATGGGTTATCTTTGGGTTTACAGTGCTAATAGGACAAAACATACAAGGTGAACTCTGGGAAATGTGAATATCCCTTTTTTTATGTTGTCTAAAAGCGAGTAAACGAAAAAACAGTGATGACAAAAAGTTGCCCGAGGACTTCTATTAGATAACAATAGAAAAAAAACAACAAATAAGACGACATATATGGAGCTCAAAAAAGAGACGATTCATCAAATATAAACAGGTATGTGCAGGCATTGTTCCTGACTTCATGCAAGACAATTGAAGTTCAAGAAGATTATGACAAACAAAGAATCTGTGCAGCATATCATTAGATATATATTCCCCCCCCCAAAAAAAAGATCCACTGACATGTGACTACTGCACTCTGACAGGTACTTCATTTATAGACGCACAGAAGCCACAATTCTTGGGAAAATGCTCGACATTTATTTAAGACAAAACACATGAATCAGCTAAGTGTTTCTCTCTTTCATCACACTGTAGGTGATCATTAATCAGCACTTTTGAGACAAAGCAGATGAACACTCTTCACTGACTGTGTCATTTTACTATCGACCTAAAGTCAAGTTGAATAATGTCACAGAGTGGAATGTCGGTTAACTCCACTTGGTGCCCAATAGTCTGTCTCGCTGAATCACGTGAAACTAAAAATCAATTAAGCTCAAACATGCACCGGGAGGTCGTCTGCACAAACAGATTTACTATGGATTCAGAAATTGATAAGACAATATCATAAACGTGATCGATATTGTGTTACTTTCTTTGGCCTTAGTGATAATCATTCCCATAAATATAGACTGCACTGGGTTGAGAATACACCCGTTTTCAAAAAAAGAAGTACTCATATTAATTAGGGATTGGTATTGGTTGGATTTTCTGGATACTAGTACTCTTATCAATACTGCTTATCAGTTCGGTTCCTTATTGATACTGTTATCGGTTCTTTTTGGTTATATTGTGAGAAAAAAAAGACAATTAATAAAACAATCTACATTGCTTTTATATTCTTGTAGGTAAATAAATAGTCTTTTGTGAGCAGCAATATAAGAAAAAAATTGCTAAGTGATTAGCTTTTATTTATTAGCCTGTTCTTATGATCAAACTCTGTATGGCATCGCTGACATCAACTGCAGAGGACGAGGGAAAGCGTGCATTTCTGCAGATTTATGTTCCGCTTGTTGCGATGAATTGCTGGTACTTCTCTTACTCCTGAAGGTGTTGTTGCATTTGCGACAACGAACGAGTTCTCAGCATCTACTTGAGTGACATGTGGCCATTCTTTGGATCTTTTTGTTCTTTCTGCCATGATGTGTGTCTCACGCTGTACGGAGCCAAAGTCAGTGTGTGTGTGTGTGTGTGTCAGAGTAAAGAATTATATATCATTTATATATAATTATATTCTTATTGTACTTAAACAATAAAAACTATAATTCAATTATTAAAAAAAAAAACTTTTGAATTAAATTAATAATATCCTATTTTCTTTTTTTGGTATTTTGTCATACACATAAGCACTTATGATCGCTAGGTAATATGTGTTGATGTTGTCCAATGTAAAGTCTTTTTATGTGTATTATGCAAAATATGTCGAGACTGACAAGCTGACCACATCTGTAAGCAGTCATGCCTTTCAAACACAAAAGCAGCGGTAAGAGAAGCCGGCTGTCACCACGGTGTGAGTGCTGCATAACTAGTCACAAACTCTGCTCTGCTTTCTGTAAACTCAGAATGTTGTGTCTTCCATCTTCAAGAAGTACTGTCCAAATGTTCATTTAAAAATCAAAGTCTATCCACTTATCATGGGCTGCTTCCTCTCAGGTATTCACTAAATGCAGTTAATTCAACTGAAAAGGAGTCATAACTCAGTGAAGGAATTCAGTCTGTAAAGTATTCACACTTTTTGAACGAGTTTTGATAATTTGTCATATTTGAGGAAAATACATGTTCTCGATTGGTTGTCTGAAAATCCTTTAACAGGACAACAATACAAAAATCACTGAACACGGTTAAATAAACAACTGGTATCCATAGCAACATGTTTCTGCTTAATTACTAATTACCTTGAATTAACCATGAGTTAATCTGACAGCAAAAACAGCTAGAAGAGTGAATGACGACAAGTGGAGAGATATATATATCTCTTACCTTTCTTCTTGTCATATAAAAATATACAAGTTTATTTCTAATATTTAGCCTCCCCTTATGGAGATGACTGATGCGGACAAAATAATACACCTCTCAGTGAAAATAGCACCACAAACTCCAGCCTTCAAAATGACAACACAACCTTAATAAAAACCCATAAAAACTTAAATAAACTACAGATGTTTCTGCTTAATGACGAATTACCTTGAATTAACCACGAGTTAATCTGACAACACAAACACTAAGGTGAAAGAATGAAGTGGAGAGATATATGGCCTGCCTATCTTCTTATCGTATAAAAATTCCTCAAGTTGCCAGTTTATTTCTAATATTTAATCCCCCCTTATTGATATAAATGAGGAAAAAATATTAAGAAACACCTCCAAAATTACCACACAACTCTTAGACAGCCAAACAAAAACTTCTATGCTACTAAACAGTATTGCACAACTTTTTTCTTTCATTTTGATTCTATCTTCATTAACTACTGATGTATCTAATAAACGCCTGGCACATTGCTCTCATGTGCAGCCCTTGTCATACAATAAACAAACTTATTTTCCAGTTTAGAAACAAAAACACAACCAGATCCTTTGCACAGCACAACCACACTGAGAAAAACAAAATTAGTGGAAGCGAGCTTCAACACAGAGGACGAGCCGGGGCACAATCCAACATCTAGCGCTACAACATCAACAGATGTGCAGATAGTAAATTATAAACCAAGCCACAGCTGTCATTTTTTCGTTTGTAGAGCCTCGGGGCCATAAATGTGCTATACGGGATATAAATACAGTGTTCACGTTATTTGAAACAGCTGTTATGCTTACCTTCAATGGAGGAGCGGTGGTTTACATCTGGACATTTGTAGTCTCCATCTTCCATGGCTGAACGCAGTTTCACCTGGCCTCGGTTCACAAGAGGCAATTAATTAAAGTCGCCCCTTCGCGTGACGTTGCCATCCAGAGGGGGCGCTGTAAACTCACTTGAATGAAAGCCAAATACAACTGCGAAAGACGAAACAGCCATAAACAATAATTAAAAGCAAAACATTTGAATTCACCTGTTGTATTGTTGTTTTTTCTTGTTTTCTCAAGTATTAAAACAGACCCCCCCAAAAAAGAATAAATATACATATATATAAATTCATAAACATAATATATATATATTTAATTCAGAAACGAAATGTTCATACATAACAAATGAAATCGTTTTTTGCCCCAAAAGAAAAATTAAATGATTGAAACTAGTGAAGATTACCGTTGCAACCATTCCCCCCCGTATACTATTACCTTTTGAAGGTGACTTTTCTATTGCAGACAAGCATACGTTACTCTCGATCATTATTGCACCACAAAGGTGCTTACATTTGGGCCGTCTGCAGTCTAGTCCAGTCTAGAAGAGGTTCAAACTGTGATTTGTCAGTCCATAGTGTGTTCAGCTGGTATTCTGTTACCTAGTTCCAATTGTGTCAACCCAAAAGTTAAGCAACAAACCTGTTAGTATTCCAACTTTTACTATTGTGCACTAGACACTGAAACAGGAATCTGTTCCTATTTAAATGTGATGACTGGGGATTTTTTCTGTTCTTATTCAACTGTTGCTCAGCGGGATCTTTGTCCCCTTCTCCCTTTTCAATTGTCCGTCTGGTTGAACCATTGTGCCGCGTTTTGTTCTCCATGTGCAAAACATTACTTCTATTTGCAAAACCCTTCATGCAAAATAACATCCATTTGTTCAGAGGAATTCCTACACACCAAAAGCATGAAAGACAATTAAAAAAAAAATAGTCCTCTCAACAATCTGACTATAACAAATCAAACGTTTTGTAGCAGGCTGTACCACATTTTTGAACAGCATGATACATTTTTATTTAAATACCAATGAAAAGTAGCTTGAATAGTAATGGACATATGCGCTGCTGTGGTTCTTCAGAGTAAACACCAGTCCATTTTACGGGTCCAGGTCTGTTGTCCGAGGGAAAAACAGATGAAATGCCGGCTGGGATTATTGCAAATTTTCACTACAAACTATTTTATTTATATGCTGTGATTTTGTCAGTGTTATATTGTATTACTGTATTATGCTGGTAAGTAGACGCACTTAACAGAGTATATGAAAACGTTGAGAACTGGTGAGAAGAATGAGAATAACCCACAAAATAGATACAAAAAACAAAAAAGTCAACAGAAACAAACCCCTTTTTATAGGATGCTTTAAAATCAAACAGTCAGGTAAAGCAGCTATGATACAGTTTGCACTCTACACCTTGAGCTCGAGACTCCTCCTGGTTTAATAAATGGTGATTCCATTCCATTTTGTCCTCTCTTTTGGTTATATCTATATGCAGACATGAACACAGCTCCTCTCAAATGTAAACTGTTGCAAGTGGAAACTTGTTTTTGAGAGGATTTGTGCAGCTCGGTTGAAGGGAATTTTTAAAAGAATTATTACAGTGAAGTTTTGGCCCAGGGCGAAAAACTTTGTGTCATGTCAACATGTCAACTTCTGCCAACATGTTGCATTTTACGACAGTATGTACAGGGCAAAACCCTTCAGACCACCAAGCTCGCAGGCAAAGCAACTTGAAGATAATGAAATATTCCAAACAATTGAATCACTGGAATGAGGAGTGAAGAAACAGTATTGCAGCAAGGTACAGTATGTCTCCTATACATTACATTCATATGGCGGTCAATGAAGAGCATGGACGTCACATAAAAAAATATATTGAAAGTGTTTTATGTAGGGATTAATTAACGTAGTTTTAATTTACGATTTTTTTTTTCCGATTCTTTTTTTTTTTTTTTTTTTACTCTTATAGTATTATGAAATATTGCCTGTTTAAGTTATGACATCAAACCGACCTGTACCATTCTAATTGAGATCCAACAAGGCAGCTCTTTCCTCAGAGGAAGTGTTTGTGCCGCTCCTATACAGCAAGCCCAGGAGCAGGATGAGACTCACTTCCAGCCTGAGAATTACACAAGCCCATGGGTATTGAAAAAACAGAGGGGAAGTTCATGTTACCTTTTAAAAATAAACAACCAACCCCTGTGTTTGATAATGGGACACAGCTCCACACCAACTAAAATACACCGACACTCAATTGAAAATCAGCCAAAACAACATTCTACTCTCTGAAAAGATATCAAACATTGAAGTCACTCTGTCGGAAAGTTCAAGAAGTTCTCTGCAAAGATTAATTGCCACATTTAATACAAGAGAAGTCACAACATAGTTTCTAGTTTCCCACACTGAAAACTAATATATATAATCCATCTTTAGTCTTAATATCTTGTTTTGTTTTTCTTGAAATATGTGAATGTTATCTTTGGAACAGTTTCTTTAGATGTAGTTAGTTCCAATGAAAACTGTTTAGGAGTTAGGAGTGCGGATTATCCTGTTTACATGGGACATTGTTTCTGGAGAGACACATTTCTCCTGAATAAATATCTGTATTCGTGGCTTAAAGCGCTAAAAACTAAATTATCCTCCACTGTTTTGGGGGGGCAGCAAACATCTCTAACCTGGATATTTGAAAACCTCAGCTTACCAAACCAGAAGTGTCTGTCTCAGCATATACCAACAGGGGTGAGCAAGAAAATGTGTTTTATTTGTATTTATCAGGTTGAACAGATACTTTAACCTTTAACACAGCTCTAACAGCTCAGTGCCATAAAGGCTCCATTTTGTTATTATAGCCCACAGCAATCAACCCGAAACATTCTCACATCAGGAATGCTTCTGATCCTCCCTATAACCATACAGTGGACCTGTCACCAATCTGCGGAATTTGTTGATGTTACTAAACGCAAAATACCATAAATAACAGCCTCCATGGTGGGAGACAGGAGGGTGATGGCCAAGCTGTCATCCCTGATGAACAACACCTCTCACCCCATGCAGGACACAGAGGCTACTTCACCCCCGGTGTGTGAAGGTCCTTTCCTTCCTGCTGCTGTCAGGCTGCACAACCAGCTCTGCTCCCAGCAGACCACATGACCACATGACAATAATAACATGACAATAAAAACCTGTGCAATACATTACACTGTGCAATAATAGTTAAAATAGTTTTTTCGGTCTGTAAATATTATATTTCAGTTATTGTTGTTTTTCTACTGTTTTTATTGCTTATTTATAATACTTGTTTTTTTTTTAATTTTTAATTTTTAATTTTTATCTTGTCTTTCTTTACTATGTCTCTTGTGTGCACTTTACTCTCTGCTGCTGTAAGCCTGCACATGTCCCCGCTGCGGGACTAATAAAGGATTATCTTATCTTATCTTATCTTATTTCACACTTGCAGAAGCACACAATGACGATTGGTTTGGTTGAGGAAAAGAAAACTACTTAGAAAATATATCATGGTTTGTGTTAAAATGATAACGTACAAACGTAAGATAACTGTGAAACTTAACTTAACTCTTCAGCAGACTTTCTTGTTTAACAAGAGAAACAAGCATAACAACATTCCTTAACAACATTGCATAAACAACGAAATGTAAAAACAAAACCTTTGAATAAAATAACAGTGTCGTGGAAAACGTAGCAGAAAAAAACGTAGCAGAATAAAAACGTGTCGCGTAAAACAACAAGGACTTAAACAACGAGGACTTAAACAAAGTTGCTTAAAACGTTGCCTAAAACATGGAGGCCTAAAACAACGAGGCCTAAAACAACGAGTCGTAAAATTAAAACAATGAGGCGTAAAATAGAAACGAGGCCTAAAACAATGAGTTGTAAAATTGAAACAATGAGGTGTAAAATTGAAACAACGAGGTGTAAAATTGAAACAACGAAGCGTAAAACAACGTTGCTTAAAACCATGTTTCCATGGTTTGCAGAATTTTTTTTCTTGGAAGCTGCGCAATAATCATTTCTTTGAGATGCACATCAATTTTCCACAAAATTACTACTACATAATTAAAACACACAGATTTTTTTTTAGAAAGGCTTAAGGGACATGGTTATAGGATTAAAAACAAGAGTTATGTGTATCGTCTGCACAAAGACTCACTGGAAAATTCATTCCCTCTCTTGTGAAAATGTGTCAGTCACACATCAGTAGTGCCTGCTTTGTGTCTGTCAAATCTCCAAGTGATGCTTTCTCGATTTCTTTTCATGTCAGAAAAATCATATGGTGGAAAAACAGCAAAAACAAAAACAAGGTCTGTTTGGGATTATATTGAGTTAACACGAACACAACTCCAGCTTTTTGGTGGCCTCATGCTTCTCATTTGTGAGGCCTAAAAGCGGATCCCACCCAACGTGTGAGTTATGGATGCAGGAATAAATAAATGCTCTACCTATTATTTAAGATTTATAGTGTTTTTATCATGCAACAAATACAAATTTACCAAAACACTTACTTTGAATGTCTTTATTCCTTTAAAAATGTTCTTTGAGGCAAATTGCGCCTTCAGAGTGCACCCATAAATTATTGCTAATGAAGTTCACAACCCCTCCCATAACAGCTGCATTGACATCAAGCATTATTATGAAGACAAGTATTTGTTTGTCCGTGTTTTTTAAATTGTTTTATTGGTGATTCAAATGTTAAAATTGGATAATTTGTGTACTGATATGTGTACAGACGCAACTATTCGCGCAGTACATGTTTATTTGATCAAATTTTATGAGGATGAAAAACAGAAAACATAACAGAGGCCACATGTTTCGGAAGAATGTAGAATTATCTTTGAGAAACAAGAGACAGATTTATATAATCCGTCAGACATCTGGGTCTCAATTATGTAAACATGAGCCATCGCAGACTGATTACTTCTGTTCACTTCTGAGATATACAAAAAATATATATATTTATTTCCTTAGGTTCCAACAGACAGGATGATTCTACTAAAAAAAAGGGACATTTCAGATTTTTTTTTTTAAACATAAATTATTATAAATTATACATATTCAAAACGCTTCATGGAAATTAATCTTAAACTTCATTTTAATTGTCACAAACATTTATACATTACATTTGAGCTTTGTATTTAACCCTTCCTAAGCATTTTAGGAGCAGTTGGCTGCTGTAAAACGCTCAGGAAGATAAATGGGGTTTAGTAGCTCCTTCCTGGGAATCAACCGCCAAACTTCTGATTAAAGGATGACGCACTGTATCGGCCTGAGCCACAGCCGCCCCATCTTAACTGGCATGTAAATGTCTTCAGGCCTCGACTCTTATCCAGAGTGAGAAATTTAGGGCAGATTGGATAATGTCCATTCAAGTTACAACAACTTCCTGTTTCATGTAAAAAAAGAAATAAACTTTTGGTCTTTGGATTGTACTGAGCAAATTGATCAACTTTGTTAAAGTACATGGCCTTGAAATGTTAAAAAAAAAATCAAAAAGGCTGTTCTTCCAGTTGGGTGCTCTTCCTCTTGGATGGGACAGGTGATATATTGAACCACAACATGTTTGTTTTACCTTCCAAATGAAAATAAAAATTCTTCAGCCTAACATCCACAGATCTTTAAAAACATTTAAAAATGTTTACAACTTTTATTTGCAAGGCAAACATCATAAAAGATAAAGAAACCTGACAATTTTAAGAATAAATTTTATCCTTTAAAAAAAAAAGTGAACTGGTTCCAGTGAAAGAGAAGCATTTAGGATTTAGATATCAAGAACAATTCTTTATTGAATAAACTGAGGACTTCTGTGAGGGGAGATGAAGTTTAAACAGGAATGTCATGAAAATACAAATTTCTTCTATGAAGTTTGTGTTCAAAGACTGACCTGTTTGGATTCTTGTAAAGTTAAGAGAAATGTGATGGAGAAATGGAAAAACAACTTAATGGACAAATACATTTTAAAAAGAAAGAAATGAAAGGACAAACCTGAGAGAGGCATTCAACACTGCATGTGTGATAGTTCTTCACACATGCACATATCATATTGAGCTCTTATTGAGAAAATATCAATACAATGATTATAAATTGTGGCGGTTACAGAGTTAAATCTATTCTCTGACCAGAGTCTGACATTCAAGGCCGATTCTATTTTGTGATTTTACCATCTCGTTTTGGAATGCCCCTTGCTTTTCAACTTGCCCCCCCAAAAAAATTCTGATTGTATGGAAGTCTATGAAAACATGTGGTCACTTCTGTTCATCAGTTCCAAGGTAGAGAAGATGGCGACGGCCGTATCCCAAGATGGCCTCATAACGGCAGTCCACAAACCAATGGGTGACGTCGCGATGCCTACGTCTACGTGCAGCACCTCCATTTTGGTCAAATGACAGCTAAATGACTCATACTCAGATTGGAGCAGGTTCAACCTACTAGCTTCCAGCTGTATGCTTCATCAGAAGATGAAGTCATACGTGAACTGTGATTAATATTTAAACATTAAATTTAAAGGTTGAGGGATGCCATAAATCCATCAAGAATAGTACAATCGAAGGAATTCCATTAAAGTCAATGTTTAACAGTTCTAAGGGTGGAACCTCAAGGAACACTTAATTGCTAGGTCATCAACTAAATTACAGGGATTATTCACCAAAGAAAAGAATCAATAGGGTGGTGCCCAGTGTAGGTTGAACAGTTTATGATTTTCCTGCACAGAATTGGATCAAAAGTTTAAGCTGTCTTTGTCTAAGTTTAAAAAAGGCCTGGCTGTTTGCATTCTTTAAAAGGGAAGGGAATATGTAAATGGAGGAACTACAGGGAGTTCCCTGGAGACAAAATAATCAAGCAAACAAACAAACAGATTATTTTTTTTGCTAATTCTATAAATGGAGCTGTTTGGATCTCTGGCACCGTGATATCGGAGAGTGACACCTACACCCAGTATACTTTCCCCTGCACTCAAACGGACCCTGGAGCCTGAATCCCACCCTCCAGGAGATGACGGAGGGAAATATAATGTTTAAAGACCATCTTAAATCTGAGCTGGGCCCGACTCTGAAGGCAGCTCACGAATATTGGATTGTAAAAGCAGAGTTAACCTTGTACCGTAAGCCACTGCTAATATAATGAACCTTGTGACACAATCAGCATAACATTATTTCAGGTTCTGAAGAAGAATCGGCTTCTGAACAAAACAAATCACACTTAATTGAGCAGATACAGCTGCTGGCAGTAATCAGTGGCGAACACTCATTTCATTATTTTCTCCTGCTTAAGAAATGATAATTAGACTAAATAAGTTTAAGATTATTCATGCAGCAGGACTTTATAAAGAGGCCAACGCTGATTTTCCATTATTTAGATGGGATGATAAATCAACTGTATGGTCTATGAAGCTGTATGACATTTTATTCCCTGTGTAATGTTCCTATTCGGTTCCAAAGTACTGCATGGTTCGGTCACTTTACAGTGAGCTGAACACACATATATATCTGTTTTATAGGGATTGTTTGGTCTGTGTCCTGGTGTTTCTTCCTGGGTGTTCCTGCAGTTTTGTTTGCCAGTTCATTCAGAGGTTAATATGCTTGCCAGTTGGCTGTCAGAGATCGGGATTCATTGTAAAACCTGCACACGCTCAGCAGGGTATTTATAAAACACTCACATCGGAAACGTCGTATTCCGACTGTTCCTGCAATCAACTACCAACCGCCCCCGACATCACTGGGTCTCAAATTGAGACGCAATTAAACATTATTATGTCATTTAAGAGAAAGAGAATGTAATTAGGGCTAAATGATAGAGTCTCGAACAAAGGATGCAATGTAGCACTGTCACTTGATTGAATGGTTGGTATACCTCAAACGGAGAAAGGACAAGTCTCTGCACATCTGAATAGTAGCCCTGTAGTGACAGCAGTCATCATAGTGTGTTAGTTTTTAGTGCCCTTATGTGGTTTCTCCAATTAACTGTCATTTGCCGGTTGGAAAGCTATTGTTCTGATGTACTGAAAAGAGACACATTTCTCTTTTCCACATCCGAAGTATACCAGCCATTCATGTGTGTATCCATACCTTAAGTAGTTCTTTTTTCATTTGTCTGTTTCTTTTCAGTTTGTAGGCTTCATATAAAGATTCATATCTTTCAGGCATTTCCTGGGGAAAAAGCTAATTAAGCACCAATGTTCTCTGAGAGAGCTACAGTTCTGGAGAACAGTGGATAGAAGTATCATTCCTTGAAGCATTGTCAAAATCTGATCACGTGACGGGTGGACGAATGATGAGAGAACAGATTGTACAGGGACAAGAGGCCGGCTCTGCACAGTGAAATCACTTATCGTTTATTGTTGGCCATTGCAGCATCCGGCATGCGGTACATCTGTTACTGCTTAAATGTCAAACTATTAAAAATAACTATTTCATACGGCGGTGACTATATTTGGCAAGATATGCTTGGCTGAAGTGCCATCAGGCATGAAACTCTGCAAAAAACAACAACACTTTCTACACTGTACAGTTCAAGCCGCCAAAAGGCCTCTTCTGACAGCTATGCTTCTTTCTCAAATTTGGAAGAAAATTATGAGTCTATATATTATGAGACTTTTTGACACTGTTCTCATGAGACGATGCAACTAAATAAATAAAACAGGGAGCAGTTTGGAGTCTGGAGGAATATAAATAAAAATATGGTGATATCCCACTGGCTTACAAGAAGCTACATGAGGAGTTACGTTTACACCGCAAAGGATTTATTGCTCAGATTTATTGCTCAGATTTATTGCTCAGATTCTTTTGTTTTGTTTGGCTGTTCAAAGCCAAGGTCAGATTGTGGAGGTTGTGTAGTCAGCCTTTACAGTTTCATTTATAAATTGATGTGCAGCGTCAGAAAGCGAATACGAGAGCAGATAATAACGTTGAATGACCCCCCCCACTCACTACTTCCATCGCATCTGTCTTCCGTCCTAATTCCCCGAGTGACTCCCGCCAGCGCAGTATTGTGATGAATGACGTCGTAAAAGTCGCATGAGTCCTGCTAAGACTGTTCAGACTGAGGTTGCATTGCACAAAAAGATCCACCTGGGTCTGATTTAGGACCACATATGAAAGTGGCCCACACCAGAATTGAAAAGATCAGATTCCGTGTGATTTGTGCTGTTCTGTTATGACAAAAAAAAGATCTGAGTCACAAATGCTCAAAAAAAAAGTATTGGACAATCTCACCTGCAGTCTGAATGTAGCACATGTGCCTTTTTACCATTTACAGGCCATCACGAGTGACCTCAAACTCGATTGATTTAGAGTTGAGTTTTGTTTGAACCTGTAGCTGAACGATCAGAATGTTAAGATGGGTGAGTCAGAGCACCGGTGGTCTGTTGTTCACTTCAAGACTATTTGACTCGCTTTAAGGTGGGCTGGTAAGGTGAGCTAAGCTGTCTTTCAAAAGTTACAGATTGTTTGAAATGTACTGCACTGGAGAAACTCCTTTTTTCATGTAGTTATAAAAGCAACTAAGCCGTAAAAGGAATGAGGCCACTGACAGACAAACGTGTCCTCACTTCACACCCTGCCAAGAGACAAAGAGTCTGTCTTGTATCAATGCAAAATACACTTTTGTTCCTCCCTATACAGACACCCTTTATATTAAATCGTAATCAAGAATAGTTTTCCCCGTCTTCTCTTTTGGAAATTCCACTCAATGCACCGTGCATAATCACAGTTTTTGACGTAATTTTGAGTGGTCTAAATATGTGCAAAATATTTAATGCCGCCTTTGTGAATCGAAAGAGTATTTTTTTTGTGTTACACAAAGAGTTGGATAGACAAGGGTTCACATTCAATCTTTTGCCAAAAGTACCACAATTTCTTTTCATTTTGGGGAAAATTTTGTTCAATCAATTTGGAGTTCAAAGCACATGTGCTTTTACATGTAAGCAGTGGTCAGACAACTCATTGATTCCCCCGCCCCTGTTTTTTTCTCCATTTAAAAAGGTGCAAGATCCGAGATTGGGAGGATTTTGATGGCTTCTGAATGACTCTAAACATCGATGGAGAACCGACGGGTCGTAGCTAACAGTGCGAACTACGGCTAAAGTGCTGACAGAGCAAACAGTGTTTAACTGACACACTCACATGCATTAACATGCACTAAAAGCAGGCACAGCTAGCAGGCAATGTCAACTAAGCACGGAGAAGCTTAGATTATAACACACATTTAGGGAGAGTGACTTAATTCTCTGCAGGTAGACATTACATACCTATATATTTACATAGATAATAGTTATTTGCTGTTATATTAATGTTCAGACTGTTAAATACAGCTCATTTAAAAGAATAGGTTTGGAATTATCCAAGTTATTCTTGATATGCCACTCACATGTCTGTGAGTAGGTTGTAATAATTCCTTCCATCAGTAACAGTGATCCCTGTAGTGCATCTACTCTGTAAAAGATAGGGGCACATCTTCCAAAGTCACTGTCTTTTTAGTACAAAATTCCCTGGTTGTGCTTCCATGAGCAGTGTTTATTTGCTTCTTCACATTCTTGTGGTCACATGTGTTGCTGTTTGATGCCAGGACAAAACACCAGCTATTAAACTACACTTCACCACAAGGACGAAGATGCAATGTAGACGCCTCAGGGATTCTTTCATGGCAATGGCAGACAGGTGGAATGATTGCAGCGACCAATAATCATTCCAACATGCAATTGACATGGAAGCGTTTTAATAAGATAAACTTCCAGCCAAACCTATCCTTAGATATGCACTGCATGTCTAATTGAATAATTTCCTGTTGGTAAAAAGCATCCTTTTCTGGTATAACCCACTGACTTCTAACATATAGCATGCATGTACGGTTTTTAAAGAAGCAAATCAAATCATATTCATGTAATCAGCCCGAAAAATCCAGCTTTACAGCCTTCTTAGCTTCCGTTCCCTAGCTCAGCCTTTTTTTCTAACAGACAGATGTTGGGTTTAAGAGCTACAATTTGATCTGCTTCTGGGCTGGACGGTATCGTTTCACTTAATCAGTTAGCAGCAACTACAACAGCTAAGATGATCTTAGAGTTCTGCAGTACTGACAAACCACAGTCTTGCCATAATGACCCTGCAGTTCCACTTACTTAGGCTGGATTAGCCTGATGACGAAGCTACTAATTGGATCCAGTTAGCACAACAGCCTGTGGACATTTTAATTGGCCAGCATTGCCTTTTGGGAAATGTAAGACTATGGTACCAGAGGCTTATAATTATTATATTTAAAGGAAAATGATTGTACCACGAGACCAAATAGATGTTAATGCATATAGGACTAAATGTATGGTAAAGTCTTAGAAAGTACAAGCTTCTCCTCACATCAACATCATAACCTGCTCCAACCATGATTGGCTAGAAAGAGGTCAGGTGAGAAGAGATGTGTGATTCATTCACTTGAGAGAGCGTAGACTAAAAACAATTTCCAATTGTAAGCAAGACATTATGTTAATTATAGTACATCATGGCACGTTGGCATTATTCATTGTGGTGTGGTTGAAATGATTGTACAAATTGGATAATTATCTTACATCTGGCAAACAGTCCAAGTTTAGTCCTTATTCTAGTTTAAGTAGCTAATAATTAAATTTCATGACAGACTTTATGACAATTTAAGGTTGTTAAATACATGGATATGGACGTGAAAAAAAAAATGGGGCACACCCTTCATTGCTCTCAGCAAAACCCTAAATTAGTTTTAAAATGCAAAGTAGCAATAAGACCAAGCTTTGTGCCTTTAGCTAAAAAAAACTAAATATGTTTAAAAGTCAATTCAGAAGGAAATAAAAGAGTGGATGACCCTTAATAAAAAAAATTATAAAAAAAACAACACGAATATAAAAGATTTGTAAAGCAAGAAAAAGCTAAAGAAAAGCGTACACGTCCTGTTGAACCTTCAACTGGCATAGCAATGTCAGTCCATCACATTGGTTCACACTGACAGACCTCAACAATTGTTGGGTTTGCCATCAAATTTTGTACAAATATTCAAGGTCCCCCAGCTGGTTACATTTTTCACTTATGTAGTGATTTATTTTAACATGTACTCGGTGGATTGGCACAACATTCTGAACAGATCCAGGACATCACTTCCCTCTAGCCCCACTGGGAGGTTGACATTTTTGTGTTTCATTGAAATATCTCTACAACTATGGGATGGAATACTGTGAACTTTGGTCCACTCATTTATGGCTCTCAGAGGAGGAATTGTAATAACTTTGATCCACTAATCTTCCATCTCGCACCATCCTCTGGTCAAAATAAAATTTTGCCCAATACTTTAGTTTTATCATCAATAACCTGCAGTTATTTATAAGTATGTTACGGGACTGGAATGTTTATGTACATTATGACTTTTCACTGCCAGGGTCGGTTCAAAACAGTTACACAACAATGGTCTTTTGGAACGAACAACAAGACTGACTGTCTCTTGAGTGGGTTCAATGTGCATCTGAGATATAAAAGATCTTCTCGGTCATAGTTAATTCAACCCAGAACAGCCCAGTTGGGAGCTGTCTACAGCAAGATAAGAGAAATCCTTTTTACCACAGCCAGTAGTTTGACGGATTCCCATTCCAGCGCTAATGCAAAGTCAATGTGCAGCTCTACTCAGTTAAAGAAGTGAAGCAGTCATATGATTCAGTGAGAGAGAGATGGATGGCAGCCCCTGAGGAAAAGTGCATGGCTAAATGACCTAATTGAATCAGACGAAAGACTTGTCTCTGAACTCGCCTTGTTACATCTTAGTGCTGCATTCGACACCATTGAGCATCACATCCTTTTTCAGAGACTGTTCCATATAATTTTGTATAAGAGGAACCTCATTGAACTCCTATTTATCAGATCAAACCCAGTCTGTGAATGTTAACAATGAATCCTCTATGCACACCAAAGTGAGTCATGGAGTTCAACAAGCTTCTCTGATGGACCAATTCTATTCACCTTATAGATGCTTCCTTCAGGTAATATAATTAGAAAACACTCCATAAACTTCATCGTTATGCAGACGATACCCCATTATATCTATTGAACAACGTAACTCCCGCCTAACTTAACAAAAATCAGGCACATCCGGTCTTAAAACGTGTCACTTCAAGGCTTTATTGTTGCAATTATTTATTATCAGGCTGCTTCAATAAGTCTCTCCAGTTGATCCAGAATACTACAGCACTTACGTACTGACAAGAACAAGAACAAGAGAGCATATATCGCCTTCATTAGCTTCTCTGTACTGGTTCCCTGTGAAATTTTATTTAAAATCCACCTCCTCAAATACAAAGCCCTAAATGGTCAGAACCCATCATATGTTAAAGAGCTCATAGTACCCTATTTCCCCACTAGAACACTGGGCTACAACACCCAGAATGCAGGGTTAGTTGTGGTTCCTATGGCGTGTTCAGACTGCCAAAGTCTGGATGGCAAAAAACACCCGAAATTTAAGTCGTGAAAATCTGATCCAAACCATATTTAAAGGTCATTTGAATTGCAATTCCGATCAGGTTGCTACAGGTGCGTCTTGGTCTGGACTCTCCACCTGCTAAAATTGGAATTCAAAGTGTGGAAAAGCTGCTACTAACAGAGCGCTATGGAGGACAAAATGAAGGAGAATTGCAGTTTGTGGGCAGACGCCGAAATCAATTGTCTGCTGGCACTTCACTTTCACTCTGCTTTCACTTTCCTGTAACCCCCGCAATGTATACCAGCCTACCAGTTCTATGCAGCGAAATGGGAGCGCAATTATTTTGAGGGTGAGTGCCCTTTCAAAGCGAACGAACGAGAAAAAATAGAACCAGGGCATCCAACAGATGTTCAGCTCAAAACGGTGATTCAATTCATGCTCCAAGCCAGTTAGGACATGGTGTCATGGACATTATGCACAAAAATACATATTTGAATAATTCAAACCTTTGTGTTTTTAATGAACGAGTATTGAAAGGTTATTTTATTTGACAGCCCTGCTATAGGCCCAGACCGCCGCGGGGCTTCCTGTGATACACTGCGCTCCTCTCCATCTGTATGCATTCATGTTCCATTAATGCATGTTACTAACTTGGCTTCTTCCCCGGAGTCTTTGCGCTTTCTCGTCTCGCAGGCATCCATGGATCAAGGTTACATCTGGATCATGGTTGCGCCTGCTGCTGTGGCCCCGCTTGACACCCACTGCTATAATCAGTCATATTTCTATTATTATTGTTATTAGTCCTATTTCTATTATTATTTTAGCTGTTGTGCTATTACTGTTTTTGCTGTACATCTCTATCTCTCCCTCTTCCTTCCTCCCTCCCTCTCTCTCTCTCCCACCCAGAGTTCGGTTCTCCCCTGGATTTCCTGCCTGTTAAAGGGGTCGCCCCAGTGTTTGTTCATGGGGGAAATGTTGGATCTTTAAATGATACAGTACGGTCCGGACCTGCTTGATAAGAAAAGTGTCTCAAAGGTATTTGTTGAACTAACTGTTAGGATTTCACACTACATAAATAAATGTAATTGAAAGGCTGAATGGAGTTTGATATGGGATGCACATGTGTGGGATAGGAGCTGGGTTAAGTAGGGAGTGAGGAAAAGACATGATTGATGCAAAAAGAGAGTAAAGGAGAAGAGATGTTCTACACTGCATTTTATTTGCTGTCCATTTGATGAGTGATGAGAAAAAAGAAAGAGGGGAGTTCACTTTCTTGCTTGCCATTCTAAGGCAAACTCCTTTCTAACTTGACCCTGAATACAGTAACAATTAATCCCTAATCTGTCATTTCGGATTCTTAGAGTTGTTGATACATCTAAATGTTATATGATATGAAATATAAAGTGGGAAAAAGCACTAAAAAAACGTATGATTCGCTGTGTAGATCTGCTTTTGTAATTACTATGAGGCACTTAAAACCAGCAAACATGTTGCAGTGGCTTTGCAGTCTGGTTTCACAACAACAACTGAGTGCAGGGCTCTTTGATCCAATATCTTTTTATGGAATTCCCACCATTGTTCTGGCTCGGAGTGACTGTAAAAGAAAAAAAAAGGACTAGACCAGTGACCACGTGGATAAATATAGCTTTTCTCACAGTACACAGGGGGGTCATTTAAACAGGAAGTTGCAACATTATCCCATCCTGCCTCTTACTGTACAGCACAGTCAAGTGATTTGCATGTAGCAGCAGCATTTGTATGTAGCACTGCCTGCACATGGAAGAGTTCAATTTTAGTAATCTCTGAACAACAGATGGGCACAGATTGCATGGGTGTAAATGGTTTACACGTACGCAATCCAGATGTATTGCATATTTATAATCTTATAACCTAGGAAGCCAGCATCACAGCGAACAATTCATCGTTCCTATCAGATGGTTGAAAATTTTATTTAAAATCTTACCTATCAATAGTTATACAATCTAAATAGATAAATTGCTTATACAACTGGAGGCATAGATATGGTGTAGTTGACTTGGATTCAGTTCTTTATTACTGCTTTTCCTGTTTTTTTTTAACTCAAGACTTTGGAACCAAATCGATGTACTCTTGATGTCAAAGTTTACAAACTACAGACAATAATTTGAACAGGAAAAATGCAGAGCTGCACAGCTGTTTGCATGTAACGGATGGCAATATGCTCTGACCTTAATTAAATGTGGTGTGTTTGCTGTCAAGATGCAATAATCCGTTACAGACAATGGAATGAAAAATAACAAACAGCAAGAAGAACTGCGCTGCTCTTAATATAGTTTATATTAATAAGGTAAAGTAGCAGTGTTATAATATTAGATTATGAGTAAAAGCCTGGAAGTACCTTAATTAAAAGGTGCTCAATATGTAACTCAGAGCCGATTCTATTGCCTCTCAATATGTCGACTGCTGAGCCGACGGCTAGTGGCTAACGTTGCTAACAGCGCTGTGCAACAGCGCAGACAGAGGTAACAGTGATAACCTGAATGGGCACCGAAGGGTGAGTGCTACGTTGAAACAGCCGCCAGAGCACAGTACAGAGCGGTAGACATTAATCCACTATATCTTTACATATCAAATAGTTGTTTGATGCTTTATTAATGATTTGAATATATTGTATAATAACCTTTAACATTGAAGATACAACTATTCAATTTCAATTAAATTCAATTCAGTTTATTTTGTATAGCCCAGAATCGCAAATTACAAATTTGCCTCAGAGGGCTTTACAATCTGTGCACATGCGACATCCTCTGTCCTTCCCTCACATCGGCACAGGAAAAACTCCCCTAAAAAACCCCTTTAACAGGGAGAAAAAAGGAAGAAACCTATGGGAGAACGACAGAGGAGGGATCCTTCTCCCAGGATGGACAGAATGCAATAGATGTCATGTGTACAGAATGAACAGCATAACAGAGATACAACACATTCAATGTATATGACATAAATTATTCATATAATAAGACTACTTATAATAACAGCAGCAATTATTACAGTAGAATTATAGTTATGAAAATAGGGATAATAATGTGATTAATAATAATAATCGAAGTAGCAGTGGGTGTCAGTCGGCTCATAGCAGGAGGCACGACTACGGTCCAGGTACCACAACGATTCATGGAAACCTGCAGAACGAGAAAGCAAAAGGGCTTCAGGGTGGAAGTAAAGCTAAAATGCTTAATGGTACAGGTAATAGTAATAGTAATGTGACTAGTAATAATAATGGTGGTAGCAGTCGGTGTCAGCAGGGCCGTAGCAGGATGCACATCCACGGTCCAGGTACAGCCACGATTTATAGAAGCCTGCGAAGCGAGAAAGCACAAAGACTCCAGGGTAGAAGCAAGTCAATAAGCGTAATAGTACAGGCAATAATAATAGTAATGTGACTAATAATGATAGTGGTAGTAGTAGTGGGTGTCAGCAGGGCCTCAGTAGGTGGCACGATGACAGTCCAAATATCACCCCGATTCCTGGGAACCTGCGAGGCGAGAAAGCACAAGAACTCCGGGGAAGAAGCAAAATCAGTAATGTGCATAAATAGGAGATTAATACATAAAGATGGAGGGAGAGAAGAGGAGAGAGGAGCTCAGTGTATCCTAGGTAGTCCCCCGGCTGTCTAGGCATATAGCAGCATATCTAGGGGCTGGACCAAGGCGAACCTGAACCAGCCCTAACTATAAGCGCTATCAAAAAGGAAGGTCTTAAGCCTGCTCTTGAAAGTGGTGAGTGTGTCTGCCCCCGGACTGAAACTGGAACCTGGTTCCACAGAAGAGGAGCCTGATAGCTGAAGGCTCTGGCTCCCATCCTACTTTTATATACTCTAGGAACCACAAGTAACCCTGCATTGATTGAGCGCAGCTCTCTAGTTGGGTAATATGGAACTATAAGTTCCTTAAGATAAGACGGTGCCTGACCAGTTAGAGCTTTGTAGGTAAGTAAAATAATTTTAAATTCTATTCTTGATTTAACAGGGAGCCAGTGCAGAGAAGCTAATACTGGAGTAATATGATCTCTTTTCTTAGTTTTTGTTAGAACACGTGCTGCAGCATTCTGGATCAACTGTAAAGATCTAAGAGACCTATTAGAGCAGCCTGATAATAAGGAGTTACAGTAATCTAGTCTAGAGGTAACAAATGCATGAACTAGTTTTTCTGCATCACTTTGAGACAGGATTTTCCTGATCTTCGCAATGTTACGTAAATGAAAAAAGGCTGTCCTTGAGATCTGTTTTATATAAGAGTTAAGATCCTGGTCAAAGATAACTCCAAGGTTCTTAACGGTAGTGCTGGATGCTAGAGCAATGCCATCTAGAGAAACTATATCGTTAGATAATTGAATTTGAAGGTGATCTGGACCTAGTAGGATAACTTCTGTTTTTTCAGAGTTTAACATTAAAAAGTTACAGGTCATCCAGGTTTTTATGTCCGTAAAACATGCTTGAAGTTTAGAGAACTGGTTAGTTTCGTCTGGCTTAATTGATAGATATAACTGGGTATCATCTGCATAACAATGAAAGTTTACTGAGTGTTTTCTGATAATATTCCCCAAGGGAAGCATATATAAGGTATCTGATCATAGGGGAGCTGATTTTTTACTGTTGTTTAAATAGCTTGATTTCTAACAATATTATTTTCTATAAAATGTTAACATGTTTCGTATGTAAAATCTGGAATGTATTAAGTTGCATAAAATACCCCCACTGACAATAGACGATAGATTGACCATCTATTGATCATCTAAAATGAATTTCTGATTCATGCAGCCTACTGTATGCCTGCGCCGGTTCTTCATCTTCTTGCGGGATGTGAACTGGCTTAAACTGACAACTGCAGACAATCATTTAATTTCTCTTATTAGGAAGGTATGTTGCTCAGTAAACATCAATCGAAACATTTAATCGTATAATTACGAAGGCTGTTCATTTCCAGACACACATGACTTAACTGCATTAAGTTTTGATATCCATTGAAGCCGTTTCACATGACAGAAATCAAGCGCTGCATTCAGCGTGAGCTAAGATGCTGGCACGGCGATGGCTCTCCATCACGGAAGTAGGGGGATGGAAAAAGTTTTTGAAAACAGTGCCAGTCATTCTTGTGTGGCTGATTTTAAGTGGGAAACATTATTCAACATAAATTATTTATGGCAGAAAGGAAAACATTTAAAACTCCTGATGTAAATCTCAGGGAACAAAAACGTCTCAGAGCCAGAGCCTAACAACACACACAGCTGTGGTTGGTCAAAATAAGCTTGATCCCAGATTCAAACAGAAATTTTCAGTGTTTTTCAGTGTTTCAAACAGGACACCGCGCCAGCTTATTAATGTTGGAGAGGACAAAGAAATATTCAAACATACAATTATAAACACACAATAATCGTATTTTGATTCATTATAAATGATGAAAAAAGCAAACACAAGCCGTCGATTAGGAAAATACATAAATACTGATGACATTGACAACAGCTGGCATTAATAGAAATCACTTTTTTTACATTTACCAAGTGGAACCAATTCCTGTGCCTCCAGGTAAATAATGGGTCCACACCGCACATGAATATGATCTTTGGAACAGGCCTCAGATCACCACCTGCTGATTTACGACCGCGTTTGTGCAGAGAAGAAGTTGGCAGTTTTAGCAATAACATGGAAGAGTAGTGCAGAGATGTGGAAAGAGAGTCTCTAAACGGCGGGGTTCATTATTAAAATGCAAACAATAAAATTATAGCGTCTCCAAGTTTTATTTCTCAACTCTTTTGTTGGATAATGTCCTCGCTTTCATGCTTACTAGCTTTTTGTGTGCACCTGTCACAAAGTGATTTACAAAGCTTTTGAATTCATTGATCTTAATGCACACTACATGGGGAAATATGTGGATTGTTAATATATTATTTAACAGCCTAGACTCTTCCGGGAAGAAATATCTTCCAGAGTTTTGGAACGTGGCTACATATATTTGCTCCCCTTTAGTTACTATGGTCGGCCAATGATGTTGGGCAAAAGACCTGGCTCGCAGTCGGCATTCCAATTCATCCCAAAGGGTTTTGTTTTTGGGGTAGAGCTCAGGTCAGTCAAGTCTTTCGCAACCCTCTATCCAGGCAAGAATCTATAGATTTAATGTATAATATTGAACAATCCTGGAAAACTCTGCATTACATTTAGAGAAAAGTGTTTTCTCATCGTCGTCTTACTTTTTGTAATTTCTAGCACAAGGCATAGTTAGGGTGAGGATAGATTGCGTTTATGACAATGTTAGGCAGAGGTTAAATATGGATTTGTTTTGTTCAGGTGCTTTATGGTTTTGGTAGGTGGGTCGTTTTGATAAATATAAGCTCTATAATGTCCTAATATAATGTCCTGAAAAGTTTAAATGTGTACCAAAAAATGTTTTACTTCCCAGATTTATTATAAATTGTGAATTTTTTGTAATTATTTATTGATTATAAACAGAATACTCCCAACTGCTATTACATTTATTGACCAGATTTGGAAAGAACAATTCTACAAAAGTTCTTCAATGTATTATGTTTACATTGGTGGAATGTAACAAAGTACTGTACTTTGAAGTAGCCTTCTTGTACTTGAGTATTTCAATTTTATGCTTTTTCTCCTCCTCTACATCTCAGAGGGAAATATTGTACTTCTAACTCCACTGCGTTTATCAAATGAGCTCCACCTTTAGCAGCTGCAACATCAAAGTGCTGAACACATTTATGCATCAATAATTATCGAACAACAATCCAAAAATGATTCAAAAAGATTCTATCTATTATTCTGAAATGGGCCATTCTGCATAACGAGTAGCACTCTTTTAACTGTTCAGGACTTTTACTTGTGTTTTACACTGTAGTATTACTACTTTTACCTAAGACGAGGTCTGACTACTTATTCCACCATATGTTAAAATAAGTTTATTGAAATATTAAAAGGGTTTCTTTAACTTTTCAGATACAGTTCATGCAGTGTTGTGTGTACACTGTTCACCTCTGCATCATCTGCTGCTAACTCTCTCTTCTCTCTCTCCATCATCTGCCATTTATCTGTCTGTCTCTACGATGTGGTTTGAAAAGTTTATTTGCTCACAGAATTTATTGTAAAATAATGTGTTTACTGTTCAAGTTTGTTTTGGAGCCACACCGTAACGTAAAGTACAACTAACAGTTAATGTTAGTGCTGTTTGTCAAATTAAATCAAACGGCGCCTGCAATCATGAATCTGAATGTTAACACTGGGCTTAGATCTTGAGGTGGTCCAATATGAGCGTAATTTCTACGGGACTCTGGGCTAGTTCATCAGTTTTATCGCTTTCAGGTAAATAATGGGTCCAGACCGCACATGAATATGAACGTTGGAACAGGCCTCAGATCACCACCTGCTGATTTAAGACCGCGTTTGTGCCTAAGAAGAGTTGGCAGTTTTAACAATAACATGTAAGAGTAGTGCAGAGATGTGGAAAGACAGAGAGTCTGTAAACGGCGGGGTTCAGTATTAAAATGATAGCGTCTCTATATTTTATTTCTCAACACAATGCACTCGCTTTCATGCTTATTATCTTTTTAGTGTGCACCTGTCAAATACGGATACTCAGTGTAAACACATTGAATCAATGGATCTTCATGCACACTACGTGGGAAAATGTGTAGACAATTGAACATTAAAGCCACATGTGATTTTTATTATGTCTTCTCCAACCTTGCCTTGAATCTTGCTGAAAGATTTTTTATTTTAACAAGAGTTTGGAACGTGGCTACAGAGATTTGCTCCCCGGTCCGGCCAGTCAAATCTTTCCCAACAATTTCATCATGCAAGAACGTCGATATTGAACAAGTCTAGAGAACTCTTGATTACATTTACATTTACGATCAATGAAAATGTTTCAAAATTCTTTATTTCTGTGATATCCAGCACAAGGCGTAGTTAAGGTGAGGAAAGAGTTGGGTTTATTTTAAGTAAATTATGGTTAAGGTGTAGTTAGGGTTAATTGGGATTTGTTGTGTGTGTGTGTATGTGTTTTAAATTGGGGCTGTAAAAAGGTGTTTATTTCTGCTGTAAAGTTGTGCATTTCAACATGGAAGTCTATGGGGATAGGCATGCTTTTAGAGCCTCAAGTGGCCATTTGAGGTACAGCAGTTATTTTGCAATTCTGCATTGGCCTCATTTTTTAGTTTATGCACAAACAACCTTGTTGAGTAAATCGATTTCAATTGTATGCAACTTTGTTTCAATAAACTGTGATAATAATTAATTATTATCGGAAAAAGAGCCCAGTAAGTGACTTTTCCTAAAAGTGTGTTATTTAGCAACAACCCTAAAATAAAGAAATATTTAAATTACCGACCTTGTGGTTGTATGCCTCCGCCAACCAGTTTACATCCATATCTGTCCAACATATCATCACAAACATTTAATTCTATTAAGACATTTGAATGAAATTGAAGAAATGACCATATGAATTCTTGAGTTATGGCCAAGAAAAATGCTTTGAGAGTTCACAGTGACCTTTGAACACCACATTCTGATCAGTTCATCCTTGAGTTAAGGTGGAGGTTAGTTTCAAATTTGAAGAAATCCCCTCAAGGAAGTAATCCTGCAAATTTCCCCACTGCGGGACTAATAAAGGATTATTTTATTTCATCTTATCTTATCAAGGCATCCCTGAGATATCAGTTCACGAGAATGAACAAGAGTAGAAAGCCATGTAAGCACATTTGACAACCCTGTTGGACTTGTGAATATCAAGGTATAGAACATGAATAGGACTTATAATCATTGTGATTGTAAGATTAAGATAATAATGACCAAGGTTGCTCAGTCATACCTGGTAACTCCATATAGTAGAATAGTTTAAATACAATTCAACACAATTGAACGATTAACAGTGAGTCTGAATGAGTCCTCATAGACTGTAAAAAAAATAATAGAATGACTCACAAACTCTGGGCCTACATAGCATTTTGTGTGTTTATAATTACTATTTTAACATCTGTATGCCATTTATTTTGTTTTATCTTTAATGGCTCTTTAGTTAATTGCGAACAGAATCAAAGTCTAAAAGGTACCAGCTCGCCTACTGATAACTAAAACCACGTTGCCCATAAAAAATAATAATAATCCTACAGAGTTGTAAAATTTAAACTGTTTTACTGGAAATTGACTTACGTGAAATGCAAACAACACACCCCACACAGCATTTGTTAATCAGACTCAAACTTTCTGTGCGTCTTACTGCTGGAGCTCATTGCAGTCTTAACAAAGTGGAGGTTTCAATCAAGCACAGCTCTGTCCAATCAGCTGCTTCCAAGCAGTGAGGTCACTCCCTGGCTTTTCTATTATTTCCGTCTCTATTTTTTTTGATATGGAGCTTGTAATGGCAAAGGGAATCATTGAACTCCAGTTGCTTTTACGCATTTATACAAACTGTACCAACCGTGTGCCAAATGTGACATTTGAATGCAGACTGCTGTATATAAGTGCCTGATATATAATGACTCTGGTGTTTTCAAGTCAAAGCTTATTCACTTTTTTTTTAAGCTGTGACTTTAAAGCCCTCAGCACCACGAGGGGGACCGAAATAAAACCAACGTTTTATGATCACAAGTCTGACATCTTCATGAATCAACCCATTATTTAAAGCCAAACGCCCGATTTTACTCATACTCTCTTTGGATCAACGTCTAGGGTCAAGCTTTTACTACATTCATACAGACTATAAGTGTGCACGTCTTAAATATATACTAAAAATCAAATCAAATCAAATCAAATCAATTCTCAGTCTGAAACAGTATAAAAACATAGCCTATATGGTATGCAATCTGTTGGATAGACATAGAACGTCTCTCTTTCCATCGCAACTATGTCCGTTTCTTAGTCACTCAGAACACATACCAAAAGCAAGATAAAGTGGAGCACATGTCTGTTATTCATTTCAAAAAAATAATAAAAAAATCTGGAATGAATGATTCAACTTGTTTCATCTTGCAGTGACTAATGGGAGGATGTACCATCTGAAAACTGTTGAAATGAGCCAATTTTCTCAATGGAAATTTCTGTCTTTCAAGTCCCATCTCTGAGAGTTCTGTTTGACAGATCTGTTGATCACTTGCACATTCCCGGACATCTCATCCATAATATTTGGCCGCCAATTGTCATTTTTGCACAGCGGGAAACTTAGCCGACCAGAACACAACATGTTGCCTTTGTCACAGGTTTCGTGTTTTCTTCCTCTGCTTTTGGGACGATATGCAGAATTCTTCCCAAGAGACAAAGTATAGACTCATTCAAAAATAACCCTCTCACTCATGGCCCACTAGAAGAGTGTGGCAGTGTCTGGATGTACAGATACTCTGCCTTCTGCCTCTATTTCCTTTTGCTGTGTGTTGGAGGTTTCTGGACATCAGCAAAGAGCCTTTAGGCCCCTTTAGAAAAGAACAATAACAGCATGCAGGCTGTGCAGAACGTTCAGGTTGTCAGAAACCATCGCTTTAATGGAAAGAAATATTTAATTGTGAAAAAAAAGCAGCTATCTGTCTGCCTCGCGGACTGAATGCACCGCATGACGGGAGTCACAAGTTTAGTGACGGTTAAAACAGGAAGACTACAGTATCTTTTTCCAGAGACAAGGCTGGTGTGAGAACTTTGAATCTGGTCTTTTCTCCGCTGCAATCTATATAAAAATAAGCTCATTTAGAAAATACTGACTCAAATACCTGGATTGGGTATCGGTGACAATGGAATCTATCAAATTCAAATATGTTTATATACTATAAACATTTTGTACAAATGTGTTGCTGCATTGAAAGGTTTCACTTAAACAACATCATCCCTGTAAGTTTCGAAGATTTATTTACCAAGTTTTTGGGTGTGCAATCTATTATTTTAATACTTTACTACAATTAAGTACATTTATTTCCATGCAATTATTTGTTACAATTGGTTTTAAAAAGTTTGGATAGCAATGTTTAAGTCAACTTAGATGTTTCATTACAAATAGAAGCATGATACCAGTCTCGTCAAACACAATAATGAATACAGCTTAGTTATGAAACACTGGTATCGGATTGGTACTCGGTATCGGCAGATACCCAAAGTTCAGATACCAATCCCAAAAGATCCGTGTATTCCTACTATATAACTCAACACAGCTCTAGAAATGAACTGTAACAGGTGACTGCTACTGACTTGACTTCTGTGATGACCTTTCTTAGAAACCAAAGAAACACTTCCATACATATCTAGGAATGTAACCCCGCTGCTGGACTGTAAAATAACTGACTCAATCAACACCATGTCAAAGAAAGTGACTCAACAGGTCATTCAGTCAATCATCAACATGTCGGAGGTCTGCTCTTGCGTGCTCGATTGTGCCTTGGGTCTGAGTTTAAAGAAAATGGACCTCTGATCTGTCTTGAGGAATGTGGAGATAAAACACAGCGAACATCCATCTTTGTTCCAGAGGTGATCGGGTGGACGTTCTACTCAGCATTCCACAGTTTCTTTTTGGTTCCTGCGGGGCAAAGCCCAGTGAAGACCGTGAATAATCAACACTGGCATCAGCCTAACGGCGCTTTCAAACTGTGAGCTAGTTACTGTACCACATGGGGATTATCTAGATTTTTCTCTGGGGGCATCAAAGCCACCACAGATACACCACTGTTTAACTCATTAAAGCTCATTTTTTATTTCACAAAACCAGAAGTTTCCAACCAACATAGCAGATCTACAATTTAAATCAGAGACTCGGGTACTTGTGTAAAAAAAGTATAAATTGTATTTAAATCAGTAAAATAATTTACTGCTTTTTTTAACAATAAAAAAATGAATAAATAAATAAATAAAATGTATTAAAATGTCTTCATTTTTTTTTTTAAATCAATCAGAAATAACAAAATCTGAAAATAACTAATCTTTAAGATGGAGGAACAATTAATTTGACCTGAGGAGCCACAGCCAAGAACGAAACGTGGAGGCACCATAGTTAAGTGGCATAAAGGACTCTCACACACTGCAATAAAAAAAACGTAATGAAATAAAACGCACACTTAGCGTGAACGCGTGCAAAGCTACGTAATACGCTGCACAACCCGCTGCGCTAAAATAGCTGTGACCTCCTCTATGAGAACATATATACAATCTAAAAATATATATATATTCTCAAATGAAAAGTCCTCTCCAATTTAAATCCAAATTAGACACAAGCTGATAAAACCAAACAATATTAAAACACAATAAGATGTCAAATAAAACCATCAAAGTGTGTTTGGCTCATGTTTCTTGAAGGCGAAAGGAGTTCATATTGATTCATTTATGCCCGAGGCTCAGGCGTACTATAATCTCTCTCTCTCTTTCTCTCAGATCAAATACATCTAAGACACATTGTTGGAGTTTAAGAGGGGCATCTCACTTATCTTCTCCATCCCGTCGAGGCCTCAGGCAGTTAGTCATTACTGTCAAAGTCACTCTATCATCAAAAAGATTCCTCGGCTCCACAGGGAAGCTCTTTGCATCCTTAATTGATCCCTGCTATTAATGTTTAATTATTTTACAGCAGGAGATTACGAGCATTCATTTCTACATCAGCTGTCTTCTCTTGAATTCCTCAGGTTATCAGTCGCTTTCTTTTAGAATTACAGTAGTTTATACTCCATTGAATACATTTTGAAACTTAACTCCGACACAATGCAAAACAGCTGTGATTAAACAGCTGAGTTGATAAAATGTGTTTTCACTTTGCGTGCATGCAAAACGTGACAGGAAATGATTTCCGTAGAGTGCTGGGAGACCGGGGGAAAATCAGACCATTGACAAATTAACAGCCAATTCACTTTGAATGTGTGAATGTTTTCATACTCTTTAGTTTCCCATGATGAGTGCAAAGGAAAGGGAGCTATTTAAAGGTTCTCTAGTCTAGACGATATTCAGAGCATTAGTATATCAGCATTTTTTATGATAAAGTAAATTAATACCTACCACTGTCTAGCTCATGGCTGCTACTCTGCACTATCCAAAGTGTTCCCATTCCAAATCTGGAAACTTCCGTTTATCAGTTGCAAAAAACAACAACATGGCGACAGCCGTAATCCAAGATGGCGACGGCGAAATTGCAGAACTCGAGGCTTCAAAACGGCAGTCCACAAACCAATGGATGATGTCATGATGACTACGTCCACTTCTTATATACACAGTCTTTTGTAGAAAGCTATATGGAGGCAATAGATGTCCTAGGAATATGGTATTGAGAACCTTTTAAGCTTTACAGTTCTGTACAAGCTTCGTACAACCCACTGATGAAGACAGTACAAACTGGTTTTCATGAATCTAATGAAATATGTACAACTAAACAAGTCCATTTTTAAGTCCTGTGATAGTCACACTGTTTGATCTTACTTGGAATTGGGTAGGTTGCTGGGGAAGCAACTGGGTAACCTGAAAGGTGGAGGAGGTCCAGCTGTGGAGCAGACCAGCAGGAGGGAAAACCTGCAGGGTGTGATGGACAACAGCAGGTCAGCAAAGGGACACGTGGTTATCCCAAAGAAAGGATGCATGTTAGGCAAGTTGGTGCCTGATGAGTTTGACAACATTTTTTGAAAACAAGGAGGCCTGTTTGATGAGGCCTTAAAGATGCAATGTGTAATTTTTCATTTGAAATATTAAAACGTGGAGCTTACATTATCAATAGATTGAGTTGAGGTTAAAGTGTTGCAAGTTATGTCAAAGACGTCCACGCATCGTAGAGACGTTCCCCCAGTTGGGGGTTTGATCCCAGGCGAGGGGTTAAACCCAGTGCTCCATCAGTCCGCTGTGTTTCCCAGCACTGGTATTTGTGCTGGCTGAATTTGCTGCGACCGCTGCCTGGGGCTTCACTTTCCCAGAGCTGCCGAATGCCGAGTGCCATGACTCGTGTAAACTTTAGGCTGACGCCACTTGAGAAGAGGAGTTGTATATTATGTTACCACGGCGTTGACCAGTCTGGTAGTTGTCAATGTTTTCGTCTTACAACTTGAATCCTTTCACAGTTTGTTTTCAGTTCATGGAAGTTAATTGAAACATTTTGGTCGCCTACAAATGTCAGTTATACTTAACTCAAGTTTTTTTTTTGTTTTTATCTTATTTCTGTTTTGTTTTTTTAAGTCTGTTATAAGTGTCTTTTATGTGAAGTTTTTCATTGTTTTTTACTTCTTTATGTTTCGTTTTTTTAAATCAGTTACTAGTGTCTTTTATGTGAAGTTTTTCGTTGCTTTTAACTTCTTGGTGTTTAATGTCTGAAACCTTTTTGCTTCCACCTTGGCCATGACTCCCGTGGAAAGGAGATTTTAAATCTCAATGGGACAATCCTGGATAAACAAAAGATAAATAAAAAACAATCACAATAATTAAATAAAAAATAGCAGCTTCAGGTGTAAGACATTAAAGAGTTTCGCTACTTGGAACAGAGCTCAACAACTGTCAGAATCTTACTACATGCAAGAGAGAGAAATATTTGATTTGCAGCTGCCTGATGAGTTTGACAATATCTTGACAACAAGGAGTACTGAACACCAGGTTCATCATGGGAAATATCTAAAAGCACAGAAGTAATAAGTGTTGTTGCTTTTGGCTCTTGTCCATGTATATCACTCTTGTCCATATAATCACATTTTTCCAGGAACCTGAAGTATTTTCCTGAGAAATAAGCAGAACTGGTTCAAATTTGCCCAATAGAAAAACTAATAATTCTCTAAAATGTAATTAAAGTAAGATAACCATTGACATCTAAAGCTGCAACAAATGCACTGTAACAAGTCCAAGGGTTGTGACGTCTACCAAATGGCCATTTACTGCAGGCACTTCTTTCTGCATTAAAAAAACAAAGGCAGACAGAGGGCCATTTTGTAACATAACACCCATATTGTTAACACAATCATTTTTTGACTGACTGATCTGATAACTGGTGCCTGTACATTCGTGGGAAAAATACCTCCAGTAGTTTTTATTTGATTGACATTTGAAGGTTGCCCAACAGTGCATGTTATTGTAAGTAAACTGAATCTTTGTGGTTGTTGTTGCATGAACACCTGTACGAGCTTTTCAAGGAATTCTTGCCAAGGCCTTGCTTATTTAATCTCCTGCGATGTAATCCTTCGCAGATTAAAGTACTCTGATCTCTCGATGATGGATTTAGTGTTATGACTCTTCTGGTTACTCCTCTGTACTTGTGCATTGTGTGTGGGGATTTGTGTGTGTCATACATATATGTTGTAATTGCAAGCTAGTTTTGAGTCACCCACTGACTCACACACAACACCTGACTTGTATGTTTGTAGCCTCAGGTGCTGAAAGTGAAACTGTGGCTCCCTGGTTCAACATCTGCTCTGTCAAACCTGCACTGTGGCAAAAAACAAGATAATGTTTAACTGCAGCAGTGCAAAAAAACCTGTTAAAAGGTACATTTTTTCACTTTCATATATAATAAATTGCAAATAAATCTTGGGGGTTCAAAGACATATTTGTTTGGAAGTTTGGCTCAGGATAAAAACTGATATAAAACCCAAAAATTTAGTTACAGCCTCGCAGGCATGTTGCAGTTTACAACCATGCCCATCCAAAATGTCATCTTTTCATAATTCATTGAACGCACGTAGTATGCGAACTCTTGAAATGTGGCCCAAAAATTTGTTTTGTGCGGTCACAGTGACCTTCCAAATTCTAAATCACTTAAACCTTGACTACAAGGGGACGCTCTGTCCCAAATTCCTTCCAGATATTCCTCAGACTTTATTTGATAATTATTCTGTGTGATGAAGTGTAATGTTATGGGTTAGCAGTGAAGTATATGGAACTACACTGCAGACCTCGGCAGTGTTTTCATATGAATATGTCCTGAAATGTCTGTATAGGAGCACACCAATGCTTCTTTTTAGAGACAAAATTTAACCTTCCTGTGTCTGGTGCCCTCTGATATGTTGTTTAAAGTCTTCTCATTTCACTTCTGAATTGGCTCTTTTCCTTGTAAATCCACTACAAGCCTGCGTCAATATAGAGTCTTTTTTGCCCTAAAAGTGCTTCATCCCTGCATTTGATCGGAAAAACACCTGAGCACCCACAGTAGGACTTGCCAACATACTTTGAATGGAAGAACTTGTCACAGTTCAATCTGACCAATGTAATTATAGAGCAGGCATGTTTTAATATGCAAATGAGCCATTAAATGTGTGCCAACGCACGAAGAGAAATCAAATCATTAAATAAAGACAGGTTCAAAATTATAATTTCGTTATGTTGACATATTACAGTTAAACGTTTCTATAGAGGGAAATTTGGATGTCTCTTTGTATCACTACATTATTAAGAAAACAGGGTCAACAGCCATAAAAAAAATAAAAATCTCCATGATTTTAGTAATGAAATGTTGTATAAATCATGCTATGAATGATACATGAACAAACCCCTCTGTAAAAACCTTTAGAATATAGATAGGAATGAAACTGGCAAGTTTGGTGTTCGTTAGTGCTGCTGAAGTGGAGATTTCTGGATCAGATGAGACATTATCTAATGGAAACTTTTGGTGAATTGAGGAGAAATCTACAGACGCAAATAGCCAAAGTAGTAAAATAAACATCTAAATGTATACATTGGATGTTTTTTTCCACTAGTCTGAAAGAAGTCATGTTATGGAAGGGAAATAGCCCAAAATGGATCCTTTCTTTCTGCCCTGATCTGAGTGGTTCTATTTAATTTGTCCTGTCTGCTTTGTGTGTCAAACATGAAAGTATGCAAGCGAACTTCCCATGCTAACACAGAGAGTCTGGACCTGCGTGTCCAAAAATACATGTTGAGAAAGTTTGAGGAATTCGTTGGGAGGGAACATGTCAGAGGGGCGAGTCTGTAAAAAGAAGTGCTTTTCATCCATCACTGCTATCATTCCAATATCAAAAAGTCGAACTTTTGACACTGAATGTTATTAATATTTCATCATTGATGTGGTTAATAGATGGTAAAGAAATCTTCATTATTATTTTTGGTTTCCAGTTTGCAAAAGACACATTTTGCTTTGAATGAAGCAACCTTGTTTTTCTGTCCTTCCCTGCTTGTCACACATTGTTAAGTTTACGTGATGTTTTTGTTCCAGAGTGAACATGCATGCTTGGCACTACCGTCAGCTGATATTAAAGACTTAAGACACGGGCATTAACAACCACGGATGTCTGAGTGCAACAAAAAAATCTTGTATCTGCTGCATGAAGCAAAATTATGAATCAAAAAACTAATCTTTAAAAATCAAGATTCACCAGTCTAAAAAGCTCACCACAAGTGCAAATATTATTTAAATAATTCCAAATTTGTTCCAAAGCATGTTATGTTTGTTTAAGATGTCAGAAATGTCATGACATGCTGAAACAACCAATGCCCCAAAAAATATAAGCGGCAAACGGAACAGAACAGAATAAAAGGAGACTTGCTCGTGTTTGTGTCTTGGAGCCCAGAGCCATTTCAGCCACAGCTCAGTGATACAGACACAGAATTCACGATTCGTCACAAGCTGTTTAGGCCGTGATGCAGCAGAACAGTGTTCAGTTTGACCATTGTCCCTGAGATTCCTACCACTAGCTTGTTATTCTATCGAATGCATTGATGGATTTTCTCCAGTTTCTGCTTTTAATTAATATTTCCCTAGAACATTGTTCCAATGCTCCAGGGGATCATCATGTGCTTTTTGGCCAACATGAGACGAGGAGGCATTTATTTTTATCAAGGAGCAGAGATTCCCGCCTTTGCTACTCTGACATGAATACCAAAGGCCCTGCTCTGATTGGGGAATTAGGAACACTTAACTGTAGCTATGGAACAAATCCTGCTAGTCCAAGGATGGTGTTTTATGTCTTTTGAATTTTCTTGTGTTCTATTCAATTTTTGGTACAGTAGTTGTATCGTCATAACAGTGCCTGTCCTAGAGCTCAAGTCTTGTTTTTCAATTATTTCAAATCAACATATATACGACACTTTCCTACTTAAAGTGGTTGTTGTAACATGAAGTGCCAGGGTAAGTGGGTTTTGTGTGGGATGAGGTGGGTTCAGCTATATATTATGATGGGTATATATAGTTGTATTTGTAATAAATGCAAAGTTGGGAAAAAATGCTGCTCACAGGTCAGCGGGCGACTATGACATGAAGTGTTAAAGTGCTTTGAGTGGTCGGAAGACAAAAAAAAAGCGCCATAATGTGGCTTAGTCGTGCCTAATGCACTCCTTGATGCCTCCTCCCAGACCTGGATCAGAGAATCAGTGAGATCCTGGACAGTCTGTGGCACTACTTGGTGGCGTTGGATGCAGTGATACATGTTGTCCCAGTGGTTCTCAATTGGTTTGAGGTCTGGGTAACATGAAGGCCTGCGAATGGTATCAACGCGTTCGGCATTCCAGGAACTGCCTACACACTCTTGCCAAATGAGCCAGGCATTGTCCTGCACCAGGAGGAACCCAGGAGGAACCCAGCAGGGCCCACTGAACCAGGAGGAACCCAGAAGGGCCCAGGAAAAACCCAGGGCCCATAGCACCAGCGAAAGGTCTGAAAATGGGTCTGAGGATTTCCTCCCAGTACCTATCAGCAGACATGGTACCGTTGGCTAGCACATGGAGGTTTGTGCGACCCTCAAATGATGATGCGTCCCCAAACCATCACTTACCGACCACTAAACCAGCCATGCTGATGATGTTGCAGGCAGCACAACATTCACCACGGCGTCTCCAGACTCTTTCATGTCTATTACATGTGCTAATTGTGAAGAGCACTTGTCTCCAACAGCTAACCTGCCAATTCTGATATCTTCTGGCAAATTTAAATCGTTGTTCACGGTGCTGGGCTGTGACAGCTTGGTCAGAAACATGCACACAAGTAGCCCGCTGGAGGTCATTTAGTTAGCTAGCTAACTGGCCAGCTTTACACTAAATTGTTAGCTAGCTTATCTGCTAACTCTGACTTACTTAAATGCTACAATGGTTACAGAAAATGAGCCGAACACAGTTGTCTCTTATCTGGTGATAGCATTGTGCTTTCCTACGCTGGATGAAGCCTTTAATTGTTAAATTGTACTAATTTACTCTGGCTCTCAACTATTTTTGACGTTACTACTCAACTGCTAGTTTTAGTCGTTAAGGTTCTTGACCAACTAGCTACACCGATTTGAATTGGAATGCCTCTTCTACTCTTGTTCTATGTCTAGAGCCTTGACATACTGTATAATACATGCCAGACGTTAGCATCTCCGAGTCAATCTGCCAGATGATGTGCTTATCTACAGTGGTGTATTCATTACATATTTTTTGTGCCACATCTGAGAAAGAACAGGTGTCTTTCATGTCATAATACTAAAAAGAGGGAGGTAGCTTTTGTTTGCATTTTTTTGTCAGCTAGCTTTCAGTATTATCACGTTACCCCTTTGAAAATCCGTCAAAAGGGAGACTGAATAGGGAAGCGGCGTGTTATTCAAGTCTAGATAATATGGCAACACCCATCCAACTCCTTTTGTTGACGCAGTTGCAAATAAATTGTCTCGGGGGAGAAGTTGGGTTTTGGCAGAACAATTTCATAGTTTAAAAGTTTGGAAAGTGTACAAGTCAAGACTTTTTAAGGACAAAGTCGAGGCCATGACTTTTGGGTAACTTATACCTAAACATCCCTAAAAATGCTTGTATGCATATTAAGTGCTTGTCCATATACAGGGGGTGAAAACAAGATTAAAGCCAGTGCAAAGCATATTTTGCAACGGTATGGAAGTTTCTGTGTGGTTCATCAATCCCTATCTGATTGAAATAACAGCTCACCAGATGGTGCGATCAAACCTACGGCATGGCCTTCGTGTGGGTGTGAGGCGATGACCAATGTTCCCTTCGGAGCGGAAACACGGCGACATGGAAACGGGATCCTCTCCAGAAATAAAAGGGCTGAAGTTAAGTGATTCATCCTCGGGCCGAGCCGAACGGGCCTGAAAGCAGCATTCAGGAGCCACTGAGTCACACCGTGGAGGGGGTGACCTCGGATCAGATGACGGGGGCTGGAATAGCCGCGCACTCTCACTCTGCACCGAGGTGACACCGAACAAGAGCTCTCAAGGCCCCCTTGTCTGGCCGATTCATCCGCCCCCCCCCCCCCACCACCTCCTCCCCTCTGTCGCCTCCTCCCACACAGGTGATCCATCTTCGTCTGTCACTGCCTCTCCGTCTCTCTACAGTATTTTGTTCAGTCTCTCCCTCTCTCTGACAAACCATTTCATTAATTTTGGTCACATTTCGTAGCGTGTATTTTTGTATTTAATGACACCAATGGTGTTAATTAAGTATTTATTTTTTGACTTTTAAATATATTTATTTGTAAGGGACTTTTGGCTAATTAGGGCAGGGCGATATGGGCAAAATCTTCTAACACAATATATAAGTGATTTTCTTTAACTCAACAACGATCACAATATAGCATGTTTTATAAAGTCTATCTATGAAATAACCACATGGTTTTGTAAATTAAATACTTGACAAATGCATTTTCTGATTCAATTAACAACTCAAGTGCAAAATATTCAGATTCTTCTGAGTTTGTAATTGTTATTATCAATTTTGTCGACATAATTGTGTATCTTGATGTATGATTTCATCACTTTACGATTCCATTGAAAGACAAAAAGATTATCATATTGCATTGTTGATAAGGCTAGTGCTGGGATATGCTTCAAATGAATATCATAAAATTAAAAAAGAAGGTTTTCCAATATTAATGTATATTGATCACTAATTGAGAAATGTAGACAAAATCAAACATAAAACTGATTGTTCAGTGTTAGAAACTGTTTTCCCCTTTTATGCAATACATTAGAATAAATAAACAAATCTATATTAATGTATAAACTGAAAAGATTTAACATTTTGTCAGTTTTCAGCTACAATCCACTTGTAATTATAGATTTAACGTGATAAGATCATGTCATCACAATACGATTCCACTTAAAGTCAATCAAAATGAAAATGCCTAGCTTTGAGCATGGAAGTTTATTCTTGATTTAATAATCTCAAAAATAATTATTTTAACCCGAACCACAACCTTTCCCTAAGCCAAACAAAGTACTACTTTTTTTTTTACTACCAAAAGCCTAAACCAAGTAAACCACATGTAAAAAGCAGAAATGATGTTACTATGAGGGCTGAGCGATAATTCATTATGGTAATTCATCCATCTCTCAATGGAATCACATAGTAATGAAATCATATATGGTGAAATCACAGTACACATTGACGTCATCCAAATTGATAATAACAAACATATATATTAACCCAAATTTGCACAAAAGTTCTTAATCAAATGAGAAAATACTAATTAGATACAAACATTATTTATTGAATTACCAGAAAACACGCTACATCGTGATATAGATCGATATCGAGATATGAAATGATCTATATCATGAGCATGATTTTGGCCATATAAACAGCCCAATATAGGCATATAACAAGTGAAACTTACTGTCCATACAAAGTCCAAACTGATGCTTGAGTGGTACCTGGAGTGTCATGCAAGGCTTCATCTGCTGATTAAGACTGTGAGAGGCAGAAAAAGGGTCAGAAAATACAGTTTGTGGTCCTCAAACATTTTGTCAAACATACATATTGCCATTCATAATTTACTAGAGCTCATTTTATCTGCAGTTCCTAGTGAGATCACATACACATACACACAATGATGTACGAGCTTCTAAACATACAGGATGTGAAACACAATTCAAAGTAAACAAAGTTTGTTTCCTAATATAGATCACCGGCTTCCGTTCCTAACAAAACGACGTATCAGTGATATAATTCACAGCATCTGGTCTGTCTGAAAAAGCCAATCTGTAAGAGGCTTCTCAAACATATACTAAATGTACTGAAAATATTGTTGCTATGGTTCGAACCCAAAGTCAACTTTAAATGCAGCAGTAACATTAGTAGTAAGAGAATTCAGACTGTCAGTTTGAGAATGTCCTGCTGCTTGTTTGCTAACGGCCCCTATTTCCTGCTCTTGATATCCATCATCTCCAATATATTTCTGTCTGAATCAAGTCTTAAACTTGAACAGCAGCAACTCTCATCTGTAACAGAAACTAAACAGTAACTGGACTGCACTTAAGTAATTAGATCTTTTCAACCCTAATGGACATATACATATATATATTACTGCCGTTTACATTCTGTCTATCCATTACTGTCTACCACGATTTATATTACTTGATTTCATATTTTATTTGTATTTCTGTTTGTATATTCTCCCTACATTTTAAACTTGCACTATTTTACTTGTGTGGTGTTCTTTTTTTTTTTAAATACATATTTAAAGAGCACTGTTGAAGGGGGACATTTGATGATCTAGAACTTGAGACTTGAAATAAAGTCTAAAAACCTGCGCACGTATAAAAAAACAGTCACGTGCACCTGATACAAGCTCACAGGACTCAATGCGTGGCCGGAAGAGCATGGGAGCAACTCTCCTTTGACTGCACTAGATAATGACGCTCACGTTCATAAGTTGCAAACTGAATGTATCAGTTCACCTTTCACCATCAACATGAGCACGTGCACAGGGCGCCACATACAGTAAATGAAAATGACAAGAAAAATCAAATATGGCATTAGTGCATATTAGTGCATGAGACTATGAATGATTAAGACAGCAAAAGTAGAATTTACACAATGTCCCTCTTAAAAAATAATTGAGTTGATTAATGACTCTGTTTGCAGACAGTTTGACGGTGCTCTTGCTGTGCTGCTGTTGCAATATATTTTTGAAAAACATTTTGAAAAACACAAATTAATATCACAAACATTAATATAAGTGCACCTTACCTCACTAGCAGGTTTGTTGTTTCCTGCTCACCCTGAGGGCGCTTTATGATGATGCGTCACTTAATAGCGTCATGGAAAATAGAGAGAAATTCATGGTGCCATAATCCTGCTAATTGGACAAAGGCTGAGTCCTTAACGCAGCGGCCCGGGTTCCAACCTGACCCGCGGCCCTTTCTCAGCCTATCCATCTTCAATAGGCCAAAAAGAAGATCTTTAAAAAGTAAATCCTGAAATTGTCACTTTTGGCCACAGTGGATTCTGTTCAGCAAAGCTTACACATTTTCAATTTATGATCAAATTCATATAAAAAAAAAAAAATTAAGATACCTGCTTTATAGTCAATAAGCAATAGTTTGTTGTTGAAGGACAACATATCCACAGAATTGGTTCTAAACTCAGATTTAGGTAGGCCCACATTACTGTCAATAGTCTTTTCTTGCCCTGTATTAAAAGGAATTTACAGCTTGTGAAACAGGACCTCTTCTTTTCAAAAGCCTTTATTGTAAAAAAAAAAAACCTGGATATAACCAATGATAATATATATTGTACTATTGCACATTTTATTGCTTGCAAATATCTGTACGTCTGTATGTAAAATATCAGGCTGTTCTCACTCGGTGTTTGTACTTCTCTAGAAAAAGAATGCACTGTAATTAGTATATAACTCACGTGATTTTGAGCCAGGACGTGCAGGGCAGTCCTGTAAGGTGATGTAGTATAAACAAACACAGGACTTTCACCCAGGAGTCCGCTGTTCCTGTCCCGAGTTAATCCAGAATTCAATGCTGACTCTATGCTTGATAGGCAACATTGTTTTTGTTACGTAGCATTAAGGTTGGTTGTTATTTAATGAAGCTAGTATCATAGTTACGGTTGTTACGTGGCATTAAATAATCACTTTAACACAAACCATAATGTTTTTTCTGACCATAACCAAGACGTTTGCTGCCTAAACCAAACCAATCATTTCACAAAGTTAACCTTTCTTTTTTGCAAACGTAATACCAGGCTGATAAAAAACATATTTTTGGTTCAGAAACGTCGACATTCAAAGCATCCCGTAGTTTGCAGAAACAGACTCTTTTTCTTTTTCTCCTGCCGACTGGGTCGGGAAACGATGCATTAATTGAATTGGTGTGGTCAAGAGACATTCTGCCGTCTTGTTTATTTATGGCAACAAAGGGATTCTTAATCTCATGATAGGTCCAAAGGTCGGTGCGAGCAGTGAAACAAAAGTTCCAAGGCAAAGTGAGGAGGAAAATTCAAAGTGAGGAATTCAGACCACACCAGATGTGACCGGATTAACTTAATAATACTATTAATACGTTTTCTTATTAATAGTATGTTGTGCATGATAGGATTAATTGCTCTTTTTTTAGAGTGCAACCTGCGTGCTGTGTGTTATCCGGAAAAAAAAAGGGTTACACAAGTGCTTTGTTTACGTAAACAGACAACAGGAACAAATCCTCAACCTTGTAAGAACCAACCGCGCAACTCTTCTCTGTGTCTCTCACTGTCTGTCCATCTTGCTATCTCTTCTCCCCCCCCCCCCCCTCCAGTGCTACTAAGGGGGCTTCTCGATTTCCCTCCTGCCCAGAAAAATCAATATTGGGAGGCGGCCTGAAAGACCTTTCACAGGAGTATTACAGCACAGCCCGGCGCTCCGATAAGCCTCCTGTTACGTCCTCCCGGGACGGGGCTGGCAAGGGCCGCTCTCCCCACCTGGGGGGGAAGGCATTCTCCTCTGGCCGCGGGGAAGAGCGCCATAAAGGGCAAGACGTGGATCACAAGTCTATTGGTGTGGGCTATTAGTAACCTTAGATCCCCTGACCTGTGACTAGGGTCCTGTGCTGATTCCCACACACACACTCACGGCCCGAGTGGGAGGGGACACGCACACAAAAAAAGACGGTTCATGACGTTGAAGAGCTTTGTCATGCACTCCAGAGAGTGGATAATATGTTTTTTTTGTTTGTGTGTGTTGTTGTTAATGTATGCACCAACACTGGAGCAGGGAGCAGGGAGCAGAGCATTCACAGCCTTGTCGTCATGACGCCCTTTCATTGCGTTTACCTGTAAGGACTCTGTTGTTGCCTGCCCTCCCACACACACACACACACACACACACACACAAAACACACACCCACACTGGCTAGCCCACTTAAAGACCTGGACTCAGGCAAAAAAACAACAACAACTCACACCCATAATTTGTAGAATGATTCACAAAGACACAAATAAAGAGTGGCTCAATATTTAAATAATGACACATGCAGACACATGTTGATTATTACTGAGTGTTACAATTACATGAAGGCAGTTATACGAGTCCGACCGATTGATCACTCACTCAGTCCTCTGGCATCCAAGAATGATTTGTTTTTTGTCATTTAAAGTATCTCAAGCTGAGGTGTCACCACCTGATGGCCAGTACAGAGAATTCAATTCGGAAAGGCACTTCTGCATTGGCTTCACTTTTCGGAACCGGAGGTTGCCACCTGTTTGGAGCGAATTAACTCGGCTACAGCGTAGTTTGGTCAGAAGTTGTTGCTACAGGCTTGAATGGTCACTAAACAGAGCAGAAGAAGTAGAGTTTGCAAGCTGGAAACAATACAGGTCAGCCGGATCAATCATGTGAGTTATTAAAAAAAAATCATAGTTTGTGTTGAAATCAACCCTTTCTGGCAGAATGCCCTGAAGGCAAACTTAAATCTTCGCTGATTTTATATGACAAAGGAGTTTCCAAAATTGGTTTTGACAAAGGCAAAAACCACCTCAAGCGAGTGTTAAGACGTTGTTCGCAATTGAGTAAGTTTTATGTTATTTGGGCGTTTCCATGCAGCTTTTCTAATGCACATAAAAATATGTGAATAGCACATTTTAAGTGTTCCAATTTTATTGTTATGGCTTACAATATCATTAAATAATCCAAAATGTGGATTCAGGTGGACATGTTTAAACTTGAACGGTAAATTCTTTCAAATGACATGTCTGAGCCTGCCCGGCTTTAGTGAGACTGACTAATGAACCTCAAGTGGCAGATGTCAGAGAACAATATCCTCTCTATGACAATAATACATGACTAAGTCAGCAACAACAAAGATTAAAAAAACATCTTTAGTTATTATTTATCAAGAGATAAACACTCAAACTCTCGGCTTACGTCCTTTGTGTCGGTGTGGTTTGATCAGATTTGACTGGCTGTGGCCAAACAAGTCTCCAACTGTCATCTGATTGTGATCAGCTCCTGATTATTACAGGGAAGTATGTAGCGTCATCTTTTTTTTACCAGCAGAGCCTAGCCCATTTCCAACCAATAAGGACATCTTGAAGGAAAACACGAAATACAATAACGTCTCTTGTGAAATACTAATAACTAAATAACTTTGGCACAAATGTGAGTCGTCATCGAGTGTCAAAGTGAGGCTGAGTAAATATTTTGATGTCAATCAATGTCACAGATATTGACAGATCTTTGGCAGCATTTACCCCAAACGTTGTGATGTTCTTCATTAAAATTACAAACCTTTGATTTCATTAGACGTTTCTGTATTATACATCAACCTTCTTAATACTTGAGGCATTGTCTGAGCAGCGTTACAATGTCTCATTGTGTTTACGATCCATTTGGCCATAATGTTGGCTCTGAAGGCTTTTCGACATGTAAGCTACCACTCCACAGTTGCACTGCTTCTTGTTATTCCTGGATACAACCCACAGTCAAATCCCTTCCAGTGACTCCACTTGAACTGCTGTCAGATAGAGTCGTTTGCTCTTAATTATTCACAGAACTGTTACCTAAACCAGAACTGGTGGAGAAACACGAGGCACATTTATATTCGCCTGAGACAAACCACAAACAGTGTTTTTACACAAAAATAAAGAAACAAACCCCTTTTTGAACTCCCATCCAAGTCGCATTCATGGGTACATGAGGGACAGATTCATCAAGTGCACTCACACAAAGAGCCAACACACTGTGGGCCAAGGTCAGCTGGCTTGCAGTCACGAAAACAAAAAAAAAAGTTGCTTAACGATTTTCCTTCATCAATTTGTGCAGCTGGGAGCCGTCTGAGGGGAAGGATAGGAAAGCGGAAGCTCCTGGCTGTGAGGTGGAAACCAAATTTCCCAGATCGCTGCAGCCCGGTCTGCTCTGCCTAGCAGAGATTTATGAGGCAATATGATTTCATCTTTTAATAAAAAGAAGGATCTTGCTTAGCATGCACGGATTCTTGTTCATACACCTGTTGCTATGGATACTAACTCTCTTATTGTCAATATTTTCTCTTACAAATTCTGGTGATATAATCTGCTGTATTTTGAATATTACCACTCAAGGCCAAAGTTGTTCTCATTCTTCCTTGTTTTTTTTTGTTGCCGTACTTCCTCGTTCTGTTTCAATCCTGACCTCCTGACCCTTGAATCTGTAATCAGCTTCCTCTTATTGCAGCGGGGGAAAAACCGAAGTCATGGAGCTGCGGTTGCTGCCAGGACGTAATTATTAAAGAGCAATCGAATCACTCATGGTCATGGGAGTGCCCTTTGAACCAATCATTTGTCCTGTGAGATTCTCTAAACTGGAACGGCATGATGGAGGAGACCTGTGTGACCCTGGGAAACATTTGAGCCACATGCCTGTATACATGCCACCCGCTCAAGTCAGTCAACTTTGTTTGTGTCACGTCTCACAGAGCACTTAAAAGCTCACTTCAATGTGCTTATTACAATGCCACAATTGCACATTCATCGTAGCATGTCTATGAACAATGGACTTTTGACAGCCTTCCTGTTGTTTCCTGATGGCAATGATGAAATCGTAACATGAGTCAGTGTGATGTATGTCCTTGGCATCCACAAAACAGTTGATAAACCAAATCTATGGAAATCCAAAAGCACCGGACAAGTTAAACAAACATATCTGAATATACAGCCCAGTCGCCGGGAAAGTTTTCTTTTGGCATTGTACTGCAAACCATAGATAAGTTGAATATGGGCCTTTTTTTTTTTTTTTTTTTTTTCTACGTGCATTTTTGCATTCGGGCAGAGCAAGTGATGTATTACAATGCATTTTTCGCATTTTCTCCCAACAAAAACTTGCAGTACTGAATGTAAAGATAGTTTGAAAAATGCTTAAAGGACATGAAAATGAAGTCAAGACAAGAACATTTATGACTAAAACAACTCTGTGTCTTTAATAAAACTTGTGCTTACAGCGTGCAGAGTCCACCACCTTTTTAATACATTTGATTATCCTAGGCGTTTGTAAAACAGGAGTGCATTTGATTATATTCTATTTTGTGAATACTAAGTTAAAAGAACAGTTTTGGACCATCTTAGTGATAATTTGATCCGCTGTTCTTCCATATAATTGCCCCATAACAACCCTATTAAAAATCGATTGCTACTGTAATAGCAGACATAAGCAGAGGAATGCATTGGTGCCAACTAGTACAGATCCTATCCTCTTTAATCCTGAAAATGAACGATGGAAAAAGAACAACTGAACAGGATTTGTTGTGTTCAAACGTAAGGCTTAATTCTATAAAATCCATAGGTTCAAGTACCTAGCCTTGTGGTACACCACTTGATCAATAATGTAGAGTAGAAACAGACACTTTTCCATCGTTGAAATACCAACCCATTTAGATGTTCCCACAATGCTGCACTTAAGGAAAGAAGCACTCATGAGCATTAACATTGAAGTTAGAATGTTGTGTGTATACATGTATATCTACTACACTACTAGGGGTTTTCTAAGTATGGCCTTAAACAGGTGACACTGTTGACAATGACAAGAAAAGTGAGATCTGTTGGTCTGGAGCACTTTGGTTGGTATGTTGTCAAGACTGGACATGCTGAAAGAAGGTCTATCATTAGGCCCATTAGCATTGCATTGTAATTTCTTGGTTTCCGACCACTCAAAACACTTCACAATACATGCCAACATTTACACACGCATGATTGCAGAGGCTGGCATACAAGTGCCAACCTGCTGGTCATGTTCTAACCTATTCATTCACACACTCACAGCCACACTCATGCACAGTTTTCAGTTTAGTATCTTGCCCGAGGACACTTCAACATGCATGAATGGAGGTTCAGAAGATCGAACTCCTGATCATCCAATTAGTGAATTACTGGCTCTACTTCCTCTGCCCAAAATAGCTCCCTGAGAGTTATGTGTGATGTGGCCCCTACCATCAAAGTAACCACAGTTGTTGATGTCATTAAGCTTTCCTAAGAACAGCGTTTACAAATTTAAATTTAAAATTAAATTTAAATTTGTAAACAACATTTTACCTCCCCAAAACCTCCCAAAGCCCAACAGCAACTAAGAAGCTCATTTTCATTTTCTCATTAATGGATTTGGTGGATAGTTCAGATGGATTTTGAAAGTTTAATCAAAGCTTGGTTCCTTATCTGCTTTGACTTTTGTTGCTATGGCGCATGTACATGCTGCAGGTTGGTAGGTCCCTACATTTTTGTCTTCGTTTGTTGTTTTTTGTGTTAATTTACAATCTGAAAAGGAAGGGTGGGGATTAAGGGCAGCAGACTTTGAGACGACACCCGACAGCCGACCAACCAGCCGGACCTGCTGGAACAAATGCCATCAAACTGCCCCAGGGAAGAGAGCAAGATGGAAGCTAAGCTGACCGAGCTAGGACCTAAGGCTACTCGACCACCCAGCCTACTGCTGGCTGTCTGATGCCAGGTTGCAAAAAAAGGAGATGGATGAAATCAGCACAGAGACCTAGCTCCATCGATGTGTTTTTACGTGATTTTAGTAAAAAAAACTAAAAAGTTATCCTGGACCAGCATTCTTTTTACTAAAACCACTTTACATAACAAATGCATTTAATTTAGTACTTAAATGTGGCAAATATATTAAACATGACTGTTAATATGCATTTTTTTAAAAAGAGCCTTTCCCTTTTAAATCAGGTCACCAATCTGTTAAACTGGTTTCGCCTTGAAATGGCTACAAACATGCAGTTTGAAACTTGGAGATTCCCCCTGTCTCAGGTAATTACAGGGCAATAATAGTCACCACTAATGTCTGCAGCTCAGCTATTTTGCCCAAAGCAAATGTTTTAAAGCTGGGTGCATCCCCCCCCCGCCCTAAAAAAAGTTGATTCCTGAGTGATGGGCCCACTTTGAAAAAGAAGAAGCTTGCTAAAATTCCTGAAAAACAAAAAAAACAAACCACTAAATAACAGTTGAATACATGTACTTTATTCATATCTCATATATGTTTCTTTACATTTATACAAAAATACAGAAAACAGTAGAGTTTTCGCCCAGAATACCAACCGGGCAATAATTACATTTGCTTTTTTGGCACCCAGACTTATTTCCTGCCTAGAGCCATTTGATTCACCCACTGAAGTGGGATGGATTGGAGCCCTACAGCACTGTTCAGGATGTAGCTCTGCACTCTCAGACCACACAACTACCCACATAACTACCCACATAGGAACAGTATTTAAGGGCAGTCATTCTCTTGACTAATGCATGAAATTGCTTGGAGTCTGGCTTCCATGCATCAGACATACGGACTGTTTGTCGCTCTCACATAGACAGGAAAATGGGAGACCATGTCGTTTATCTCTTATTTTTTGTTCACAGCTTAGACCTGTTGCAGCTCATGATATTCATAGACTATGTATAAAAAAAGCTAACTTTTGACAGAGTATGCCTTTGTTTGTTAGTTTGGTTGTGGCTAGACTAGCCTGTGTCTCTGTCACAATACTGGGGACTACGCGTTATAGTCTTCATGTAAAGAAGCAAAATCTAAAGCTGATCGAAGTGAAAGTCTCAGGTCTAGACTGCCAAAGATAATATGCTCCAATATTGTTCAAAAATGCATTTTTGCAAAAAGAAATTATTGACTAAAGCATTTAAACTACAGTACTTTACGACACAACTAATTTCAGAGATTCCTGCTAAGCGTATCATTGCTGTGAACTATATGAACACCAATGTGGTATAGTTTTTCTAACACAGACTTTTAACTGCCATAGAGAATACGGCACAGTTTACAACGTCGCTAATAGGGTGTTCCTCAAAAATGCATTTTTGATTGAATAACATTATCTTGCAGTTCAACACAACAAACAATACCTTACCAAATAATCCCAGCTATTGATGCTGAAAGGTACTGTTGCTCTGAACTATATGAACACCAATGTGGCATACTTTTTTCTTTTTTTCAAACACAGATTCAATTTTGCACAAAATACTCCTCCTAAGTCCCGAATACACATGAAACAAGCAGTTGAACTGTTTCCTAAAAGGTTACAAAGGATACAAATGTAAAATTGTGTGGAAAGAACAACCATTGCAGTTTATTCTGCAGAGACTTTTCACATACTGAAGCAATGCTTTTCCAGAAAACTGTCTTCGGAATCATAACTGGGCACAGGTCAAGCCAACGAAACTGTTATGAGTTAAAAAAAAAAAAAAAAAAAAAAAAAAAAAAAAAAAAAAAGAATATAGAGAGATTGGGGATAATATCTGTTTGAGATTATTCTAATCTGCCATGTAATGCTACCACACAGAAACATAGAGAGGCTTTTTTTAAACTTTTTACATCAACACACGGAGTCAATCACACTAATAGAACAAGGCACACAACCAAGAATGGACATGGTACAATGTAAAACCACAAACATGATAGAAATACTCAAACTAGATCTAGAAACAAATGTTTGTGTCACTGTCAGCTATCCGCAGCAGGGCGGCCTGATGGGAAAGGTCACAGCCAGCGTGCCCTGTTCACACTCCTACCTCTTCACTGATCGTCATAAATATCTTAATACCTACAATCCATTATTGACCGACTTCACTTTGGGCAAGGCTTTGTGGGAGTCAACCCGTTTAGAATGGCAAGCCGTTTTGAACAATTATTAGATAAACTGGAGGATTATTTTGTGATATCTGCAACTATTTTGCGTCAAATAACACAGCTTGGTCAGTGGCACTAATCTTCAAACTACACAACATCTCTGGGTTCTGTTATTCCCTCGCATGACTTCTCTTACCATTGTTATGCCGATGACACCCAGCTGGTCTTGTCATTTCCCCCCTGTGACACTCAAGTGGAGGCACGCATTGCTGCGGGCTTGGCTGACATCTCGAAGTGGATGGCGACACACCACCTGAAGCTCAACCTGGACAAAACCGAGCTACTGTTCCTCCCGGGGAAGGGTTGCCCGCACCGAGACCTGTCCATCACCATCGATGATGCCGTGGTGACGCCAACTCGGACTGCGAGGAATCTGGGTGTGACCCTGGACGACCAACTGTCGCTCTCAGCAAACATTGCATCGGTTACATGCTCCTGCAGATTCCTCCTTTACAACATCAGGAGGATTCGCCCCTTCCTCACTGAGGAGACGGCGCAGGTGCTCATCCAGGCTCTGGTCATCTCCCGCCTGGACTACTGCAACTCACTACTTGCTGGAGCCCCGGCGGCGGCCATCAGACCTCTGGAGCTTGTCCAGAAAGCTGCAGCTCGTCTGGTGTTCAATCGCCCCAAGTTCTCCCACACAACTTCCCTTCTCCGTTCTCTACACTGGCTCCCTGTAAGAGCTCGCATCCAGTTTAAGACTCTGGTGCTAGCCTACAGGGCAGTGAAAGGAACAGCTCCTTCCTATCTCCAGGCCTTGGTCAAGCCCTACACCCCTGCCCGACCACTTCGCTCTGCTGCCTCGGGGCGATTGGTTGCCCCGTTGCTCAGAGGTCCCTGCAGCCGATCCACCCGGTCACAGCTTTTTTCTGTCCTGGCCCCTCAGTGGTGGAATGAACTCCCCACTGACGTCAGGACAGCAGAGTCGCTGCCCATCTTTCGGCGCAGGCTGAAAACTCACTTCTTCAAGAAGCACTACCCTGAGCCTTCCTCGTAGCACTTATTGCATTCGTATTAGTTTGTTGCACTTATTGTATTTGTATTAGTCTGTTTCTGTACTTTTGCTCTGGTTTATGCTTTTAGATGCTTGTTTAAGAAAGGAGATGCACTTATGCCTTCTGGTGACGAGTAGTTCTCTTGAATACCTATGTTGAATACACTTATTGTAAGTCGCTTTGGATAAAAGTGTCTGCTAAATGACTGTAATGTAATGTAATGTAACTTGACTAACAACTCACGTGAATAATGACTGACTGACTTTAATTTCAGTTTTTGCACGGCACCCTAACAGCGGTCTCCTGAATGAAAGTCCTGTTTTTGTTGCAGAACTTGTAACTCTTGTGATACTTGCCTGTACTTTTGCACTTTTTAAACTGTTAAACTTTTAATTTTGCCTTGGCAAATTGTAATTTAATTTTAAGATATCTATACAATTCAATTCCGACAAGTCATAATTTCAGTTCTAGAGAACTTTAATTCCCTTAAATTCAAGGTATCTACATTGTCTTTTTTAGATATATCCAATTAAGATTTAACTAGTAAAAATTATGTTGTAGAGATCTCGAACTTAAAACTAGGATTAGTCTTAATTTAATTGTAGAAATCCATTATCAAGTTATCTGAAAATGATTTCTGAGAAATCTCATTAGGAAATATCTTTAATTCTGCCTTGTCAAAATACAATAACAGAAATCTTGAATTTAAGTTTTAAACTGTGGAAATAACAGTCAATTTGCTTTTAAAATATTCTATGGCACGGCAATAATTAAGCTTGGTCCAAAAGTGTGTCTGCCAATATATCAACAATATGCTGTAAATTATGCCTCGCCTTTGAAGCTGTAATGTACATTTATGTAGTCAAACATAGCTAATAGAAGTTTAAACGGCTTGCCATATTTTAAATGTCATTAAACCTGTTGCCTTTCTCCTCACAGCTCTGATAAGATCTGTTATCACTGAGCAGACAGATCTGAGAGTGCATAAAGGAACGGAGGCAGGGAGGGGCACATTGATCTCATATCGGAATGAGCCTGAGGGCTTCTGAAATTCCTACAGCTAGATACTTGTGGATTGAACAACCATACTGACAACTGTTTGGATTTAACTAGCAGTAAATGATTTCCTGCCCTTCACATGGATCTCTGTACACCCGGCGAGAAACAATGCACTTCCCTTGACAGGGTGTAATGGCGCAACTTTAAGGCAAAATTGATATCTAGGTCTGCACGGCATTCCCATGTGGATTGCGAAAACAAATAAGGTGCGTGTCTGTAAAATTTCACAAACAGTGGTATCATCCTTCAGCATTTCATTAGCATTTAAGTCTTGATGAATGCACTAACTAGCTTTGTCAGATTGTCTGTAGTGGGTTTTATTATGCAAGCACAACACTGATACTGGACAAAGGCAAAATTTGTAAGAACAGGTTGAACCATATGAGCGAACAGTCCGAGCTAATCGGTTGGATTTGAGAGTATATTTGGTAATTGAGTGAACAGGTCAAGAATTTATAGGTTTTAAAAAAGTTATATTACATAGCATTTGTATAATCAGTCTTATTATTTTGCTCTCTTTATACAATTTTTAAACGATTTAGTTTATTATCCTTTCATCAAGGAATGGCCATCGAAACAGTCTTTGCTTTGCAAGCATAAAAGGTGAGATAATAAAAAAAACTATAATAATATTAATAATAAAGGCATTATAGAGCTATCATTCACTATGGGAGGCCAGTCGTTGTCTTACATGCGTCTAACACCTACGTTCTGAATTTACTGTTTTTTTAATAAAAAAAAAAAAAAAAAGAAACTGGATACACAGACATCATCCCTGATACTCGTTAGCAGAATGTCATCGCAGATTTCAATGGTCTAAATGTAAGTTAGTCAAAGCAGCATATTTTTGTACATATGTGTTTTGATCTCCATGTAATCCGTTCGCACAACCTAAATCACCCGAGTCATATATACCGACAACAGCAACATCATAACAGGAAATGTAACTTGTTCAGGAATGAGTTCATTCTTTACATAATTTTTGGGGAGTTTACGATGTGTTAGTATATAGATTGTTCTTTAAATGTGACCCATTAGTAGAGGTGCTCTTAAATGATTGCTTGAAACATCTCAGTTGTATCAACAGCAGCAGCTCAGTGCTGCCACCAATAAATAAATACATCTCACACACCCCCATGGGTACCGGCCTGAAACCAGACAACGTGACTACAACTTGGAACTACAATGTTTGACATTATATTCTTTAGGGGGAACCCCGGACTGAGTGTGAAACCGTAGAGCTGTTGAAGGACGTTGGTTAACGTGAGGGTCAGCGGAGGTAGTAATTCATGCCTCAGTTCAGACAGGAGATAACCAGCGTCAGTCACTCCCTGCATCGCTTGTTCGAAGATGAACTGGTGGGTCCAAAAAAACCACAGGCAGACTGTTGCAACGTACTGAAGAGGGGTGGGGGGGAGTCCTACCCCAAAGAGTTCATGGAGCAGCAGGTTCTGGTGGACGATTTTGGGGGAGCCAGAGAGTCCAGTTGGTCGGGGTTGAGGTGAGGGTGGCTACGCTAAGCCAAAATCTTAGTCTTTTTCAGAAGCGCGGGGTTAATGCAGTCTTACAAGAAAGGCAATTGTGACCGTTACATCCGGAGAGCAGTCAACAAACAAAGCCGTTTACCTTTTGAGATCGCGCCACGGAAATTAGCTTTGTGTTTGTTTTTTTTTGTTCATCACTTCTGGACACCAACAGGGGGAAAAGAGTAGAGTCCTGTGTGAGAGAAGACGTGTGGAGAGGAGAGGTTTCAGAGCTCAGCTGCAAGGCAACGATTAAAGCTAGATTGGCTTTGATTTTACAAAAACTGGACTTGAGATCTCACCAGTCACGCTGACGAACATCGAAGGGTAGAAGCGTTATTACACTATTTCAATGACGTTCAACATGTTTCTGTAATTGGACAGAAAGGAGAAATGTCAGAACGTGAAGACTCTTAAAACTGTCAGGGTCAGAATGTCGTTTCTGTCGTTCTGCTTGTGAATTTGTGTCAAATAAAAGTTTAGCTTGGCAAGGAAACAGTGATTGGAATGAAGAGTTCAGTTCTGTGCCAGCAGGTATCGAGAAATCTACAAAAACAGGTATATTATTATTATTTAAACAGCCAAATCTAGAGTGATATATGAATACATTAGGACTGTTTTCTATGTTCTACGCATATATAGAGCGAGAGTAACCTGCCGGGGAGCCCCTGGGGGTTTAATGAATTGCCACTTTTTTCAAATATTTTCTTTTTCTTTATTTCCAGCGCAGACTGTTTGTTAAAAAATGTCACTGAGCTAAAATGTAATTAAGCCTAAAGGCCAAACACCTCGATGACATCATCAGGGTTATTCTGTATATATCCGCTGTTTGAAGAGTGCACAGTGTTGCTAATGAAATAAAGTCTACACTGCACATCTGTCATTCCATTCTACTTCTGATCAAGCTGTTATACATATGGCCTTTGTTGACTTTATTTTCTCTGGTGATATTATTGTTCGGCTCAGGTTTCAATCGCAACAAAGCTTTCAACTGCTCTGATAATATTTTAATATATTTCTCTTAACATTTCTCTACAGGAACAATGAATCAATGTCAAAGAGAAAAAAAAAAAAGCTCACTTTTCTGATATTTCAGCATCTAGTGGAGGTGCAGTCCCTTCCGTTCCTGTGAAGAGTCCACCTTCTCCAGGGTTCTGTTCCAGATCCTCCTCGTTCCGACACGATCGGACCTGTTTTTAGGAAACAATTCTTAATGCCAAAGTTCCTGGTCTGGAAATCAGTTCTAGCTACAATCAAAACGTCTGCACATCCTCTGCAGAAAGTTTAAAGGCTGACGCCGGCCCGTCGTAAATTCCACGGAGCAAAGCGGCACTAACAAACAGGCGTATCGCTGGAGTGCTTAAGGAAATGAAGCAGCTTAGTGACAAGAGTCAAAGGTCAGCTCACCTTCCACACGAGCAGGAATACGAGAGCTAGGAGTGGAATGAACAGTAAGGAGAGAAGGCTTCGCTCCACCACTTCAGACAGGGAACTCGTTGCAAAATCTGGGACAAAAGAAGAAAAGAAAAAACAAAACATCACTTCCTCCCCTCCGACTCTTTGACTTGTTAGTAACAGATCATAATGCAAGAGGATTAATAACAAAACCCGACCATGAAAAGTTGGAGATTTAGAGGTTGTTTTAATCTCATTCATTGTTCACCTAACTTTTATTGTCTATATTTCCATAATAAGTGTGAAGTGTTGATCAGCTGACACATTAAAGAACGTCAGCGGAAAAAAGAAAACAGCTGTTTTTAAACAATCTTTCCCGCTGCACTTGTATAAATATCATGTTCGCATGATTGGCTTCCAAAAATAGTCCAGATGTTGGAAATCCACATGCTGTGAAAACAGACGTTTTAGTGTCAAACTAAAAAAGGCATCCATCTTTTAAACATTTAAGGGAAAACAATTCAAACAGAACGCATTTTCTGAGTAGAGGGAGACTTTCAAGCCGTGTCAAATGACCATGTTATTGTAGCAGCTGAGCCACTGTTTGAGCCGAAAGGAAACTCGCTCCATTACTACTGTTCTAATATTTTCTAAACCGCTTCACAGTATTCTGGGGTTTCATTAAGCACTTACACAGGATTTCCGTGTGAGTTACTATGCAAATAATTCAGGTTCTTTAAAAGAAAATGCGACAAAACAAAAGGAAGAGGAAAGGCAGAGAAGATAAGACATGAGACACGTGATGTGGAATTTGACCCGCAGAGCGTCATTAAACAAGTGACAGCAGATCCGTGGGACTTGGGCTGACTTTGCTGTAGAATGTGGCAAAATACTGTCTCTGGCAAAAGCTGACACGTTGACACACCAGCTGGGCTGGTTTTGCCAGCAGAACACAGACCTGACACTTGATTTATGTGAAATGCTGAGAATTGCAAACTTACGTGGGTTGCAGCCTGTTGCACACTCGGTGTCTTTACTGCTGGACGGTGGTGATACTAGGGGGTGGGGGTGGGGGTGGGGGAGAAGAAGAGATGAGTTAGTGAGTGCCATATGGTGAAAACATTTCATTGTCAGGTGAGAAAAAGTAAACTCAACGCTGCCCTTTTCATCCCCCCCCACTCACACTCACTCACACAAACACACAAAAGATCTAATCCAACCACTCGGTCCAAGCTCTTGGGAAGATTGCTCTGAAATCAACACGTACACAATCAGGTTTCGGCCCTTTTCTTCCCTTTCACATGCGCTACCTGGGGACACCTTCCCATCAGTCCTGTGAGTCAGCCGCGTCTCAATGGGCCATCTAAGCACTGAGACCGTTTTCAGTTTTTTTATCTTGCAGAGTTCTTGTGAAGAAATAATGGTGACTGGATTGAAAGCTTCTCGAAAGCGGCCACAAGAGATCTGTCCTAAATGGAGTCCGTTCACAATAGTCCAAAGAGGGTGGCAGGGTTTTTTTTATACAAGCTGAGGTCAACTGGAATGTTGCTGGTTTGAATTCGTAGACCGGCTGAGAAAATATGAGAGGGAAGTGTGACCTACATCGTCAACTCAGACAATAAAACACTTGAAAGGTCCAGTGTGTAGGACTTAGTGGCCTCTAGTGGTGAGGTTCCAATTGAATACCCTTCCGCCCACTCCGTCACCGTGGCAACCCCGCGGTATCTTTCAAGACTTTCACCTCGCATACTTAAGAACCAATGAATTTCGAGCGGCGGCTTACATTGCAGTGCAACTAAACCCCCAGTAACATTCTGCCTGGCAATGAAGCCAGTAGAGACATTTGTAAATCAGCAGATATTTGTTTAAAAGGTAAATTAACTCCCCAGTATAAACACTTAAATAGCACCTTAAATGTATTATTAGGTCCTAAAAGTTGTAAAATGCACTGATAGCTGAATCCAAAGATATTCTCTGCCGTTTGTGTGAATGAGCCTGAGAACAAGGGCTGGGAGGCGGTGGTAAAGGAAACACCAGTGAGCTTGCTCTGTAGGCCAATAGATGCGGAGGAGTGCTGGATGATGCTGGTAATTTTATATTCGGCAGTTGAGCTTTTTTGGCTTCATGCACCACTTTCCCAGGAATGAACTAGGGACTGCCTCAGATGCTGTATCCAGTTCTTCTTACTCTCTGTGAACACACATTTCATTTGAATCACTTTGTTCCAAAGAAACGCTCCTTAAAAAACAGTAACCGATACATAATCATCTGCATAGCATGACAGATGATTAATGATGAGCTTCTGCTGGTATTAATGTGACAACATGTTGCGCAAATTTTCCCATGTTATTATTATTGTTAAAACATTTTTTTAAACCCTTGCAAATCACTTGTAGTATGTCTTGTTGGCAGCCCTTCAAAATATCTTATCTTTCTCCTTAAAGGTTCATGGGCCAGCTTCTTTCCAAACCCAGCTGAACTGTAACTCACTGTCTTGCAGACATAATCTTTCCAGATTGTTGATGTTCTGAGCAGTGAGATCATCATTTATGTGAAAAGAATACAGCAGTTCTGTCCCAAAACAGGGCTTATCGGCGGGAACACTTATCGGCACCCTGTAGATGCAATGTTGATGTTGAGTCTCCGCCCCTCCCATGCCACATGATGGGTGAAATCCACACTCAAAAGTCTCTGGCAGAGAAAGCTTGGACTGACTGTTATCTTCTACCAGTCTTGTTATTTTATTGTAGCGTCCTGCGGCTTACATCACACACCAGATGGGCTCAGTGTACGGGTCACTGAGGGGATGAAATATGTCAAATCACTAGTTTAACGCTTGAGATTTCCCAGTTCACAACAGTTAAGAGTCAGAAATCACAGCTGTGTCTTATTTTTGCTTTAACCATAATCTCGCCTCAGCCAACCTCGCCCGCCCCACTCTTTGCTCAAATAAAACGTCTGCACAGTTTAGAGCCGATTTGATGAGAATTTTTAACCAAAGGTGATCAAAAGTGCAGACGGCCGGGGCATCTATAAATCACAACTGGCAGGTTTTATACATTAGATTTGGAAAATATTTATAAAAGTGCTGCAGTGGGCATAGTAAAGCCCTCAGTGAAAATATCTAGGCGGTGGAAATGATCTGCAGCTGATTCTGGTGGAGACCATGGAGTTAATAGTGGAGCCAGCAGCTAACTTGCTCTCCCCCAGGGCTGCAGTCACCAACAGGTCTGCACCTTAATCCATGCATCCATAAACAAAGCTGCAAGGGCACAGAAGGGCTTCAAGTAATGGCTATTGTTCTCAAAGGTAGCAAATTCCTTGCTTTTTCCAACCAACAGTCCAAAGAAGATTTTAAACTGAAAGAAGCAGCAAATTCTTATATTTTTTCTTTTCAAAACTCTTGATCTTCAGTTAGTAACTAAACTTCCTTTACTTTACCTGCAAACCAGAATGCTTCCGATGCAAAAATCGTTTCCTCATATAAATGCAGAATCTGTTTATAGAGATAAGCTTCACGTTTTACAGGCTCAAAGAGCAGGCCAACTCAAGAAAATATAGCATATAATAAACATTCACCTTTTAAATATTCTTCTGTTGTTACTGTGTATGGTGTTGTGGGACAGGGGGCAGGATCACAGTCATCTGAATCTTCTTTATTCTGTGCAGCTATAAGGAAGTCTTTGACAAAGTCAAAGTATCGCGCTGTCTGCCACCTCTCTTCCCTGTAGTGGCACTGGAACTCTAACATGATGGACTCCTGCAAGGACACAGGTCAAACAAAGAGATGTTTCAACATAAGTTACATTTTCGACATATAATAATGAATAATACCCAAAACTCACCAACGGGTGAAAAACTTTAGGGTCATCATTGTGTGTAAGGGCTGACATTATATGCACAAAGCAGCAGTTTTGTAGTGGAGGTTATATACAGGTATTACAGTATAACCAGCTATCAGCCAAAGAGCCATTGGAACATATAAGAGAATATAATACTACTAGTAGTAGTAGTAGTACACTGACATCATCAACAACCACTAAACTACTGCAAAGCAGCCATTTCTGTCACGCACTATGATGATTGTTTGTCAGTCATGCTAGCTTCCCAGGCTACATCCACAGTGCTTTAAACTCTGGGGTTGCGTCGCAGTGTGGACGGGCAGAAACTGGGACCTTGGAAAACCATGACGCCGACACCCGCGTTGCTACTTTATTGGAAAGTGGACATTCAAAGTCACAGTTTGCAGCTTTGAGGAAGGTGATGGACACAAAACGGAGAACTTTCCTTTTCTTGCGAATGCTTAAATTTGTTCCGTACAACTATTGTTAAGTTCACAAAGAAACTGTAAACGAACAAAAGCATAAATGCTCCAGTGCGACAGGGAATTTAGCCACCATCAGAGCTATGAGTGTTAAAACAGACAACAAACAATTGAAAGAAGTGTTTTGACCTAATCAATTGACACATAATCTAGTAAACTTAGATTTTTTAAGTGTTCATTTCAAAGTAAATTTGATGTATGTCTGAGAGAGAGATAAATTAAGACCCACAGCTTTGACACCAAGTTTTTTCCACGAAATGTATTTGTTTGAGTATATAGAGGAAGATTATAGAGGTAGATTTTAAGTATCAAGCACGACCTTTTATTATAAAAGAGTACATTAATACTACTTCCTGTTTACACCGGCACCCGCATGCAGAGGGTACGTGAATAGTCATATGATATTGGTTTTCAGGCGTGTAAGTATGGACGGAAATCCTTTATAAACAGTGCTCAAATGAGGGTTTAAAACAAAAACATATTAGTTTGGATGTAGCCCTGGCCTCATAAAGCCTTAGTCTGTGTATATGCACTGCAGGAGATATCTATTTAACATGTTGGTGAAAGCATGACAGTTTATGGATTTCAGCTTTTAATAATTTTCTCAAAGCAAAACTGTAGTTTCAATTCCTCCAAATTTGCACTTGGCAACAACAACCAAAATGATATCTGTTTTCTATCTGTTGTTGGATGCATTCAGTACTCCCACAATATGAACTTACCAGATTCCCCATGTTGATCCGCAGTTCTTGGAGCATTTGGATGAATATGCTAATATCTTTTCTGTTGGATGAAATGTTTCCAAACTTATGTGCTAAATCTTGTAAACTCTCCTCCAAGTAGAAGACGTTTAATTTTACCCAACACATCCCTCCCTGGAAGAAAAAGAGTAGAGATATGCCATTAATTTAGCAAGTACCGTATCATAACTGAATGTGTGCTAATCAGGTTCACCAAAAGGCCAACAAAGAAGCTCTGAATAGACTGCATATCCACCAAAGTCTTATAATCCTCACAGTCAGATTTTACTTTCACAGTTAATACTCCACTTGGCAGATGACACAATATTTACACTGCACAATAGTTATGAGGTCAGCCAAAGTTTGGCATTAAGGTGTAACTGCGGAAAAGGTAACCGGAGGTTTCTTGCATGTAAAGTTTGTGTCAGTATGATAAATGGTAAGGACATTTGTTCATTTGCAATTTAGATACTTTTACTAGATAATTAAAATCTGGTCATTTGATTCTAGAAATGTATTATTCCCCATGATTTACTGGAAGCGGATGCCACAATATCTTACCTCTTCTTTTGGAACGTAGTGTACAGGAATTTTGTAATCTTTAGGAATATTTTGTCTCTGTAAAAAGAAAAAAAGTACAAAACATAAAATTGTAGACAAATTCTATTTAAATTAAAAAAATAGCAAACCCTGAATTTGGAAATAAAAGGACTTCCAACAAATAATGACCTTAAGTTAATACTCCTGCAAGTTAATTGTGTATCATGTGGACAAACAGGACAAATACTTTCATTTGGAGAGCCAAATGCAAAGAAAGTTTGCTTCTCACTTGATTGTTTATTTTTTAAGGCATTCATTAAAAGGCAGAAAGAGTAGGGTTTTCCTAAAAAGATGTTTGGACTCATACAAAAAGAATCCCTTGTATTCATCACTTATGACCCACATGAAGACTGGGACATTTTAACATCCAACAACCCTTGCTGTTTCTTTTACAAAGTGCTACCGACAAATCCTACTCATTGTGCCTGAAAGTTGATTTTCTCTTCTTGTTGACAAGATGTTTTTAAACACCCTAAGTTTTTTACCTTAATACATGTGGACTTTGCCAATAAAGCAGAAATAAGAATATGGGTTTTAACATTATATATCCTTCCAGAAACAGAATTGGTTTAGTAGCGACAGCCATGATTATTATCTGATAGTGTGTGAGAGCCAAGCATAAATACATATGATGATATGACCCACATTTAGATTGGGGCTTTAGCTGGAAATGTTGTAAGGAATTACAGCATTGTTCTTACCAAAATAGAGAGTCTAGAGATGTCATCTGTCACTGGGTTGACGTCAAATTTACTTGAATGTACCCCAAGCGTGATGAACAGCAGTATATGGACACAGACGCGTATCCAAATCTGAAGATCAAACACAACACAAGACAAACACAAGATGTTTTGACAATTAGTCACATCCTCTCAATATAATGAATAACAACATATGACATGATTGTGCCATCTTTAGAAGATAATCAGCTCATTGTGACCGGCTAGTCAATAGGGGACACTGTGAGGATCCTTTGCACACAACAGTGACGGAGTCAATCACCAGCCTGGTCTCACCAAACGGCTTATGAATCCATGACAATTCATTTGAAGCAAGTCATTCAGCGTGCAAAAAAAAAACTGTTCTTGCTTTTAACGTCATTTTACACTATGCTGTCTGTCCTGACTGCAACGTAAACACATACACATCAATACGCTATGCTCAGAGTAAGTGACATACTGTAAAAAGTGAGAAAGGGTGGGTCAAACAACACAGGACTTTCAAATAGGAGATCTGTGCTCGTGTCCCAATGTGTTATTTTGAAGTTAGGTTTGTGACGTTTGTGACATGTGGAATTCCCTTAAAATGTCCTGCTACTTGTACGCCTTCCCACGAGATTAGGTTAAAATCACGGACAGAAATGTGCAGATTCTGCAAGTGACGCTGCAACTCACCGTGTGGCCACACCTAACAGCTATTAGCCTTCCCAAACCCTCTGGTCACATTTCACGGGCTTTACATTATGCAGAAAAGCAGCAGCGACTATGCACAAACATTTTTAAGGGGCTTTTGCACTAAAATGAAAAAACCCAGCCAACATGTAATCTAACATGATTCAACAGTCAAAACCGAATGGGTCGTAAGTGAAGAGTACCCTTGCATGTTGCCTATATGGTAAATGATAAATGGACTTGCACTTGTATAGTGTCTTTCTAGCCCTCCGACCGGCGTAAGCACTTTACCCACCAATTTGGGGTTGTCTTGTCCAAGGAGACATCGACATTGGACTAGCGGAGCTGGGGTTAAACCGCCAATCTTCTGATTGAAGTACAACCGCTCCACTACTAAGCCACAGTTGCTATTTAGCTAAGATTGGCTCACGAGCTAGCATGATATAAGGCAATACTGCAGGACATGATGCAAACGTGACAAATTGCTTATTGTTCTGAAGCATATGTAGAGATCTTTATCCACATCTCCTTCATAGTTAATTATTTCCACAATTTAAAAAGACTAAACAACAGCAAATATAAAACTTTTCTTTTCATCCCCCTCCATAGGGGGCAGCTCAGTCAAAGAGGTCAAAGAGGGCAAATGGCCCGGCCTTGTGCACATCCTTGCAAAGCAGCCTCTTCTGTTACGCAAGTCAGCAATAGACAGCGACTTTATGACAGCTTAGAGGTGTAGCTCGCAATAAAAAAAAAAATCAAGGAGATTACATTGTTTATTGGCTCTGGTCTCTGAAGACGACAAACCAGTATTTCACAAGCATGCACACTATCATATCAACAGCATTATAAAAGAAGGCAAGTGAATTCTCAGTACTGTCTTAGTATGGACCAACCCTAAGATCAGGGTCCATCCTTAATTACTGTTAAAAATTAAAAATCCTAAGCCATTCAAACAAAATGCTAAAAATGACAGACTGGCAGCCATGATGGCCACGGGAATGTTCAGTCCATGTTTGTGCTCTCTTTTGGTGCTTTGTAAAAAAAGGTATGCTATTTTTTCTAAATAGACTATTTAAACTTCTGTAATGCAAACCAACGGAAGTTTTGAACGTGAAGACAAAATATATATTTGTTTTAGTTTGGTTTTTTTTACAGCAGACATTTTGACTTGACATATCAAGAAAAAAAAGTTTGTTACTATTAACACTAACAATGGCTTCATTGCACTCAAGTGTCCCAGTAAGGTATGACAGTGAGCCAGCATGGACACCAGGACCCTGAAACTGAAGCAGCTAAATGGAATTCAGCCATTACTCATTTGATTATTTCCACCTGTGCGTTCCCTGCTGTGACATGTCGACATGGTTTCTGTGTAAGGGGCCTTTCATATTTTAAGTATGAACTCTGAGCTGGGTAACAAAGAGTGCCAACAGCTTTTCTGGATGTGGGTCTGTTCATAGACAGTATGTATATTTACAGAGGTAGGCGCGGCGTCACCCAAAGGCAGCTTCCATCCTGTTTTAAGTGGTCAGACCAGCATTGTTCAGCTGTTTTCGACTGCTGTCAAGCAGTTTGATCTCAGCAGACCTTAAGGCCGTGAGAAAGGAAAACTTCAAATAACTGACATGTCCCAACACGGCTTTGTTGTGACACGCAGGTAGATGCAAAACTATTTGCATAGGCAAAGATTTCTGACAGGCGGATTTTACTTGAGAAAATTATAAGATATTATCAAGATCCAGGTATGCATTGTCGAGCAATCTGTAGATTAACATTTTCTTCCCCCGTTCATTTTTGCTGCTTACTCATCCTCCCTGCAGTATTAGTAGACTTAATTTATTGAAGAACAGCCGCTAACAAAGCTCTGCTATTTGGGTGATCATTAGTAATTTCCTTTACATTTTTCACAATAAAAGTCCCGCGTTATTTTTGCTGCTTACTGTTTCTCCCTGCAGTGTCAGTAGACTTGTTTTATTGAAAATACCCGCTAACAAAACTCTGCTAATTCAGTGATGAACACGATTTCCTTTAAACTCTTCAAAATAAAAGTCCCCCAATCACAATGCGAGCAAGGTCCGAGGTTGACAAAAGTTGAGTTGAAAAGACAAGTGTAACCACCGATTTAGATCGTATGTTGAAGTGCCTTTGATAACCATCCTTTACTGAAATGTAAACCTTTAAGTTTTCCTCTGGTACCTTTGACCACTAGTACCACTATAGAGCAATGTTTTTACGAGTAGCTCCCTGTTTTGTTTGCATTGCACACAGGCATGAGTACAATATTGCACAAGCAATTATTGACAGTTGATGATGAAAATGCAAATGTAGTAATGTGCCAACAAAAGGGTGTGAGGAAGACTGCTGGATATAAACATTTAAAAGTGTTTCCAAAAATCATCTTTGCCATTGTTCAATGGGGAAGAAAAGGGAACTTCCTCTTAAGGAAACATGGAACGAAAACAAAACTTTTGTTTGTTTTACAAGGAAACTGAAACTTTTAGATGAGGTATTTTCTCTGCCTAATGGAGCTGCATTGGCTTACTCTACATTTGCCATTCACTTGGTTGACCTACTAACTCTTCTCTGTGCCAGTCTGACCATTATGCAATGGAACTGCAATTCTCCTCTTAAGAGATTAGGGCCAGCCACAGCCTAACCCAAAATACAATTCAGCAACCTTGAAAGTGAACCTCCTTGTTGGTGAATAAAGCTTTAGAGTGTTACACAAAGAGGGATAACATTATGAAAGTGAGCTAAGCCATGTTTAATCTCAACCTCAACCAGTACAACAGCATTTTGTTCTGTAGTTTATTCAAGAAGGGTTTTATGACCATGCTTGTTGCTTCTCATTCACAGTTACATTGATACTTTTTTGCCGTGTACACTTTCCCTGCCTATCTGGCCATTTCGATCGGTCATTGTCAAATCTTCAAGGCAGAGTATCGCCACCCACCTTCCTCCTGCTGCTGCACATTTGGTCAAATGGAGCCACAACAGGAAGAGACCGGAAAAGTGATCCATCAACAGCAGGAAAAGGCCGAAGGAAAAAAGCAGCATTTAAAAGCGCAGATGGGATGTAATTCAATTCCACCAAGCTTCTGCTGCTCACCGAAATGAATCATCACAGGGACGATAAGAGATTAACAAATGAGAAATGCGTGGGGTATCTCGTAATTCATCAGCTACGCCTCACCCTCATGCAGGTCAGGAATCACATGTGTACAGGACGCCGTGGATAAAATCAGAGAAGCTCCAGATAAAACATCAGTAGGATTTTGCAAGAACAAATTGTTAAGCAAAGCAAATCCACCAACAATCTAAAACAGATTTGAACAGATTCCGGTTCAATCTCTGTCTTCAAAGAATAGGATCTCTGTCCTGTCCAAAAACATGCGGGATATTTTGAGCCTATTGCAATTTAAGGACTTCCAGACGCCAATAGTCACAAACAATTTCAAGTGATATCCCATCGCACTGACAGTTCCCCGCTTCTTGATAATTTCTCTACATCTGACTGAATGAGAAACAGGTACATTGACCAGTTGTTGAGTCCTTTAAAGCTAACATGTGGTGCGATGGCTGCTTCTTCACGCCGGCAGCAGCAAGGAAGCGTGCAATATCAAAGTGACAAACCAAGGGAAGCCTATTACAGATGCATGGAAGCCTTATGGAAAGCACTTATCCATGTAGTTTCTTCATGTGATCTCACACTCAAAAATACTTGTTTGTGTCTTTGGTTGGGTGTAAGTTTGCATCATAGAAAAGGCCACCAGATAGAAAGAAAGCACAAGGGTTGATGCTTATTTAATAGCTTTCACTGTATCTGGGTTCACTTAATGCGAGTTTCACTCAACAATCTCTCCGGCATTACCTGGTTTCACCCCTGCAAGGTTTGTTTGAAGGATGACTCAGTAGGTGGTGGCCACTTCAGACAAAAAGATGAAATGATATCCTTTCTAGACAGAAAATCACATCAACATTAAATCACTGGGGGAAAACAACAACCAAGCCAACTTGGTTTGGACAGGTTCCAGTGCAGAAGGGGCTCCTGTCCTGTCATCTTGAAACACAGCCCAAAAAAACAACGAAGAAGAGCTCTCACTCAGAAAACCTGGTCTAGGTTTTGAGCATTGCTACCCGCTTCACTTACAGTTTGTTCCTGTTTACAACATTTCACATGTTGGTCCACAAATGTCAGACATTTGTTTTCTTTCAATTTTGTAGAAAACATGTTCAATAAAACCAATGACGTCCCTCTGAACATGTGCTGACAGTATGCAGAGTAGAGCCAGTGAAGGGGGTAACATGTTCTGCACACATGTGCACTCTTCATTCTGAGAGCAGAGCAGCTGTAAGTGGCTAGTGGAGCTCATAGCGGCCTTTTGCTGCCATTATTCTTTTTACGCTTATGGTCATGCCTGTGGCTTTTATTTTTTTTGTTTTGTCGGAGCAAGTAGGGCCAAGTAAACACTGCAGTATACACAGCAGGACCTGATGTGTGAATTATGACAGCAATATTTGGCCAACATTCCCCGGGGGTCTTTATGCACAACCCATGAAAACAGGCCAGCTGAGAGCTACTAGCGTTAGCAGAGCCGAAAGTTCTGACGACAAGTTGGAGGTTCAGGTTTCACCGGAGCTGTTGTTGAAGTTGTGAAGTGTCCTTCTGAAACATGAAAAGGTTTTCCGAAAAAGGGGTGGGAAGATAGACCCGTAAAGAATGGAGAAACTGATTAGATTTTGAAAAGACGTTCACTCTCTGCGTTTGCGCTCTGCAAGGGCCTTCTAGTTTTATATCATGTGATATTATGAAAGACCTGAATTAAAATAGATGAGGGGAAATGTTATGAATGGCACTTTTGCAGGGTGGTCCATAATTTTAAGATTTTATTGTTGAATACAACCATAAAATACACGATACTGACGTATTTGATGTGATTGATGCTGACCATAGCTATAGCCAAACAATGTCTAATAGCAGGATTCCAAGATCTGGATTGCCAACACAGCATAATTAATGGTTGCTTTGCTCCAAGACTGATCTGTACTCTCTGGTTTTATGGTTATCCATTCATGCGTTTCTGAAATGTTGACAGGTGCCAGAACTATAAACTGTTTATTAGATTTCATAATTTGTATCTGCATTCATAGTACTTCTCAGGAAGTTGTTTGTTCTTTGGTGTTTATCACCGTAGGTTGAAGATCAGACCTACCGTTGAGGCTCTCACACAAAAACTTCCGCTGACTCAGTTCTTTCTTGCAAACCGTTGGCTATCACAGTATTGATCTCTCTAGACGGCTCCTGCTGGACTTTGTAAAACGTTTTAAAGACACAGGCTGCATATAAAAATCACCTTGAAATCACCCATTTTGTGGACTAAAGCTTTGAAGCCTTGTTTTTGGTATTTTGGCCGTCAACATTCTTGGCTTTTTGCAAGACGGTGGAGCAAAATACAACCCAACGTTAAACAGCCAACCAAAACGTCAACTTTCATGATCTGAAAACACACTGTTAAAGAATTAAAGTTGCAAGATGGATCAAGTACAATGCACTGGTAGCGAGGTGGCTAAAGAATACCCTACTGAATGAGTGTGTCTTTTCAAAATAAAGTGTCTTTTCAAAATGAACTTCCAATGTAGGCTTACGTACTTTTTAGGTTTACTTACGCAACAAAAGTACTTGGTTAGGTTCAGGAATAGGTCGTGGTTTTGGTTAAAATAAAAATGTTTGTTACAGAAAATAAGTACACTTGTTACGTAACTCGCGTAAGTTAAGTAGGTAAGTTACGTTGCGAATAGTGGTCTCCTTGGTGAAAGTCCTGTGTTTGTTTAAATTGGTCTAAATCAAGATATGGACATTTTTTGCCATTGTATTATATTTGAATATTTCAAGGGAGTAAAGAATAGAAGCACAGTGAGCTGTATTAACTTTGATATTTATATTCTGCATCTATTTACATCTTTTATGCAAACCGTGTTGAAATTCAACATTTAATGGGTGCAATAATATGCACGCAATTGTTATTTTATCCATCAAAATGCAACTGTGTAGCTGTGAACTAATAGATTTGCATACCAGGATTCCTTTCAGTAGTGGTTTTGCAGAATACCTTAATAAACTAAATGAAGTGCTATTTTGCTTTTAGTGGGTGGCTTTGCAAGCTACAGTACACATGTTGGTTTCCTAGCTAACATGTTGTATTGAAAGCAATATTTATAAGGAAATATTTAGCCAACATGCATGTCACAAAAAACAGCGCTCAACGCAACAACGTTTACGTATTATTGTATTCAATATATTTTATGCCATTGTGCGAAGGTTAAACTTGGTCGTGACGGAGTCATTGGATGGTTTCAATACTTTCAATCTTGAGATTCAAGAATGTGTTAAAAAACATGACGTTGACAGTTCTAAAACTGAATGTATAGGTAATTAGATAGCACATAAATTGATAGGACTTGACTAATATAATCAATTAGAGATGCCGCCACTTCAGTTTGTTGTACTAAAATATGATAAAGTACAATATGATAAAGTACTTGGAGAAATCTTTTTGTTCTAGTCTCCTGCTCTAAACCTTTAAAACGTAGAGTGCACAAGTATGTTAACTTTGATTTATCTTCGTAATTCTTGCAGTAAATGAAACACATTCTTGTGTTGTTTGGAACATACAAAATAGAGCTTTTAACTAAAAGACTGTTGTTATTGTAATAAATATATTTCTTGAAGTTTCAGTGTTCTGTGATGCAGCATTAAACCCAAGAACCCCAACTAAAACCAAGATGCAAAATAGCGCAATAATTCCTATCTTATCATGAGCCGCCTTATCTCAACAGGGAAATAGACGGGGAAACATCTATGTGAAATAATGCTTTTGCAAAAACAAACAGATCTTGTCCCAAAAATGCTCATGAACTCCCAAGCGCACAGCTTGGGCCAAACATATCAATAACCAGCACGGCTCCAGTGTGAAAAGCGAGATGACTTTAACTCACTCATTTGTGTGTTTCCCCTGACACTCTCAGAGCGACCTTAGGAGACTGAAGTCTCAGCTGCACTGACAGGGAAATAAATTATTTCCCATGGTTAAAACGGGAAATCTGGAACAATGAATGCAGTCGCTGTGTCCTTAGTAAAGAAAACCAACCATTTTTATGCTGCATTCACATGGAATCAGACTGTAGACACCTTCTGGACGGCACAGAGAAACTGTCCGAAGTAATGACAGGCAGGTTAAAAAGAATGAAGATATGTTGCCATGGTGATGGAATAAGTTACATAAAAAAAATATATATATTTGTGTCTACCATTTTATGGAATTATTCTGGTAATGCATGTAGCTGAAAAAGGCAGCAATCGCTTAATATACTGTTGGAAACTAAAACAACCCTCTCCAGTATTAGGGAGCTAAGTATTCTCCAATATTCTCTGTCGGACTCACCTAATTTTACCGTCCACTACCATGATATGTGGTTTTTGCCATCTGCCTATTTTCATGGGATTTCAGCATTTTTCTTGCACCAGCAGATATCAAACCAAAAGAGTAGAGCAGTCAGGTGCAACCCTCCAAACTAAAGCCCTCTTATCCGTCATTGTCAGGTGCATTACAGCGCCCGAGGCCTGCTTGCCCTCATCATATTGATGCTATGGATGATTACCCCCCCACACACACACACACACAAAACACACACACACACTCTCATTTTCCTCAACACTTTGAGCCCGAGGTATCATTAGCTGAACAGGCTCTCCAGGCTGCCGGCCTCGTGGCCCTCTTTACCACATCATTTCATAAAAGCAGAACAGAGGACCTTGGATGACGACAGCAACATGCAGACTGTTTTGTCGGAGACGGGTATTTTATCCTAATCTTATGCCTACATCCATGTTTAGAATTTTGCCATGCGACCTTAGTTCCCATGTGAGGATTAAAACAAGACAGATGATAATGGCCGTGCGAATGAAATACCGGGCTGCTGTTGCTGTCCAGATGTTCCAGAGTTGATCCATGCTAAGGTTAACCAAGGTTTTCAAATTCATAAGGTTTGTTTTTTCATAGTTTTTTGGGGGGCCAAAACATGAAAACATTACTTTGTATTGCCCATAAAAAGATAAATGAAAGCTAGTGTTTCTCATAAAAATGAATTTGTAACTTTTGTCTAGTTATCACCTGCCTTGATAACATGTTAAGCACATATGACTTGTTAAATGTATTATCAGACCGCCAAATGGCACAAAAAAGAAGCTAAAATAACAAAGCCTCCACACAATAGCTGGATGTCCACTAGATTTTTCAAGCGACTGGAGCTCACTTACTTCACTTGTAAATCAAATTAGCATCTGTGAAACATTCAGGCTGCAGCTGCCGCTGTCTGCCAAGGTAAGTACCGACAACACTTCAATGTAATAGAGAGGAGCCAGACATTTGTATAACATCAAAGTGGCTGGCAGCAGCTTATCATGCACTTGTCTGACAAGTGCGGGGTGGTTCTTGGTTGTAAAGACTATTGTACAATGGTGTATTATCTCTGGATGAACATGGTGATTTATTTTTCACTTTTACAAGCTTACACCAAAAGTGCTAACGTACTTTGTTTTACTGCCGAATCATTAAATTGCAAAACAAGGTATTGAACTGTAAAGTGTGGAGTGGTTCTTGGAAGAAATGATTATTTTGTTTTCTCTGGACGAACATGATGATTATTGTGTACGAGAAAAAACATGACCTTTCAGATCGAACCAGTGAAAGCTCCTCACACCGGTCGAAGAAGTGTCTGTAATCAGTAACAGCAATGCACGGCTGGAGACAACAATCCCTAATTAAAAGGGTCTTTTGAGGAATATTTCGGACAGTGAAACCTGGCAGTCAGTTGCAGGGAAGGCAATTAACAGATTTTTTTCCTTCCCAATAGCTGATCCAATACCTTTTTTCCCAAATGAATTACCCTGAATAACAAAGAAAATCTATGTTGTATTGATCTGGATTAAAAAAGGTAATATTTTTGCACCAGGCTTTGCTGAGGTGCATAAGAGTTTACTTTAAAACAGGAGTGGATTCACGGTCGGTATCTGGATGAAACCCGATCCGGCAGATGGGATCGGTAATTTCCGCCTTGCAAAGAGCGAAATGCTCGAAGGACAGATGAGCTAAAAAGGTTAATAAACATAATGAAAAACAGAGTGTGTGACTTTAATGAAAACTTCACTGAATGACGAATTTAAAAATGATGTCAAAGGCAATATGATGGGCATCTTCATGGGCAATTTGATGGAAAAACTGATGTCACAACAACAAAAGATGGCCGCCACGGGTGTCTCTGACCTCTGGCTGAAGCGTCATGTCTCTGGAGAAAGTGTCTTACCAATAGCTGGATAGCCAGAGGTAACAACCCTGTGGGCAGAGTTCAATCAGGCCCCATGATGGCACCGGCCCCAAATGAGCAAGCTGCTTCAACATATGGTGCAGAGAAAAACAAATATTTTGTGATTGTCCAATTAGACCAGACTTAATTATGGCTTTACTGGAAATAAGACGGAACACCTGTTGTGTTAAACAATGGGTTTTAAAGATGAATAACGTGCGTACCAAATGTTGTGCCCTCTTAACCAAATAGCATCAAAGAGAGAGCTGGAGAGGATTAAATAAAACGGTGACTAAGGTTACAATGGGAACAGACAGTGATGCTATTTTCAGGGACACACACGAGATTCTCATTTCAAACTTTGAACCAGTAAGTGTCTTTTGGCGCGGTGAGATGTTGTTATTCCACATTTCCTGAGAGGACAATCTCTCCTGACATCTGTTGATTTAGATTGCGCGGTTGCTAAGTCAGATGACCGTCTCTGAGACTTGAGTCCCAATGTTTAATAGAAGAACTATATCCGTCTTCTTTTTCACTGGGAAATTTGCTGCGTTTCATTAATATGAAACTGCCCGTAACGATTTACCAAATCGAATTACATTGAGATTTGATTGAGTTTTTAGTGGTGCAATTAATTTGCATGTCAGTACCGATCAAGTTGCGCATAACCGGTTTAGTTGCACCTGATTGCTATAAACAGATTCTAGATTCACATGTAGAATCTGCAGGCAACGGGACAAGATTTTGATATCTGTAACGTCGTGGTTTCTCTTTGTAGTCTGGGCAGTAGTGACCAATCACATTCTTTGGGCTTGGAACAAATTGGCCAAAATGCAATCCTTAAAATTAGCTTAGCAACGAGTGAACAGAACAGGAGGTCCAAATATCGGCTGGCTCCGCCGTAAACCCAGAAATATAAGTCCTTAGCCCTCAAAGGGATTATCTGTTGCCAGACATGGAGGCTCCCAAGTCTAAAAACCACAATTGCAATCTTTATTACTCCTTTCAACCTTAAAAAAGGAAGCACAGACCGGATCCACTGCGTCTGCTCTTACCTTACACAATAAAAGCCCTACACATATAATATTTGCAGGCGAGTATTTCACACTTTACCTAAAGGCCTTTGGTATGCCCGCTGGTGTCAAGCCGGAAATCTGATCTTGCTACTGCGAGCAAACTGTGAGCAAAAGGGGGAGGATGAAGATAAAGTGCATTTGACGACTGTATGTTCTCTGTTATATATATTTTATGATCCCCTTGTAGTCCCTTAATATAGCCACATGTATTACTATGTCAACAAATAGCTGCTAGGACGGATCTGATTAATATGCACTGAGGGGAATTTGGCTTGGACAACAAGGAAACACTGTAAAAAATAAATGTTTTAATCTCCAGGTGTGCGTGACTGTGGTCGGTCTTCGCTGATGTTTACAAGCTCATTGTGGTTAATCAAATACACCATCTATTACGCTGTCTGTTTTGATCGCACAAGGCGCAAGAATGCTGCTGCTGATCAGTTACATGTGCGTGTTAGAAAACAGGAAGCATTGGTTTTTGTGTAGTCTTATGCTATGACAGTAACCATGACTGAGATAGGGGTTGGAAGGAAACGAATGGGCCAAATACTGTGCCAAATACTTCTCTTCCTTCAGGCTGTAAGAAGCAGTTCCAAGCCATCTTTTGGCACAGACAAAAGTAGCGTTCAGGGTTGAAAACTTCCTGAAATTTAACCTTTGCTATAATTTGATCAGACATTTCCTGATTCTTCAAACTAAGGCTGCCGCTGTAAAAGAGAGAACAATTCACAAAACTGGTCAAACTAAAACTGTCAAAAATAGCACCTAACGGAAACGGTGTTGACTGCACGAGATCTAAAGCTTGGAGCAATGTGGTCTTGATAAAAGCCACGAGCTTCCATGTGAACAGCACAATTTCAAACCTCTGTATCAACTGTGCTTCGTGGACTCTCATCATAGCCCGAGGAAGAAACCAATCATGTGGAAACCATCTAACAGCCCTCCGGCGGAGAGCGCTCTGAGTCAGATGAGCACAGGGATAGCTCATTACTTAAGATGACTTCACGCTTGTAAAAGATATCCATTCACACAGACGGAGGCATTTGACAGAGCCAGAACACACACATATAGCACAACCACAACAAGTTGAATGTGCTATTTAAATGTTATGTTTCTTCGCTCGAAGGATGGCGTAAATAAGCGATTACAATTTGCTCCAGATGGCAGCAGGCTTCTGCACAGAATGGAAACCAAATCAACTAAAAAACACCCTTTATACTTTATATTTATATTCTAAACACACTAGATCCTATTTAAGTAATGGGGGACTTTACATTCAGAAAGGGTGTGAGGGCTCCCTGAAAATGCATTGAAAGATGTGGTTACTCTGCAAAACCCCAAAACGAACGGGGATCAACATTCTAATTCAGTATTACGGACAGATGGTGCTGGCCGGGGACGCAACACACAGTCACTATTTATTTAATCTAAAAAATGTCATAAAATAGTGGAAAATGCCTATTACAACTTCCAATAGCACACAGTGACCACCAGACCAAAGCGCTAAAACCCAAGGCTATTAAATTTAGGATGACACAAAACAGAGAAAACCATAAAATCACATTTGAGAACCAGCAAATGGTTTGCTTTTTTTGTTTAAATAAATAAATTCAATATTGGTCAGGGCTTTAAATCATTAGTGCAATATGAAAAGACTCAGAAGCACAGAAATGTCTCCCTTGTTCAGTTTTAACTACATTTACGAAGAAACTGCGTCCACACGCCCATCAATGCCCAAAGCGTTGGTGTCTTGTTTGACAGCCAGCTCTTAGTTATATCACATATCAATTAGAGTTGTTCTGGAGATGCCTCAAGCCTCAAATACCGGATGGAGTGTCGCTGAGTACACAAGTCTATGCACCAAATGGATATCACATTATCAACACGTGTCACTCACTACACAATCCATAGATCCTATGTACAAGTCTCGATAGGCAAGTTCAGGTATCAAAATCGGTATCGGAATTATCCAGAACCTCATTCTTCCATTTTCACAAAGCTGCAAAAAGAAGTCCTTTCTGGTCAACGCCCGCTGCGAAAAATGGGTTCATGCCTTCGTTACCTTCTGATCAGATTACTTTAATGCTTTGTTTCGGTCTCCCATCATGTGTCATTTGTAAACAAGAACAAAATCCTCACGCTGACGTGTTCGCCGCTCTGCTCTGCGCCCCGTTATCTCCGTGACCTCAGTCGTACTTACACACCTTCCTGCCCACCTTGCACTAGTAGCCCTCCCATTCTCCAGCAACCGAATGCTGCAACCGTTAAACTATTGGGCGACGGATCGCCTGCCGGAGCGCCCCCTCAAACTGTGGAGGGCTCCGCTCAAAGAGCTCAGGAATGCACCCGGTGTAGTTACTTCTTAAAAGAAACCTATTACAAACATATTCTTAACAACCCCCGTTTGCATGCCTGATGTTTGTGTCTGCATCACTGCATGTACATACAAGGAGAAATGCTAAAATGTATTTGTAAAATTCAAAAACTAACTAAAGGGTTAATCCATAATGAGAAATGAATCAATCAAGAGATTAAAGACACTCATAAATCATGCAAGGCCACAAGTAGAGCATGCATTCTGATCTAAGATTCAAGTATATGTTGCACAATGTGCACTAACCAAATAGGGAGTATTTTAAGAAACAGTCTTGGAGATCAGAGAAAAAAGAATGAGAGTTTGCCATGTGAAGTGCTGGTAATTGCTTCTAAAGAAAGTATCACTGTGGCTTCAGGTTCACACTTCCTCTCACCCCACAGAACAGAACCATTAGTCTGGCTATGGCCGTGTACTGCATCCATGTGACACTGATTTCCCCAGTAATGTTCGCATGCACATGACACCCTCTCACGGCGCTCTTAGTGCAAGGACAAGCCCCAACTGAGGTCTAATAAATCACCGAACCGATCAAACCGGTCATTTCAGGCAGGCACGCCAGGTTCAAAACATTCCAGCATGAATTTCTAACCGACAGACCTCAGCGTGCAGCGGTTAAAGGTGCAGAGATCCTTCAGCATGATATCGAAATTCTCAAGAATTTCCAAGTGAGTTTTCTCTCCCGTTCATGGGTATATATAGTGACTGAAACCTCTGTCACTCACTCATCTGACACATTCCAGAGGAGGACTTCAAGGGCTCCTGGTGGCCTTATAGTTACAAATAAGGTGTGTCTGCAGATGTCCTGCTGATTACATTAACCCAAAGGCACGCCTCATTTAACAAGGTTTACAGTAGCCTCGGCACGTAGTTACTTCCTTTCTCTGGATCTGCAGCAGCACACTGAACATCCTGCTGCTGCAGAAATAAGATTTGAAATGCTCAGGCACGAGTCCCACGCTCCGTGACAGAGCAAAATCCTTTAACCCGAACCATGTTGGCTGTGTTGCTTTTTACGGATTCGGCATGCCATTCATTTCTGAACAACAAAAAAAATAAATTGGGCAACATTTTAGGATGTGACAAAATAGTACTTGGAAAATGTGAGTTTTGGAAAAGTTATTTCCTATTATGAAATATTGCTTAACCAAAGCTTGACAAAACAACGTTGCATCACCAGAGACCACCTACCAAACGGGTTTTTTTTCATCTTCACCACAATACGACACTGTGAACATCCCTGACAAATCTACTTACTTTCGTTATTAAATTTGGATGGGAAAATACATTTTGGAAAGGGTATATTATTATGACTTACATAACAAATTTCATGAAAAAACACATTGCTGCACAACTGTGGCTCTGGCCATTTGCCATGTCAAGCAAAACAAAACAGGCTTTGCATCAACATCACTGTTGCCTAATTTCATTAGAAACAAGACCTTCAATTTTGATTTATTTAGTTTTCTTATTATTTTTGATATTCCAGTAGACTACAAATGAATATGAAATACAAAGTATTCAGACTTCACAGAAGGCAGGGAAACAAAATGACATAACCAAACCAGAAGAATTTAGTTTCACCAGTATCATGTGACCCTGGAGATCAACGTGACTGAACCTCTTCAACCCCACACAACCTTTGATAGCAAACAGCATCACTGATCCGCTGGTTAAATCGAGCATTGTGAAAAAAAATTAAATACAAATACCCAAGATACTCAAAGGTATTAGATGTTGTTTCATTTAATGTTGCAGCTCCAAAAACAACAAAAGAAATTCTTGAATCCTGATCACTGAGATTCATGAAGTTAAGCTGACACACAATAACGTGGCAGTGATGGATCGCTGTGATTAAAGCATGAGTCACAGGGCCTATTTGATATGCAGCGATGACAAATGAGCATTAATCCTCCATGTGAGCTGTTGGTATTTCTGTTAACTGAAAGTCTGGCGAAGAATGTTTTCATGTGGCTTTCAAATAAGGAGCTCCCATTTAATAAGGAAGTCGTTTCTTGTTTCAGCAGCAGGAACACAGCGTTGTCGCCGCGAGCTTACAGTGAACCAACACAGCGTGTCAGCTCTAATGTCATGTCTCCCTCCCTGCTGTTATCCTGATGCCATTATTAAGCTATTAGAACAAATCTTTTTTTTTTTTTTTTATAATCAAATTTGCCTCGAACGACCCCATTCAGCTGTGATTACTGGAGAGGTGTAATTCTGACACATCGGCGCCCTCCTTGCCACAACGCCCACCTCCTGTACGCCGCGTGGTGACATAATCAATCTAATGATGCAGAGCGCTCTGTTATTTCATCGCCTTCTGGTGTGCACACACATTTGCATCTTTGGAAAAATCTGAAACAATGAAGATTTCCTAGATTTAAAAAGAAAAGGAAACTCTTCTCATGTTGCATGCTGGTTCTAAGCAGGTAAGAGGGCACAGCAACGACAAAGCGGATGCCAAACAAGTCTACATTCTGTGAGCAGTTGGCCTGTGGATTTACAGCCCGTGTTAGAGGTCATCACCTCAGACTGGACAATAAACACTCCACCTCCACGGGGGGGAGACAGGGAGAAGACATTAAATGTCACTCAGGCCCAAAAACCTGAGTGACTGGTCACTGTGCAGGCGTCAGAAAATGAGCGCTCCCTACTGGTGACAAGATGTTCTGTGAAGGTCGAGACGAGCTCTCTCCCACTTTCTCCCGCTCTCTCACACACACACACACACACTCTCACACTCACTCTCTCTCACACACTCTCTCTCTCTCACACACACTCTCTCTCTCACACACACACCTCATGTGCCAATATAGATAACCTGAGAATGCTTGTTTTAGTGGGTGAACAAATCACTCTCATTAGACCGGATCTAAACCGTTAAACACCAAAGATAGTCCTGCCATATGTTTAAAAAAAAGCCTCCCGGGCATTTGTGAGCTGACTGAACAGATTGGGGATATCCCTGCTGCAGATTAACTGATTATATATTTTCTAGGTGCAGCTACGTGACGGTGGTAAAGCACCAGGAGCTGTGGCACAGGACAGTTAATAAAAGATGAAAGGTGTCGGCTGATGCAGCCAGGCTCAATTTGCTGTGTAACGTCATTAAAAAGCATAAAGGGAGACTCTGCTGTGGATATTATCAACAGTGGCAGGGATGCAGAAATGAACGCCCTTCCTCCAGGAAACTTCAAAGACTTTTACTCCCAGATGCACACTCATCTACACGCACACAGACACCGTGTTACACCCTGCACAGGGTTTGTTAATAAGGTGGAGTAAAAATATACGTGTTTTCACTTAAAAAGACATTACAAGGCTCTTTCTTTTTAAGAGCAGTTGTTTGCCTTAAGCTGATCACCTGCTGGTATGGATCAACGCTTTCATGAGAAACTGTACCACAGTGATAAAACAGCAGCTGTTTCAATTTTTAAATGTTAAAAAGGAAGAGAAATAAGCTCTTGTTCGTAAATTTGTAAAATGTTGGGAGTCAACCCCGTCAAAGGCCCCAGATAATGGTGACAAGGCTCCCAAACTGGCCCCGCAACGCTCCTCATAAAACAGACCTACAGCAGGCTGCATGACCCGGCGGATGAACACCAATTTGAAATGGATAAGTATCTGTTCCACCTATTCAAACAGGAATATACATATACATATATATATATATATATATATATATATATATATATATATATATATATATATATATATATATATATATATATATATATATATATATATATATATATATATATATTCAGAGAAGCACAGCCTGCCACCCTGAGCCTCACAGTTAACCTGATTAACCCCAGCTTAATTTACCCACTAATGATGTGTGCCAACCTGCAAAGGTGGATCAAACTCGTCTGTTCTCCACCGGTTTAAAAAAAAAAAAAAAAAAAAAAAAAACCTTTATCACATCCCTGATTACAAATGCAATCATTTCAAGAATAACTAACTAAAAGTGTCGTGTTACGCAAACGGTGCCAGACTGGCGCCGCAAATATGAATTGTATATTTGATGTGTGTGTGTGTGTGTGTGTGTGTGTGTGTGTGTGTGTGTGTGTGGAGAGAGAGGCATCAGAAGAGCCGCTCTTTTCAACGCAATTAGGAAGAACTGCACCGCATGAATAAACTCTGGGCAGGTGGAGCATTTCTTTTCTTTGCTTTGCTTTTCTTTCGGTGTGGGAAACGCCGCGTAATGGAGCAGAAATAGGCATGTTTGACGCCGTGCCACAGGGAGAGGAAGTGGAGCAGATCTGATCCTGCTGCCACTTCAATATCCACTTCATTCTCACAAAAACAGCCCCTGCAGCCCAGCTTGCTTAAAGCCTATTTAGAGCATGATACGAATAAAAAAAAAGAAAAAGAAAAAGAAAAAGAAAAAACCCCACAAAAGTCATAAAGAGGTTACACTTTTTCTCGTTTGACAGGTTTTAGTTTGACGACTCCAGACCAGCAGCAACGTGTCACAACTGTTCATTTCTTCCAAGTAGAACACAAACAAACAAACACATAAAACACTTACTTTTGGCTTCTTCATATGGAACGACAGGAGTAAATCCAGTGTGTGCGAAAGCCTATTTTATTTTACTTCTACGGGGAGGAAAGGGGTTGTCATCATCCTGTGTGCACATATCCAATGCTTAAGTCAGCGCAGTATCCGAGCAGAGGAGAAACAGAGCCCCAAAGAGGAAGAAGAAGAAGAAGAAGGAGGAGAAGGAGGAGAGGAGGAGGAGGAGGAGGAGGAAGAACAACGACGACAAATTGGAAATCAAACTTTCAACCTTTGCAACCTGCAGGCTAACGGCGTGTGGCATCTAGCCCATCTATCTACAAACATAGATCCAGACTCTGTGGAGAGGGAGGGAGCTAAGCTTTTATAATGATGCGTAAAGAGCAGCCAGAGAGCCGCCCTCTGACGAGACGCTCCACTCCGAGGAGAGCACCACTGCCAGGACAAACAGACCCAGATCCAACATGGAAACAGGTTCAGAACTCCTCTCTGCGCAGGTTGGGGGGGTTTATTGAATAATGCATATGTGGTTTTTACTAGACATTTTAACCCTGAAGTGTGCATTTAAAGTTTGACGTTCTTGTGGTTGTTGTTTTTCTTTTCCAACTCAAATTCAAAATGGGCAAAATGCTTTTATTGGCATGGAGGTTTTTCAAGAACACTGTTGGCAAAGCTACAACATACAAAAGTACACATGAAACAATAAACACAACATTAAGATGTATGTGTATATAGGAAACACTGAGTGTATCCAATGCATGTATATATAACATTTAAACACATCATATCACAGTGTGTGTGTGTGTGTGTGTGTGTGTGTGTGTGTGTGTGTGTGTGTGTGTGTGTGTGTGTGTGTGTGTGTGTGTGTGTGATTCACTATTCCTCAGGTTGTGGCATGTTGATTGCAAGCATGGATGGATTACCATACTGGAGTACCAGTCACAGGTCAAGGGGCCCAATGTGTCAGGGGGGCCCCTGGCCTTCACCTACAAAATGTAACTCATAGAGACTCAAAATGACCAAAAGAAATATACAACGACCACAAAGAGACAAAAAAATATACAAAGAGTCACAAAGAAACACCAAAACAACTACAAAGAGATGCAAAATAACTGCAGACATACACAAAAAGACTAGAACGACTACAAAAAAGGGGAAACACTATCACAAACAACCACAAAATGACAACAAAGAGAAACAAGAGACACAGTATGACCTAAGAGAAACAAAAAATGATTTCAAAGAGACACCAAATGACAACAAAGTGACACAAAAAAATGACATACAGACACAAATCAACTACAAGGGATGCAAAACAGCTGCACGGAGACACAACGAGACTCCCAACAATTATGAAAAGGGGGCAAAACAACCATAAAGAAACACAACATGAACGCAAAGGGAGACAAGACAACTACAATGAGACACAAAATGAACACAAAGGGACACACAATTAACACAAAGGGACACAAAACAACTACAATGAGACACAAAATGAACACAAAGGGACAGAAAACAACTACAAAGAGACACAAAATTAACACAAAGGGACAGAAAACAACTACAAAGAGACACAAAATGAACACAAAGGGACACAAAATGAACACAAAGGGAAACAAAACAACTACAAAGAGAGAAAATGATTTCAAAAGGGTGCAAAACAACCACAGACAAATAGATTAAAACAAAGAGACATTCAGACATTTAGTCCTGTCATTTGTTAGCCACTTGACTCAGTTAATATAAACCACTCTTGTTTCCTAAACCTAACTAAGTGGTTTTGTTGCCTTAGTGTTAACTTCCTGTGAAGACAAAGTGTGTAGTTTACTCTGAAAAGACACTTTCATGTCACAAGTGTTTATTGACCACAAAGACTCATCCTTAACTGGCACTTGAGAGGAATGTAGTGTGTCATAACTTGAAGCTTAGAAGCACTGACTAAGCTGTGGCATTTGGGTGATAATGTGTCGTCCATGACCAGGGGCCAATTGTCTCATAGTACTTTTTAAATAATGAAAGGGTTATTATTTAAAATTACAAGGTTTAACCTGTCGATATGAATGTTCTTTATGTTTCTTCCCTTTTCAATTGACGGTTTGTGGTCATTGAGCCTGTACTTGGCGAGGATCTGCCTCTGCCTCATCTCATGAGTGACCTTGTCTCCTACAAAATTACGCTCCCTCACAACTAGACTGCACTTTCAATTTCACTATGAGGGAAATGCTTTTTCTTGAAACAAGAGAAAAAACAAACATCATGGTTTGGCTTAAAATTGATACGAAATTGTAACAAAAACAAAAACGCAACAATGTACTTATGTTTAGGCAACTAAAGTACACAGACAGCAGTCTCTGGCAAAAGCCCTGAGTTTTTTGACCGATCCACCAGCCAGACCCCCTCCTCTTTGCAGACCTCAGCAGACTCATCTGAAACTTAATTTGTGATACAAAAAAAGTTAAAGTAATCCACAACAAAATATGTTTACCCTCTTAAAAGGAAATCGTTACGCTCCCCAATTCGGGTCCAGGTGGATGAAGGGAGTAACAATAAAATAAACTAGGGAAAAGACAGTCAAGGGCAGTTAGAAACACGGGAAAGATCACAAGGCACGTAACAGTACGTGAACGTAGTTTTGTGGGAGACAAGCTAGATAACATTCTTTCCATGTCACCAAGTAGTTTTCTATCTATTCTTGTCCTATTTATGAACATTAATGACTTTGCTTCTTCCCCGGAGTCGTTGTGCTTTCTCGCCTCGCAGGCCTCCATAAATCGTGGCTGTACCTGGACTGTGATCGTGCCTCCTGCTATGGCCCTGCTGACACCCACTGCTACTACCATTATTATTATTATTATTCACATTACTATTATTATTCCCTGTACTATTACGCTTATTAGCTTTGCATTTACCCTGGAGTCTTTGTGCTTTCTCGCCTTGCAGGTTTCCATGAATCACGGTTATATCTGAACCGTGGTCGTGCCTCCTGCTGTGGCCCTGCTGACACCCACTGCTACTTCTATTATTATTATTATTAGTCACATTACTATTACTATATTATTATTCTGTGTGGCTGTGTAGCAACACGGCTGTAAAGCCTTGTGCAACAGCACAGAGTATATAATCCTGCTGGTTTATTCGACTTATTCTCCATCTTCCGCCGCATATTTTGTCCCACAGCGTTGCCAGCACATGCATCAAAATACATCAAAACGTGCGGCCTAATCAGGAATCGTGTGCTATGACTTTTCTCAGAGATTCAGCGGTTTCCACGGGAACCGGGAAAAACGGCGAGAACTTTACCCATAGAGATTAATGCGTTTTGGGCGTGGAGAGAGCTTAAAACACTCAACTTTGGGCCCAGACTGACTCGCCATACTAGCGTAGAACGTAGAAAAATGATTCGAGGTTTAAAACGTTAACAAAACTCTGGACTATAGAGTGAGAGGAGCTTCAGAATCTTATCTTATATTTTAAAGTTGCCAGAATTCTCACAATTTTCACTCTTCAGGCATCATTTTTTGGGTCAAATTGTAGATAAACTTGTCCTAGTCGCAGCCATAACACTATGGAATCCAACAGACTTACACATTTGGTCACAGCAGCCTGGAAGTGAGAGGAATCCAGTTATCTACTCCATAGAGACCCATGTTAATTCAGACTCCAAAAAGATCTTGCACGGAGAACCGTACCCGGTGTTTCTAAATTGCCACTACATATTTTACACTACAATTGCCACATTTTTAACACTACAGACACAATTTTTACATATTCTTGTTTATGAAGTCGTTCTGCCTCTCATGGTCTGGTATTTAGGGAAATTTCAGCAGTAGTTTGAGAGGTGCGCCTCAGCTTAAACTCCATTTAAAGCATATGGACCTGTGAGTCTATTTGAAGTCATATTGCTATGGTAACCTGTGATGCTGGCAGGTGATTGATGTGAGCTAATTAGTGCAGTTTGACACACACAGAGACAATGACACACGCACACACATACACAAATGACTTGGAGATATTCAGGCAAAGGAATTGTTATAACTCCTGTCTGTCTGACACTATCCACACAAATGGCATGTCTACGTCTTCAGAAGAGTCTTGGGATTCTCAAAATGAAGATATTAAATCAATACAACTTACAAATTTTAAGTTCAGGTAGAACCTTCCCTGTGTTATCACCAGTTATGGCCAACAGTGACTCAGCACTACTACTATTAATACTACTACTACTACTACTACTACTACTACTACTACTACCTCCACCACTATTACTAATACTACTACTACAACAATTTCTTCTTCTACTACTGTTTCTGATTAAACTGTTTCTTCTACTAAACCACTGATACTACAGTTTAACAGTTCAGCTTCCAGCTTTTTCTTCATTGTATTTCAGCTCTTTGCTTCTTTTGATGATTCAGTTCAGCTTCCATCTTTGCCAGTTTTACAATTCAACTAACAGGTTTTTCAACAGTGCAGTTCTTGGCTTTTGGGCTTTTTCAGGAAAGTAATTTGAAACTTCCGCATTTTCAGCAATGCTCTGTGACTGATTTCAGCTTTCAGCATTCCAATGCATTTTCTGCAGGAAATGCATTTTCTAGTATTATTTATGCGATTGGACTTACTTTTTCTTTTCAAATGAACCTCAAATGTACCTCAAATAAACTCCAAAATAACCCTAAATGAACCTCATTGATACAGATGTCTCAGAACTGTTAATATATGCAACGTCTTCGGGGAGTAGCAGCCACACAGTCAAAATTTTCTGCTGTTATTATTAGTAGTCTTAATTTTTTCCTTTGTTACTCTGCTTACTACTCTCATTATATGAATACTTTATGTCATATACATTGAATGTTTTGTAACTCTTTATGTATAGGTTACTTCCTTTTTTCTCCCTGTTAAAGGTTTTCTTTTTTTACTAAGCCAAGTCATTGCAGTGTTCTCAACTTTGTGTTGAGCATTCAAAATCCTTTATACGAAATCAAATAAGAAATGTGAGTGTTTTAGCACAATATCCTGCAACTGAATCGTTAGTTTAGTTGCATCCTCACTATGCAAATTCGGTATATTTTAATGTACCAAGGCCATTCTAGTTACCCATGTACATGTGCTCTAAGTTTGAACCGTATGCAGCGCAATCCCAAACCAAGTGGAAGTGGGTTAAATAAAACCCTCAAACAGCAAGTCTACTTCGAGGCGGACTTGTGCGACTACCCGATCAAACATTTCCTCGTAAATTGCTCAAACTGAGATATACTTTTAATATTGTTATAGAGACGTTAACAACTTAGAGGTTACATTGTTTTTTGGATCAAATATAACCCTTTGGTGTGGTAAGTTGATTGCAAAGTTTTGGACCATGCAGCTCTTGAACATCAGAGTGGAAACAAGAAGAGAAAAAAGCTTTTTTTTTCTCCACATGCTTAGGTTGCAACTTCCAAAAAATGCTGATACAAAACCATGGTAATGAAAAACTACAAGAGTTCCGGTTTTCTGCAGAAGAGAGGGAGGTTTGTCTCGAAACTTGCAGCCGTATATATACCTTTCACCTTAAAGAAGGGTGCGTCATTCAGCTGTGAGCGGGACTACAAATCTCAGTTGGTTTTATCTGGGAAAATAAAGATTTAATAAAAATAAAAGATTACACAATGTTCTGTCAAATGATAGTGACACATTGACCTTTAAAAAAAAAGCCTTGAACCGTGACATTTTGCCCTCCCCGTTTTGTGTGTGTAACTTAGTGAATGACTCAGTAACTGAATGAGTCAAAGTGTGAGTCACAGTATCTATGAAAACCATGGCCAATTTCACAATAAAATGAGAAAATTCAGCACTTTGTGAGCAACAACTATAAATTGTGAGAAATTTGGTAGTAAAAAAAACCTTCAACGAGTTATATGGCATGACTGGTTTGTGCAGCATGACAGTTTTTATTTAACCTTAGTAAACAGAAACAGCTTAATAAAGTATGCTTCATATACACACACTTATCTAATCTGTCTTTAAGATTATTATCCAGAATGTCATATCTGTATACTTAATAAATAGCCCCTTTACACCAGTAATTTGGCATTTAAGATCAGATGAACTTGTTAAATATGATAATTTTTTTCTGTATGACACCTCTGTGTCTGTGGTGCTCACTGTAATGACATGATGCTTGGATTTATTGTATGGGTCTGTTATTTGTTATCATTGCTTAATGTGGATTTCACAGTGGCCTAATTGTTTTTAATGACATTTCTTGTTGGTGTTCTCTCTCCATAACCTTAACCCGTCGGCTTGTTTTGAAGTCAAAACACTGAGGAACTCATTTTTACAACAGTGTTACAACATGTGTCTTAATTCTTTTTTTTTTTTCAGCTTGATTGAACCGTCTTCATCGTACTTACTCATTATATGTGTCTGTAATTTATCTTATATTAAGGCAGTATTATATGTAATATGATCAGTTTTGTAAATAACCATAAAAACACAGAGCCAAAGTTAAGATTATTATGCTTCTAATCTTTTTAAATGTCTTTTTCTGTTGAGGATTAAAGGGGGTGGATTCTATTTGCCTTGCCTGGGGGGTACAAACAAAAAAACATTTTTTCAGAGAAGCACCCAACGCCTTCAGGGGAAAGTGAACTGGTTTGCAAGTGCTTCAAGTATAGTCTTGTCATCACCTGCTTGTCGAGGGCTGATCTAATGAGGGTGGTTGAGTGCAGGTGATCAGCACATATTTCAACCCAGCTTTGGATGCATTGCAGAGAAAGGATAGGGTTAACAGAGGTCGTTAGAGGCATAGTTGTTCACTCAATGACCACCTCCTGAACCGAGACACTCTGTCCACCTACCGCTCACGCAGAGCCGCTGTCTGAAAGGCCTACTTTCGTAATGTGCTCATTTAGCAAATCTGCCTTTTAAATACCACGCCTCCGCAAATATTTACCAATGAATGTAATCCAGACTTGCAAGAAACAGGATTTCCGGTACTTACAATGAAAGTCCCCTGTGGAATGTCTGGAGAATCGGGCCAATGAATCCACATTAAAGCTGCATTAATTGATTTTTGGCCACTTGGGCTAAGAAAAAGAAGAAAAAAAAAAAAAAAAAACTCACAGCCCTTGCATATTACCATTTTGTAAAGCTGACGATGACATTTGTTAGCAAACAGCAGCTTACATGCACAGTTGTTCTGTAAGAAAGTATTAAAGCTGCAATGTTGGTCATAATCTCTTGCAGGTTTCTCAACCAAAGAATTTCTTTACTGTTGGATCCAATGTCTTGTTTGTTTTTTAAGGTTATTCGTTGGCATTTTCTGTTTGATTTAAAAGTAAATAGAGTCAAGATGCTGAAGAAATATATGGGGAAAAAGAGGAGGAGGATGAACATCAAAGGTAGCCATCCAGATTCAAATCACAGCTATGAGGTTTTTCATTTAAGAGAAGTGCTTCACAAACTTTTTTTATCTTAGGGACCCCCTTCTTAAAAATGACAAACCATTGTGAACCAATTTAACAATAGAGACAGAACGCAGTTAAGTCCCGCCCACCCCGGAGGAGAAAACTCTCTCCATTGACTTTGTATTGTGTTAGGAAGCCTCCTTTTCACTTTCGTCTGCTAGCAAACAGCAGAAAAATTACCAAAAAGCTGCTGAGTGGCAGGTAAAGAACCCAGAGCTAAGTTTCTACAAGCTGCCGAAACCGAAAAACTTAGGTCACAGGCAATAAGAGCATATCAGCAGGAAGAACGGGGAGACTGTGGGATCCTGACTCTCACTACGTCTAACATTAGGTGTGCAGCAGCATTCTGTCAGTTTTAAGAAAACCACATTTCTCGAAATTAAGCGAAAGAATTTTTACAGTTTGCAACTTGTGTTAAACTTATTATTTTTTATTGCACAAATTCAAAAATCCACGTTATATTGAAGAAAATACAACAAACAAACCAAGCGAGCGATAAAAATAACAATCAAATCAGTAAAACATATAGACTTTTAGGTAGCCTTTCATATTAGATTTAATTAAATAAAAGAAGTGCAGCATTCAAAAAGTTTTTTCGTAGTCGCTCCGAAAAATATAAACTTATCATAAACTATCACACTGCGACGTTGTTTCTCTTCACTTTTGAGCGAACCTTCCACACGTCTTCATTAACGTCAATTAATTTTAGTGCGCAAAAAAATGCAACATGTGAACTAAGTGGTTTTGTTGTCTAAACATAACCTAAGCTTTTAGCTCAATGTTGTCCTGAAAAAAAGTATTTCAGAGGAACAAGAAGAAAAACGGACAATGTGTGTCCATGTAGACGAAACCAATAGATTACATTTCCTGAATGTTTAACCAACTGCCGCATTTTTGTTATCGATATCGACGTCATCGATTACAAAAATAGGACGATTTGCATGTATGGTAGACCAGGTCAAAGCTCCTCCAGACAACAAGCTGCAGCCAAAAACCTGGACCAAGATCCTCCAAAGTGTGGTTCTATTGATCCTGCTAACGCTGCAAATTGAAAGCCAAAGCATCCCGAAGTGTTCTGTTAGAAGTGGCCCCTTTCATTTTAATTAAGTTTTCTAAATATTTCTTAACCATGTTAGTTACCCATGAATTTCCTCTGGCCTCTTTCTTTAAAGGGAGCTGTATCTGTAACAGGTGGTGTGTTGACCCAAGTGCAGTACGACCAGGAGACAGGGTAATGTTCAGGAGCTTTATTCAAAGCGGGACAAACAGCAGGTAGACAGGCAGGAGATAAAGAGAGCGCTGATCCGTCAGCAGAGCAGGCAGACAAAAACCAAAAGGAGCAAAGGCTAATCTCGTGGTCGGGGACAGAAGGCTGAGTCGGTTAACCAGGGCAGAGGCAAGGTAGGAATACCGTGGTCTGGGACGGAAGGCTGAGTCAGTTACCGGGGCAGAGGCAAGGCGGAGAAGTCCAAATAAGCGGTGTCGGCAACGGGAAATCAGTCCGGGGAATAACGCTGGAAGGTCTGGCATAATGCGGAGAACGATCTGGCAGTGAGTGTGTGTGAGACTGGGGTATTTATACTGAGGTGAGTAGTGCAGCAGAGTGAGCAGGTGAGAGTGATTGTGCTGACGAGGTGGGTGTGGCAGACAGGTGCACTGAGTAATACTGATTAGGTGAGTGAGGGAGAGTGTGGTGAGAGAGTGGGGGCTGGGCTGTGAGCTGAGATAAATAGACAGAGTGCAGAAAGAGTGAACAGGCGTGACTGTGACAGAACCCCCCCCTCAAGGGATGGCTCCAGAAGTCCCCAAAAAGGCCCAAAAGACAGAAAAAAAAAGAAAAGGACAGGGTGGGTGGTGGGGGTCTGGAGGAAGGGTTCCTCGGAGCCGGACGACGAGGCCTCACTGTCTGACTCGGGAGCCTCTTGAGTGTTTCTGGCAGGGGTCCTTCTCCTAGAGGGCTGGTCCGGGTGCTGTCGATGAAAAACAACAATAAGTCGAGGATCACAGATGTGACGAGCTGGAACCCACGACCTCTCCTCAGGACCGTATCCCTCCCAGTCCACCAGGTATTGGATACCCTGACCCCAGCGGCGAGAGCGAAGCAGGCGATGGATGGTGTAGACAGGTCCTCCTTCGATGAGGCGAGGAGGTGGAGGAGGAGGAGCCGCCGGCATCAACGGACTCTCTCGGACTGGTTTCACCCTGGAGACGTGGAACGTGGGGATGGATGCGCATGGACCTCGGGAGCTTGAGCCTCACTGCCGCTGGGTTGATGACCTTCTCGACCTCGAAGGGACCGATGAACTTGGGCCCCAGCTTCTTGGATTCTACCCGCAGGGGTAGGTCCCGGGTCGACAGCCACACCTTATCCCCCACTTGGTAGACAGGGGCTGGAGTGCGGTGTCGGTTGGCAGCATTCGAGTAGCGGTCGGCGGACCGAAGCAGGGCTGTTTGGGCTTTCGTCCAGGTCTGACGGCAGCGGCGGATGAAGGTCTGGACTGAGGGGCAGGAAACCTCCTTCTCCAGTGCGGGGAACAGAGGAGGTTGGAAGCCATAGGCACACTGAAAAGGAGACAGGCCGGTGGCGGAGCTGGTCAGGGTGTTGTGCATGTACTCCACCCACATCAGCTGGCGGGACCAGGAGGCAGGATTCCGCGAGACCAGACATCGGAGGGCGGCCTCCATCTCCTGGTTCTTCCTCTCTGTTTGGCCGTTGGACTGTGGATGGAACCCAGAGGACAGGCTTACGGTGGCCCCGAACAGTGTACAGAACTCCCTCCAGAAGATGGAGGTGAACTGAGGCAGAGACAAGGCCTTGGTCTTGAATGCCTCCTTGAAGTCGTGGTACTCGGAATCCCCCATGAGCTCAGGTGTGGAGTTGACTGGAGCAGGAACCTGAGGTGCGGCGGTTGTTTCAGGCAAACGAGGTGACAGGAAGGACTCCAGCCTGAAAGCCCCGTAGCCCAGTCGATATGGGGGTTGTGGCGTGTAACCATGGATACCCCAGGATGAGGGGAATACGGGGTGATTGCAGGATGTGGAAGGTGATGGTTTCGTGGTGATTGCCGGACAGAAGCATATGGACTGGGACGGTTTGGTGGGTGATGGTCCCCAGGAGATGACCGTCGAGGGCGCTGGCTGGAACAGGATGAAGAAGAGGAACCTGGTCGATTCCCAGCTGCAGAGCAAGTCCCTGGTCCATGATGGACGCATCCGCTCCAGAGTCCAGGAAGGTGGAGATAGTCTCGGGCCCCCGGGTAGAAGCAACTTGGCATGAAAAAGGATCTGGCAGAAGGAGGGTCGCCCACTGGCTCACCAGTACCTCCTTGGTTACTGGTGAGCCCTGGCTTTTACCGGGCAGTTGGGAACAAAATGGCCGGCCTGACCACAGTACATACATAGGTTGTCCCTGCGGCGGCGGTCATGTTCCTCAGTCGAGAGTCTGGTGCGACCCACCTGCATGGGCTCAGTCTCCCGATGAGGTGGAATGGTCGATGGTTGGTTCGGAGGGGTAGCGTGCGTGGAGTAGGAAAATGAGCCGTGGCTGAAACGTCCCTGGCGCTTCACCAGCCGCCTGGCCTGGATGCGACGGTCCAGTCTAGTGGTCACCTCGATCAGTCCGTCCAAAGAGGTGGACATTCCTTCAAATTGAATGCTTGAAAGCACAACATTTGAAAAGTCAGCAATAATAAAAATCTTCAGTGCACTTTATAGATGATTACACCGGCACAACAGTATTTTTCTCTCAAGTTACACAATTGAAACTTTTGTGTTCGGTTCATACTCCTCATCTTCAGTCATTACTGTAGTCCCACCTACTGTGACTTACTGTAATCCCAAAGTGGAGTTGCTTTGGCATGTGTTTTTTATTATCGTTTATCAGTAAAATGTGTTGCTTATTTTATATATCCATCAACAAATTAACCTAATGACATAAAGTGCAGCCCTTAAGCTGTAGAGACAGAGTTTTACAAGCTGATAATGGCATTTTCCAAACTCAAGTCAGAAAGTGTCAGAAAGCGCTTCCATTCACTGTATTTTTTGCATATAGTGAATGGAAGCGACCATATTTAGACTGATGAGGTTGTGGTGAAGACGTCGTTTATGGCTCTGGTAGTGACCTGTCAAACTGTGAATCTAGCGATTGAGACCATAAACTCATGTTTACTGAGGGTAATAAATCAAGTGAGAAGTAGAGTCATTTTCTCATAGACTTCTATACAACCAGACTTCTTTTCTGCAACCAGAGAAGTCGCCCACTGCTGGCCATTAGAAAGAATGCAAGTTTAAGGCACTTCATCATTGACTTCCCTTTTCAGAACCGAAGGTTACCGCTGAGATTATTTTTTTATTTTTTTCGTCAGATTCAGAATTCAAGATACATTATATTTTCATTCATGCTATTTAAAGGGTAAGTGTCTTGACTGGACATGTCTGTGATGTGCACCACCAGGGACTTGGTGATCTTGACTGACTCCACAGTGATGTACGAGGTTTGACGATGATCTCTCTCTGTTTTGTTGACATTCAAGGACAGATTGTTGGTGTTGCACCATCTTATAAGTTGTTCCACAAACTCCTTGTAATACAGCTTGTAGTTGTTCCTGGTGGACTAATACTGTTGTGTCATCTGCAAACTTTAGGATGTGGGTCATCAGAGTAAACAGTAGCAGACTACTTAGGTCTGTCTGTGAGGAAGTCCAGAAGCCAATTACAGAGAGGGATGCTTTCTGTTTCACAGGCCGGCTGTATGGTAAGAAGCCACAGACTCAGGTTGAAGGGATAACCTGAAGGAATTAGACTGCAAACTACTCCAATTATCTTTGTGATCTTCAGTCCTGATTCAATGATCAATTTAGGAATATACTTGTTTATACAGTATAGACAAATAGATTTATGGTTTGTGTACAATGGATGTCTGAAGCAATTCCATAGAGACTTAGCACTCAAGGCACTGTGACCAATTGTTTGCATAAGTAAATTAGGGATGTTACTCAAGACTTATTGCATGGCTGGTGCCTTTAGTGTTGCAACAATTTGTTTCATTCATTTTCCTCCAAGTGAGACATATGATTGGGAACATAATTTTGTGCATCACTGACATAGTGCATGTGAGAATAAAGTTACAAAAAGGAAATATGTATTGATGCCTATAATTAATCAGAATTATAACCTACTTTCTCTTGTCAACAGGAAAGTAGAGGTGTCAGCGTGGCCGACAGTAGACCAGCAGGATTAACTGCACAGAAATGAACAATGCTGTCTTCAGAGCAGAGCAGCAGGCTCCAACTTTTCTAAACCAGCATCCATGTGCAAACCTACAATTGGCCCCCAGAGGGTTTTGCATTTAGGTGCCCGACCGACTCCCCCAAAGTTAAAGTAGGTTATTTCTGTAAGTGGCTAAAAAAACTGGTTTGGTGCGTCAATGCCTGAATTAAGACACTGCTGTTGTTGGTGCAAGAGGATTAGCTTGAATTACAGAGACTTAAACTAAAATAGTCACAATCGTCAACTGTGGCAATTATCTATTCATTGTGAAGCCAAAGTGCCTAAATAGTGCTGACTCAGGGCTGTGTGAACTCCCTACCTCGAGGGAGGATAGAGAGGCACTTGTGACTGGAAGGTTGGAAATTTTGAATTCCTTGAATGGTTTTGGAACTGCTTTTGTACTTCCTGATTTCGGTTCTCAGGCCCTGGTTTCCTACTCTTCTATTATTTTATGAATAAGAAAAGCATATCTTTTGAAAGCAAGAACAGTTTAATGAAACAAAGAAGCTTGCCGTGAACTTTTAAATGCTAACAAAAATGTTTTTGTTTTTACTTCATTTTAGCCTCATTTGATTCAGAGGTAACATAAAAAATACTGAATTCTTGCATGAAATGCTTGGTCAAGTTAGAAGAAGTCATCTTTTTTAATCAAATTGGTATTTAGTAGTGATTATACTGAGCTGTCTTTTGTGATTCTTCTCGCTTTAATGTTTGCACCGTCTCATGTTTTCTCCTCTTCAGCCTCAGTCTTGGTGCTCTTGTCGTTTCTCTATTTTGTGTCTCTTTGTCTCCTTTTATCCTCTGTCCTCCTGCCTCTGACACTGAAAAATCAATCTTGGCATCTTGATGGATTTCTTATTTCCAGGTTTGCTGGAGGAGCTATTAGCGCGGATGCACACACAGAACTTTTAGGAAGAAGCATGACCCCAATAACAATGGTCAGATGAGGCAGCTGTGCCATGTCTTGATGGCTCTCTTCAGATTTTAGTGTTTGTCTTGTAGTTTGTGGCCTGTCATACCTCATCTGTCAAAAAACTGCTCCTTTGATAATGCTTGAATTTTGGGGAAAAACTTTTTCATTTCCACTAGAATGTCCACTAATGTCCACTTAAATATGTCTAATGTCCTGAGATCAGATCTAGAGCATCTTTTTGACTTGACATTTTGTGTATACTTTCTCCAGACACTTGTGGCGCCACAGCCGCTTGCTTGTGGGCTCCACCAGAGAAATAACAAAAAAAAAGGCTTTTATTTACCCATCTCACTTTACGAGATAATCTGCCTTTAAAACCGATTGCTCTTGCTGCTTTGCTGTGTTTTTATAAGGCTCATAAACCGGTGCGGAGGCATCATCAAAGGTATTATATAATTAGTAAAGTTGTAAAAAGCGCTTAACAAAAAGCACCCAGCGGTGCACTTCACACCATTTTCTCTTTGATAGTAATGTCCTGTACAGTATAATCTATAGGGTTTTATGCTGTCATTAAATATGAGTCACAAACAGCTTTTTACAACACGATGAGCAATAACCGTCAAGTAACAGATGTGGGGCAGGACGGTACATTAAATCCATAATGAGTTCTTGAAGATATCAGTTTGTAAAAACAACTTCTACGTTCAGAGCCCCGCAGGTTTCATGTTCACACCCGTTATGCCAACCCTTTTTATGGGGTTTGTAGAGGATAAATATGCACCATCATAATCCTTTCATATGGTGTCATATTTTCCATAAACATTATCTCAATGTTGCTCATAACTGCTCTCACATCGTATAAATAATGGTACAAGAGGCCGCTAAGGTATTCTTCGTATGCGTATATGCTGTGTGTTTTCTCTGTGCGGGTCTTCATGGTACAGCGGAGGTTTCCAGCTCTGAAGGTCTCATTATGCTTAAAAAAGAAAAAAAATATTGTTTGTGTATTGTGGTCCGACCATGTCTGCAGGCAAAAGTGTTTCAAGCTGTTTTAAGGCAAGATAAAAAGCCGTGTGGGACACGATGAATCGCATGAATGGGGAGAATGGTTCACACTCTCCGTCAGACTCTCCTTTGTGACATTCAGGGCTGCACATGAATAGGGACACATTGATGCCTTAAAGTGGCAATCTTTAAGATTTCAGTCCTGGTTGAATTAACATTTCTATTTGAGTGAAAACAGAGGAACTGTGTATTGAATTTAACAGTTGTTTTGTTGATACATGAGCTTCAAGTATTCAGAATTGTGTGCGAAGTTCCCTTTTTTGTGTGTATACAATATGGGAATGTCGCCACAGACACCCCCTTTGTAATACTGCAAAAATATAAATATTGCAATACTTTCATCAGTGAGCTCAGTCATCGTTGTGTGACCTCCTTCGGCAATAGATAGTGACTGAACTGAAATTGACTTAAATGCATATATTCAAGGTTTCCACCTCCCTTGAAACTTGGTTCAAACTCTTAAGTATATATTTTTAACCTTAAATGTTCTCTATAGGTTATTCAGAGTATTAATAAAGCTGCAAACAAGTGACAGAATGAAGTCCCTCTGTGCTGTTTGCTTTAAAATAAAACTGAAATGAATTGACCTCACGCAATATTGTTTCAGTTTAGTTTTTCTTAAAGGACATATTTTTTTGTTTAATTCCCGTTTACTAACAATAACTTTTCACAGCTTATTCTCGTTTAATTCCAGTTTTAGTTTACTTGATTAACCCTGGTCTAAACATTTATTTAGTTATGTTTGGAATTCCATGAATAAGGAGCTTTTGGATATCAGAAGCATATCCCTGTATGGTCAAACCAGATGCTTAACATACCATGACTTACTTCCTGTAACGCTAAATGGGCCGCTGTGAAGGAATTTCCCCCTGGGGTGATAATGAATGGCTCAGCAGCAATGTGTGTTTTATTATTTTCCTTTCTTTTTGGTTTGCACATCACTTCATTTATCCTGATTTGAGTTCTATATAACAAGCTCCATTGTTGGACCATCACCAGGGTGTATTGTTTCTTTTTAAAATGAAGAAACAATACACTCAGTGCAGAACAGACGCTCAACGTCTCGTCACACTGCCAGCGCTCCATTTGCCAAGAATTCAATCATTACAAAACTAAAAACAGCAGTGATATTGCAATATTCAACGTATCCTCATACAACTGTTTGTATGATATCTCACAAAAGGTTATTCCTCCAGTCCATCTGTCAATTTCCGCTCATTACATGCATATAATATTTTCAAAATAAACCTCCGTCCTAAGAGGAATTAACTAATTTAGGTTTAGGCAACAAATGTACCTTGTTAAGTTTAGGAAAAGATCTTTGTTTGGGTTGAAATAACTACGGAAGAGCTGTAACTGAAGTAAGCAAGTTACATGACTAGTAAATCAATGTTGACTTCTAGTTTCACAAACCAAACGAACAGCGGAACTTCCTGGTTCATGATTACGTGGACTGTTTACATAACAATTTTGTGGGATACCTATGAATTACGGTGCATTATTGCAATATTGCAGTTATTGTGGAAGCCCTAAACGTGAGCTTTTTCTCTATCCAACAGCGCTACATTTGCAGCACGCTTGGGCGCAAATTGGATTCATATCTAGTTATTCCAGTGTTTTTTCCAATGCCACTTATTCTTTATATTCTTTGATGTTCTTAATCTTCTCTCCATCTTACTTGTCTCCACTCCCCACGATGCAGCGTATTCTCACTTCACTGCCACACAAGTCTAACGCTGCTTCCAATGCCCTCAGGGAGAAGAGGGGTTTACAGTAAGTCACTCAACAGGGAAACTGCCCTCTGTCAACTTAGCCAGCAAGTTACAGCACACATCCTTTAAGGACACAGTGAAATGAAACATACTTTTGTTTTCATCATATATACGTATCATGTGAGCCTGCCTTAATTGTTGCTCTTTGTTATCTGTCAGAAAAAGCATCATGTTTGCATATTGAACTTCCTTTCTTCTCTATCTCTCTGTTAAAACCTTAAAGTGAAACTATATATAAAATGTGATCGTGGCAAGAAATCTGTAAATATAACATTGATGTTTGTTTTGACTTTGGATAACTTGCAAAAACAGAGATATTTGACTTCACAATTGGTCTGCAGTTCACACAAAACTCCACAGACAGCTGTATACATGCCACAATGGAATGCGCACTAATGAAACAATTGTGGTGGGACATCACTGACAACCTCCCTCCCTCTCTTCACCAGACTCTCCCCTCCACAGACAAATCCAACATAAACCCAGACAAAACAACTGGTAAATTACCCTACATAGCCCGAATCTTTGCCAAGAACACTAAACAGCTTTTGCAAGAAAAAAAAGTCTCCTTTGTGCATCTTGGTGCAGACATGCTGGGCTGCCAAATTTAATAGATTTAATCTATGGAACGGCTCAGTTTGCATATATGTGAAATTATTCCAAGCTCGGTATGTAAACCCTGTTAAGCTTATGCATGAGCATGAAAGGTCTCCATCCCCCAAACATTTTCTATGCATTGTATTTTTAAATGCATTATTCTGTCATTTGAGTTACATTATTTCAGCCGTAGTGCTTCAAATCTAAAATAAGTAGACATGACAGCTAACACTCATTGTTTATGTCTAAAAGTTACTTTTAGAAACTTTAACATGAAACAGTCTCAATTTCAAACGGATGTTTCTATATGACTTAAATAAGTACACATGGTAATCAACAAGAAGATTGTCTATTGTCTATATAGTTATACTTAATGCTTGTCATCGTAGCCACCGACCTAGCAGAATCAGAGGAAATCATGCAGGTTCTGCAGAAATTCCTTCAGCTCAGACTCAAGCGGGGCCTTGACTTGTCTGCCTTGGACAGACAAAGATCTGGCTTCGCTGCTGCCTTTGACCTGCAGTCGGAGCTTTGTCCTCCTGTCCCCGCTGGAAGTCAACACCGACACCAGGCTTCTGGAGACCCAGGCTGAATTCTATGCCGTTAAACTTTAACTAGCTGCAGAGTGAGTGTCAAACTTTGATTGGTGTGCACGCATTTTAATAGTCAACTCTTTGTTATGGGAAAGTTTACTCCAGGGTGCTGGAAAGGAGGCTCCGTCCGATTGTCGAACCTCGGATTCAGGAGGAGCAATGCGGATTCCGTCCTGGACGTGGAACAGTGGACCAGCTCTTCACCCTTGCAGGTCTGTTGGAGGGTGCATGGGAGTTTGCTCATCCAGTCTACATGTGTTTTGTGGACTTGGAGAAGGCCTTCGACCGTGTCCCTCGGGGAGTCCTGTGGGGGGTACTGCGGGAATATGGGGTACCTGGTTCGTTACTACGAGCCATTCGGTCCATGTATGACCAAAGTGAGAGCTGTGTCCGGATACTCGGCACAAAGTCGAGCTTGTTCCCAGTGCGTGTTGGCCTCCGCCAGGGCTGCCCATTGTCACCAATCCTGTTTGTGATTTTCATGGACAGGATTTCAAGGCGCAGTCGGGGGGAGGAGAGTTTCCGGTTTGGGGACCTCAGAATCACATCCCTGCTTTTTGCAGATGATGTGGTTCTGTTGGCTTCTTCAGAACGTGACCTTCAGCACGCACTGGGGCGGTTCACAGCCGAGTGTGAAGCGGTCGGGATGAGAGTCAGTACCTCCAAGTCTGAGGCCATGGTTCTCTTCCGGAAAACGGTGGATTGCACCCTCTGGGTTGGGAGTGAGTCACTGCCCCAAGCGAGGGAGTTCAAGTATCTCGGGATCTTATTCACGAGTGAGGGTAAAATGGAGCGGGAGATGGACAGGCGGTCCGATGCAGCGTCAGGGCGTTGTACCGGACTGTTTTGGTGAAGAAGGAGCTGAGCCGTAAGGCAAAGCTCTCGATTTACCAGAATACAAGCGGCCGAAATGAGCTTCCTTCGTAGGGTGGCTGGGCTCAGCCTTAGAGATAGGGTGAGGAGCTCAGACATCCGGAGGGAGCTCGGAGTAGAGCCGCTGCTCCTTCGCGTCGAAAGGGCCAAGCTGAGGTGGCTCGGGCATCTGATCAGGATGCCCCCTGGACGCCTCCCTTTAGAGGTTTTCCAGGCACGTCCAACTGGTAAGAGGCCCCGGGGTAGACCCAGAACACGCTGGAGAGACTATATATCTCGTCTGGCCTGGAGCTGGAAAGTGTTGCTGGGGAGAAGGACGTCTGGAGGACCCTCCTTAGCTTGCTGCCCCCGCGACCCGGCCCCGGATAAGCGGAAGGAGATGGATGGATGGATGGAACTCTTTGTTATCTATACAGCCCAATAAACTCGCCTCATGGGGCTTTACTATCTGCAAAGACTAAGATAACCTCTGTTATTAGAGTTCCTCAATTCAAAGAAAAAAATAACCCCCCCTACCCCAAAAAAACCCAATACTCATGGCCTCGCACATGTTTTCATGTTTTCTACTGGGCCTCATAACCATCACGCCATGGTTCTGGGTCAGAAGATTTTGAAGTGCAGTGGCTTGTTTTTACAGCCAACCACATTGTGTGTCCTTGTGACACCGGGCAGCTTATTAACCGCAGATGTACTGTAGTCCAACATAATATTAAAGTTTCAGCTGCAAGCTCAAAAATAGGGGAATTGTGACACTGGCAGGATGAAAGGGGAGAAAAACAACAGGTCCATTAATTAGGGAAGGGAGACCATCTCTATTCAAACCGTTTTACTTACTGCCCTTGGGCAAAGTCCAGCATCGGTCTGGAAAAACACTTTAGGACGAGAAGATTTCATTACAACGGAGGCCACTGTGCACGTTCAAACACTATATACTGTGGCTCTCCTCTAACTCAAGGGCAACAGTGATGCAACATTTTTTATTTTCATGTCTTCCAAAGGCACAATAGGACACAGATGTTTCTCAAACTGGCCACACATGCACACTGACACAGAGCATAGTAGAGAGCATATGGTGAGCGCTGATATCTGACAATGTTCCAATGCATGAACGCCCAGGACACAGATTTGAAGATGTCCTTGACAACAGGGCATGGACTTAATGCAGACAAACAGGAGGAGCAGAAGGATTATAAACAGTGTTTTCAATAAAGAAACGTCCAAAACAAAACCTTCGTGGCAGCTGAGTTGAAAAGAGAGTAAGTGAAATCGAAAGACTGGAAACAGGCAAAATGACAAACGAGAGGTTTTCAGGAATTTGGGTCTATTGGGCAAGATTTAATTGTTCTTTCATGTCAGCTACTGTCAGCCATGTTTTTAAGTTGTCCGGAGACGAAGACAGGCATTCACAAGTTATGGAAATATCTAAGACAGTGACAGCAGAAACAGCTGATCATTCATGTGAGTTAAATGTTCACTATGTCGGAATATATTTGGCAAAGGCGATTCCGTATCATATTTAGCCCATCAACTCTTTTTGGCAAAAAACACCTCAAGCGAACATAGTTGATGAAGTTATACCAACTTTTGCAAATAAAAATATGTGACCTGAAACACAACGTCTCAATATTTCTATGGAAGATGTTTAAATGAGATTCAAGAGGGCAAAGTAATGGATGCAACAAGGATTAAGAGCAAATGGGATGGTTCATTGAAGAAAACCCCTTCGCTGGTAGTTCTGTTTGAGAAAACTCTGTAAATCCGTGCAAAGGCTGCATGAACTACAGCGTGGGGAAAACATTCCCATCCCATCAGGTGTTATGCGTTCCAAAGAACAAACCTGCACAGCCATGTAAAGGAAAGCTAAGGTGTGCAGGATGTGGAGGCCAACATGTGTTTAGTGTGAAAAAGGATGCCAAGGTTAAATGCTGCCACTGCGGAGGAGTGCTTTGTATTTGGAGGCTGTGTAGTACTGGGACAGAAGCACACAGAGCTAAGACTCTTACACAGAAGCACTGAAGAAACTAAGGGGGCTTTAACAAACACATTACAGTGGAATTGGCCAAAGAATTGCATTCCAAAGTGACAGTAATGCACCAAAAACATCTGGCCCGAATCCAGAAAGATTCCTTGAGATGAGAGACGTGAAAGCAGACCAGACGCCCACTTTGCTGGATGCACCTGAAGTTGGCCAAAATGAAGTTCCAGAGGAGGGTTAAGTCTTTTATTTTTCTACAGTGGAAGCAAGAAAGCCGCACAACTAACGGCCAAGAAATGAAAAAGTATGTATATGAAGTAGTTCCAGATGCAGCATACGTGCAAGACATTTTGTTATGACAGAGTTTGGTGTTTTGGATCACAGGGTTTTAGTCTTATTGGACAAGACAGAGCTAATAATCAAAATGATGGAGGGTGTTTTCTTTTCTCAGAGATGGGTCGGCCTACCGGGAGTTCCTCTCTCTGTGTATAAAATGGGTCAATGTTAAGATTTATAGCTCGATGCAGGAAACATTTAGTTGTGGATCTTTTACATCTGTAAAGCTGTTGACATGTTCACAGTAATGTACAGAAAAGGAAATGAGGCGTGGAGATTTTAAAGCACACAGAATGCTTATAGGGAGGCGATCAGTTAGACAGAAATATGAATAAAGGAGGATGAACGATCAATTTACTGCTTTAAGGATGGACATGGAGCGGAAGTAGAAGTGAGTCGGGGGATGATGTCATGCTTTGATCTGACATTGGTGTCAAATACTTCTTACTAATAAGAATGAATCACATCAAAGTGAATGTTGGGAATAACTCAGAGTGGGTTAAAGGTGCGTCATAAGTGAGACAACACAAAGTTTAAGAGTCTCCATTGTTTTACAAATTTAACAGACACCCAATTATTACACATCACAGGTATACAGTATAGGTCGTATTACTAGGTAGTGTAAGTAAACAGATATAGGGCGCTGTTCTGAAAGCCTGCAGATAAGAAGAAGAGCTTAAATATTATATCTGTTAATTATTGCATGTTCTTGCTGTGTAGTTTATGTGTTATTTTTAATTGTTGACTATGGTCATGTATTTGTTTTTTTGGGAGCACTTAACAGAAGTTTTAAAAGATACTATATAAAAAAAAGTTATTATTATTATTATTATTATTATTATTATTAGCAGTGCTACGTTTGTTTGAATGACAGGTGGTTGTTGCTTGCTTTATCTACTGGATTCCTCCAGTTTAAACAAAGTGGGATTTTCTGCTTGCACTGAATTCCAACAATGGGCCAAAGCCATGACAGATTTTTACAGAAACCAGACTTGACATCAAACACGAACTATGTCTATCAAGCTAAGCCATACATGATGGGCTTCATCCAGTTTTAAGAAAATAATAAAAAAAATGTGGTCAAAAGGATGAATCCAAAAAAAAAAGGCCTTTTCAGTTACAGTGGGAATTTAGTTTGGGACTAATGCAATGGAATGATGTAATCCACACTGTCTGACTTGATTTAACTGGAAATGGTAACATGAGCAGCACAAACGCTCATGGTGATGTCATTGTGTATTTAAGGAGAAAAACTGGTGTCATTTTTCTTGAGGTCCAATCATACGAACAACATGGAACATATTGGACCAAAAACAACTTCCCAGAGCTCTACCACTAATCTGTGTGGGACAGTTCTTCTACATTTCACTCTTTGGCGTATCAAGACTTTTTCTTTTGCACCATCACTTCTCTTAAGCTGCAGAAACGCTTTTCCTCTCTCCTCTGAATATATCGGGTTCTCTGGACAACTCGTATTAGCAGGTTTTTCTGGTGAGAATGAGGCTGCTGTCATTTATCGATGCAAAGTTCACATCCTTTATGCAAAATAACTGTTTGTTATAGCGTTTCTTATTTTTTTTAACAAATATAGTAAATGAAAAAAGTGTTCTTAATCTGCTCTTTTGATTTACACAATTGGATTTTACAGGGCAAACATTGCCAGACGAATGAATGTTCAGACGAAGGCAAAATAAATAATTTAATTTAATAATGTAAAATTTGAATAAATATTTTAAAAAAACGCAACTTTTCTCTTTTTGCATGTTATCTAAAGTAATAATAAAGGTCAAATAATGTTAAATTGTTTGGTTTTAGGTTAAAAACTTCGAATTTATTTTGGGTGAAGACCTTCAAAGCCAATATCTCCTGGTATCTTTTATTCACTGTAGAAACAAAGACACATCCTCATATTCATGATATTGTATATGTAATGGTGTGAGAAACATTCTGCTTTTGAGCCGCTCCTTGTACATTTATGTGGGTGACGTTACTACAAAGCGAGGGTCAGTCTTTTCAGAGCAGAAAGATTAAACTGACATCGGATGCCTGAGATACAACATCTGTAATACTTTGCAATAAAGACACCTTTATCTTAGACTCAGTTCTGATCCACAGGATCTTAAAACTGGATTAGAGTTAATGTCTAAATATAAATGTCCACATTCTGTATCACTATCAGTCTGTCCATCCTGACGTGATAAGGATGAATCTGAAGATTTGGTCCGTGAGCCAAGGGATTGGTCATGCCAATTTGGAGGGACCATGTCTCATGGTGGTTTTATTAAAAGGTTTATGTCTCCAGTGTTGTAAAAGGCAGGATAACATGGCATCAAAGGTGGATTTATTAGTGCTATCAAACACTTCTTCAAAAGCGTTTCAAAGAGGGTAACCTACACGGAATATCATGAACATATAGATCTTTATAAAGCTTATACAATCCATCCATCAGTCACATTTTCATGACACTGACAACAAGATAATTAGATCTTTGACCTGTAACTCTGCAATAGGGTACTTTCTGAATTCCACTGCAAATGGCCGTTATAACTCACATCACATTGATTCGATGTGCCACACATAGCACATCAAATCTGGGAGTGATACTCATGAACCATAATCAAGTTGTTGCATCACAGCCTTCATACTAGATCATTGTTCTCCCTCAGAGATTCTTCCTGGCCACTTTTATCTAATCACTACTGGCTCCAGAGGACTGCAACGTTGTGATGCCTCCGATAATGGTTTAATGTTTCACCTGCCTGTTTCCTGCGACTCACATGCTGATGTGTCTGGCAGACTGACGACCAGACATCAGATATGGATCTGGTTCCTGGAATTCATTTTTGCTGTGGATTCCTTGAGAATCAGCGTATGTTTCGTCTCTTTGTGTTTAGTTAACTGCCTGAACTCTTCTGCAGATTTCAAATCGATAACAAATACAGTAACGCTTGAGTTTCGGTCACTTGGTTTCCTTATATTTTTTCAAAAAGTTTGATGAAACTAGTTATTTGTTATTGTTTTCTGGACAGCACCGCTATTAACAGTAGAAATGTAACATTTAATATAACAGAGCGATGAATATGCTATGCAAAAATAGGGTATAAATTAACTTTACCAAATAAAGCATGTTTCAAATCGAACAATTGGTACCAAATGACTGGAGTGGATCCTGCAATAGCCATTAAATATATTTACCCTCATTGATTATCTCTTTATAAAAGTTGTTTAATCGTCAGTGGCAGAGTCCGCCATTCCCATGCTGGAGTCAAATGATGCCCACCAGCACAAGGGATTAAACAACGCATACATGCATTAGAAAATATTCAAATACATGAGCCAGCACAGGGGCTCACTGTACACTATATGTTTTACAGGATGCAGAAATACAAAAAACAAAAGCATCAATTAATCAAACAATATAAAATGGTTAACGCCAATGTCACCCATCACCATCTTGGGAGAGCCACAAGAAGCAGGATTTGTACTTTTTTCTAGAGATCGTCATTTTGTTTGAGAGAAAGTTGTCTGCCATTGCAACAGTAACTTAACTCTGCCTTAATCTAAAATGAAAATGAATTCCCTCCCACATCACTAATCTAAACTCAATGCACCATAATCACAACCCAAATCTTCCCATTTTCAACTGGGTTCAAGTCTGGAGGGACTCTTTGCTCTGTTTAGCTTGGAACCGAACCCTTAACCAGCTCCTCAGAAAAATCAACACCCCACAGCATGATGCTGCCAGCACCATGCTTCACCATTGGGGGGGGTGGCGTTATAGAGGTGATGAGTGGTGCCTGGTTTCCTGCAGGTTCTGCAGAACAATTCGGAGAATCTCACAGTCTGAGAGTCCTTTAGCTGTTTATTTTTCACACCCCAGGCAGGCTTTCATGTGTCTGTCACTGAGGAGAGGCTGTCTGGCCACTTTGCCATAAATCAGTGGAGTTATGCAGTAATGGTCGTAAGGTTGCTCCCGTCTCCAAACAAGATCTCCGCTCTTTGAAGAGTCATGGCCGTCTTAAATTTCTTGCATTTTAGAAATTTGGAGGCCATTGTGCTCTTGTGGAACTTCAATGAATCATATTTTTTTTTTTAGCCTTTGCAAGATTGGTGTCTCAACACAAGCTTTCTCTATGAGCTCTTCAGGAAGCTCCTCCACCTCACAGCTCAGTTTATGCTCTGATAAGCGTCCTTAGCAGAGAGACCTCACATAGACAGGTGTGACCCTTTCAAAATCACGTCCAATCAATTATATGCACCACAGGTGGACTCCAATCAAGGGGAAGAGACATCTCAAACATGATCAAGAGAAATGGGAGGCACCTGAGCTACATGTTAGGCTTCACAGCAAAGGGTCTGAATACTTACATGTCTATGTGATAATTTACTTTTTATCTTTTAATGAAATTGCAAATATCTTAAATGCTGTTTCAGCATTGTCATTCAGGGATGTTGAGAGTAGATTGATGAAGTTCTGAATACTTTTTTATTCATTGCATGTGGAAGCGGTTTGTGGATGCTTGAATCTCCAGTTATAAACTGAGCTTTTGAAATGCAGTCAGGCAGCCTGGTCTCCTAAAAATGTACAACAAAACTACACTGTCAATTTCTTTTCAAGGGAAACATATTTCCTCCCGGATTAAGTTGTTTTTTTCATCACACAGTCAACGGAAGTCTGTGTCGGGAAGAAGACGGCTTAAACCAGATTTTTTGACCAACAAACCATGATGTTTCACTCAAACGTAACAAAGAAGTCTTGTTGCTTTTATGTAACCAAGTAGTTGTGTTTTTTGCTTTAAATTTAACAATAACCATGTGTATAAAACTGCAACCGAAATCTGTGAGAAAATACTGCAGTTTAGTTTGATGGATATGTGATATTGTAGGAGACGGGATTGAGTCTGACTCAACTGTGCACCAAATATGTAACATGTTACATCAACAGCTATCACGGGCACCAGCTGTGGAAAAATATCTATGTAATCCAACAGAAAGTGTAAGGTGGCAGTCTGATCTACATTTTATACAATTCAGCAAAAAAAGTTCTGAGAGTTTACACAACGGTCAGGAGCACATATGTTTTTTGTCAAAATGGCACCACTGAATGCTTTGCCCAATTAATGTGATTACGCACTGGCAAATGTATACATGTCACATGGGCTACACATAATTGGATTACTGTCTGGTGCCACTGTGCTTGCGATGGCCAGTATTGATTCGCTGAGAGATTAATGCTGAATGGTGACATTTCCTTGACAAAGCACTTTTTTGAATCTCAGTATTGGGTCATTTAACCATTCATGTATGTTTATGTTTTGTTTTATTTGACAAATATTACATGAAATTAATTTCTGCAGACCCTTCTGGAGCTATGACCAGGCCAAAATAAAACAGCCTGACCCTACATAGTTGCAAAGTTTCTTTCTAAGCTTGAACCATGGCAGCAAACCAGATTTAAAAACTGAATTACCTTGAATAAAAAATGCTTAAAAAATTAAATATTTAAAAAAAGTTAACTGAAGTCATTTCAGTAATGCACCTTCTTCTACTGGCCCAAAAACTAACATAATACAGACTATACGGATGCAGTTAAAAAAACAAACAAACAAACAAAAAGATAAATAAACATTAAATTACAAATATAGATATATTCAATACATTTGCCAAATACTCCAGATGGTGTAAGGTAATATAAAGAAATAAGAACAAAATTGGTAACTGATTACTAAAATTTAATCTGCCATATTTTATGTTGAAATATCATTAAACACACAGCCCAGCACACTTTCGATGACATCCTTTTTAGCGCAGATTTGAGTTTGTAATATAAATGACATTAAGAAAACTTATGTAAAGCCCCAATAGGGCCCTGTCCATGGTGCTGAGAGTCAGTGTGTCGTCAACAGTGCATTTTTTTGACAATACAATACAAACTCAGTGTTTAAATCTAACATAAATGTAGAATGATATTTTGTCTGCTCACCAAAAAACAACTCTTGACTATACGTTTACTTTGGCGGAAGAGAAGACAATCTGCTCTCAAAGTATTTTAGTGATTTAGTGGCGCAAAGTGCATGGGTGAAAAGCAAAAGCATTTTCTTATCTTAATCTCTCCGACATCCTTTCCATACGGTGGGCTCATGCTAGTCAGATTCCTCAACTGTGCTAACTTTAGATACATTTAGAAGATTACAAATTTGGATAGTCATGCTTTATTAGAAAAAAATACAAACCATTCATTGGTGAAACATTTTGGTTTCAATAACAGCAGACTAATTGCATATGCCAAGACAGATGTGGACTGATCATAAATTATGATTGTTCCTCAGAGAAAATTCAAAATACGAGAACATTTGTGAATGCTTCAAGTTCTCCTAAATTACTCGTATAAGCCAATTAAAAACAAATCCAGTCGTACCAGTGGTTATTCCATGAGGTCCAATCTCACCCCAAAAGTTCCATACCCTTTCTCATAGTGACCAACTTGGACACTTTCCAGGACCAGCATGACCCTATGAAATCTTATAAATGGCGGCTTAGACTTCTGAGCCCCATGGATTAATTCAATATGGTGTACCTTGGAGTAAAGCTGCATAAAGTAGCTTATGCAAGAGTAAACAAACCCACACCATTGTTTGCTCTAACTCCTGATCTATTGGTCTTGGTTGCATGTGGAGATTAACATTTTTTAACTACTCGATTTTCTTGCAACTTCAAATGGTGCAAGAAAATCTGAATATTTGAATTGTCTTCCACCTCAATGACTGTTTTAAAAGTAAACTGTGAACTTTGTAATATGCAAATAAATTTTGTGTATCTGGAGTGCCTGGAGTCCAAGATCAGAAAAGATGTGATTCAACAAGACAATCAGAACCGGCTCCCATTCATATGTCACATGCAGACTCATTAGAATCGATTCTTAATATCTCCATCCACAGATTGCCAACTTTGCAGAGGTGCAACATATTTTTCTCTCAAGCCAATCAGAGCAGATTGGGCTTTTTCTGGGGGAGGGCTTTAATAAACAGGCGCTAAAACGGAGCGTTTCAGACCGAGGGTGTATATAGGTATTTTCAGACGGATTGTGTGAGAAAAATAAAGTGTTTTTTGAACATTAAAGCATGTAAAAATGCTCTAGAGAAACCCCAAATACTAGTATGAACCATTAAAATAGTAAAAAAAAAAGTTTCTTGTTTTTAACAGATTTTTGGGGCTTGGCTGTGCATTAAACAAATGCCAGATTACTAGCAGCCCCTCATCTATGACTCAATGTGCAGCGAGGGTTTCTCTTTAACAAGTAGACTTGTTAATCGGTGTCTCTCGGCCAAATGTGCAGTGGTTGCACACGGATCGATTGCTCGTTAAACCACAACAATGGCGCATTGCATAGAGGAACAGAGGCCTACTTTCCACTAGCTGCATTTAATGTAAGTTAAGATATAAAAAAGAATCATGGCAAAACAAAGCAGTTGGCTTAAGAGGAGATGGAGGAAGAGAGTTCAGCTCAAGTCCAGCCATCATTCTCAACCAAGACCTCCTCCTACGCCAGTTTCTCATCAACAAGTGCCAACTCCTAACGACACGTATGTGGCCCCTCGTCACCTTACCTATAAAATACTATAACATACTGATTAAGACTGATGTTCAACTGTCAGTCGGAGAAAAACTGGCATCAGGGCCTAACACAGACTGAACTGTTTTCCCCTTCCCCTTTGAAAGAGACTATAATGAAATAATTTCGGTGTTCAACACAAAGCACAGTTGTCTCCTCCTGTAATCATCAAAAGTAAGCCAATTTATAATTGTGGACTGTAGTGGCCGAGTTCAGTACGATAGTTTATTGGGTATTGTTTTTGTTGGGTGTACAACTGGAGTTCAGAGTTTCAGAGTGAAAGTAAGTAGCCTATGATTGGTCTCACGTGCTAGGCCCACCTGATTTTCTCTTTGCCCACCCACAATTTGATTTGTGCATACACCACTGCACTGACTATAAGGATGGATATATACTGAATACGTATCATGCAGAAACCTGGGTCAGATCATGTGGGAAAAAGGTTTTAGAAGGGATTGGGAAAATGGCATTCAGACATAATTCAGATCCGTGTATATGATGGAATAGTGACATTAGAATGTGCAAAAGGCCACCAAATTTGGGCTTTTACATTTTTCTTTTCTCAAGTAAGCTTTTGGTTTAAAAGGGGTTATTGTAGCATTAATCATCTTAGAAATGCAGCTAATGATGCGGACAAACAGAAACACTGACCAATCAGAGCAGACTGGGCTTTACGGGCTAAAAGAGACAGGTACTAAAACCAGGGAGCAACTTCTGGTTCTGCAGAGTGAAGCCAATGTAGAAGTGTTTTAACACCTTCATTCTCTCTAATGGCCAGCAGTCTGAGAGAGTCTATGAGAAAATAACTCTACTTCTCTCTTGATTTATTCCCTCAGTAAACATTGTGAACATGAGTTTATGGTCTCAATCTCTAGTTTCAAGTCTTCTTCAATACAGCATGATGTTCATTTAGTAAATTATGCTCCATTTAGTGTCAAAAAGACCATAAAGCAAATATGTTTTGGGCTTGCTGTGATTGACAGGTTGCTGCCACTACCAGGGTTACATACAGCATCTCTAGGTCACTCCTCTGACTCCATGTATGCCACCCAAGATGGCAACGGAGGTATCACCAAACTCAAGACTTAAAAAGCAACAGACGTCAGGATAGATGCAACAAATTGTTTTGTTGCTACCGTTAACGTTTCTCCTGATGCAAGTTCAAAACATGGAGTAATGTACTACTTTTTTGTCATGATTTTCTTCTGTAGCTAAATAAATGATCTCCAAAGACTAATACATGACATTTTGTAGAAATATTCATGGTCCCCAGAGGATTAAGCCCGCTGCCTTTGATGATTTTTACGATTTTTCTTGAAATTTGTGAACTCTCAGATAGTTCACCATGAAATTTGGACAGACATTCACTTTCCCCTCAGGGACTCGTTGACTTTTAGTCTTGTTTGAAAAAGATTTACACCCTGTGGAGTAAGTGCACCAAGCATACTGTGCTTTTGAACTTCATGGCTTTGTGGAGCTGCTTTTATTCTCAAATCTCAAGATCTCTGTAGAGTTTATTACTTGTCAAAAACTAATCCAACATCTCAAGTTGAACATGTTACACATTTATTTAACAACAACCCATCACAGTTTAGGACTTTCTGAAAATTATGGTACAAAAATTAGTAAAATTATATATATATTCTAAAATGCAAAAACATGATGTACTTCTACACAGTGACAAATCACAGAGAATGTATGATCAGTAACCTTAATAATGTTAATGAAAAACAACAGACATTTTATACATATATATATATATATATAAAATGAAAAAGATTTCCAATAATCATCTGTTTCTCTGGGTTACTGTTCTTGCTGAGGTAGTAATGATCCTACTGAAAATGTTACTACACATTGGTAACACCTGAACAGTGGCTACTGACCAGCTTCATGACACATTAATTACACCTAAGTCTGAATTGGAACAGTGCATACATTTATTCATTTATTCAATTGGCTGTAGTTAAAAAAAAAAGATGACTGAAACATGGGTAATGCAATGTCTTTGTGCATGCTGAGGGTCTGAAAAAAAGCTTTGCTCAACGGAGAGATGTGAAAAAAACCATCTCTTGACACTCTAAAGGCCTGTCTTATTAATGTCTATGCAAGTTCTCGTTAGGACTGATGATTCCTCCTTGATGTATCATGCTGCTCTTTGCTTGTTCAGGCACTACAGATGTTTTACTAACCTAGACATCAAGGTTTCTGTTTTGAATTCCAACTGTAAGGAGACATAATACCTCAACTTTGTTGTAGAAACTCAATAGTGTTTAAGTCAATGTTTTAGTCCATACAAGGACGGAGGTGTTGAACTTGGGAGTCCCTAACAAGATATATGGTTTAGATTTAGGTATATATATTTTAACAGAACCTCAACTACTGTCTACTGATTGATTTTTATGGGGCTGATAGGCCAGCATCAATACTACCATGTAAGCTAACACGTCGTTACAAGGATGTCCCCTGTTGGGTAGTCTTATAAGAAGGGAGGAAGGGCAGGTACTGGAAACATCTAAACCGTCTAAAAACACCGTTTAAGTAAGGGATATCATAGCACGACTCGTCACACATGTTTTTGCTTCCTTGTTGAGCCTGGTCTTGCCAGCTCCTGATGCCCCGCTCTTTTTCGGTGCCTGTAGAAGAAAAGACGAGGTTAGCTGATAGTGATGTTGGTGGCTTGTGAGATCATTTTGTTTGTATTTTTGACATACCTGGAATGGTGTTGTCCAGGATAAACCCAAAGAATCCTCCGATGAACATGTGTGTGGTGAAGAGCACCACGATCACTTGGTCCAGCTCTTTTATTCCTTCAAAATAGAGAAGAGGGTAAATAAACATGTGTAAGGTCAGTGGCTTGTGAAATAACATCGATAACTCTTGTAGGTGAGTTCCCTTTGCTCTTTGCTCTGACCTCCTTCACACAGAGAGGCCAGAGGTCAAGTTTAAGTTCTGCCTACTGAAACTGAGAGAAATATAATCTTCCCCAAACAAACAGCACTGGGGCCTGACTAAAGCTATACCTAAAATGCATCTGTTCTCAAACCTGCTTTCTGTGTTGAACAGATCCCACCATTACCATTATTTTAAGAAATAACAATTTAACACATTCATATCTATGCATTTACTTGAAAGTCGTAAACATTAACAACCTGTCACGGGTGAGCGGTCGAGACTTCAACAGTACTATTAGTGAGTTGGCAGAATATATAAGCAAGTGGCCCAATATTTAGTGGCCACCTATATACATGTATTTGGCAAAAAGAAATTGCATTTAATGTTACACCAGCGAAAAAATACAAGTATACGAGTCGCTAGATGCTTCAAAGCTACGACATCTCTGGTGATGCACAGAAAGTCAAGCGTTGTCAGCGAGAACAAAGCAGTGAATCAGATAAATAAAACGTTATTTTCTGATTGTTTCAGGACTCTGTGTGTGTGTGGCTCCACTTGGCCAAACTGACTAATAATCTAATAGTAGCACACTCAGAGAAGAGAGACGAAGTGCGAGGAGAATCAGTGAAGCTCATAAAAATTACTCCATGTGTACCGTCACTTTGTATCATAGAAGGGGCCTTGTATTAGATGTTCATTGGCGTGACAGCCCCATTATTTGACAACCTGGGAAGGGGAACCGGCTGACAACATGAATGCTGTTATCAGCTGGGGGTTACATCCCGATGTGGGGCCCAAAGACCCCCAGAAACAAGAAGAAAAGAGAAAATACAGGCAGGGGGCAGCCGGGTCTCCGTAGAAACAGACAGCGTCACACGCTTTTTAGTGGGTCGTAAATGATGATTTATTGTCAGTTTATACATTGTTTTTTAAGGAAAAGGCTAATGGTAACTGCAGGTCGGTTATGGGACACAAACTCAAAGTTCACACTCTTTTCTTTCACTTCGACAGTGTCTCTGTGTTAGAAACAAATACAGGCCCCTAATTCATACGAACGCAGATGGACGCTCAATCTGGTCTTCCTGGATCGCATTCCATTATCTGAAACAACCCACCAGCAAAAAACAACTTCTAATCACCTTCAACTCTGTACTTCACTGTGAACGGTTTGAATTGCAGTTACATTTAAAAAAAAGAATTAAAAAAATCAATTCTGTAATCACCTCAAACAAAAATTGTATTTCGGTTGCGGCAGATATCTCAGAGTCAAACATCTTGAACCTGGCTGAGTAAAATTAAAACTTTCTGCATGTTAGGATTCCTCCAGGATTATATGAGGGTCGGGTTTCTCTGTTAACTGCTCGAACTGCCACTGCCACTTATCCGACACTTTTGAAGTGAACGTAGAGAAAACAGAGGCCTCTGTAATCACTAAACTGCTGTGACGCTCCAATTTCCTGATTCAGAGCTGGCCTTTCATGTGACAACATGTCGTATACTGAAGGGCACAAAAGGGGGCCTGCACACCGTTCACTCCAACTAAACAATTCATTTATTCTCCTTTTTTTAATGCAACATTTTGATCTGTAAGATCTTCCTCAGGTCATGTGTAAACTATACACATGACTATAACTGACTATAGCTATAACTTCAACCATCCATCCATCCATCCATCCATTTCCTTCCGCTTACCCGGGGCCGGGTCGCGGGGGCAGCAAGCTAAGGAGGGTCCTCCAGACGTCCTTCTCCCCAGCAACACTTTCCAGCTCCTCCTGGGGAACCCCGAGGCGTTCCCAGGTCTACCCCGGGGCCTCTTACCAGTTGGTATAACTTCAACCAAAATGTGAATATTCATGTTTGAATGCATAAGACACTATGGGAAGCTACAGAATGACATAAAAGCCACAAAAGGATAAAGGACCTCCTCTTTCATTATCTTTTCTTTTCTTTTCCTAGGAGCATCAGCTTACCTACATTAATTAATGTAGGTAATTATCTTTAAGGTTCTGGAAATATCAATGTTTTGCATAGTTTTTCCAGTCAAAGTTTGTTTTCATACTATAAAGGCACATTGCACGTACAGACAGACAGTAAATACCACAGAGGATTAAGTCTGTGACCTTTTGCTGAAAGATGATGCGCCTGATCAGGAGACTGCAGAGACCTTTTGAATCACCCAAAATGTCTTCATCTCTCTGGGAAGAAGCAGAGGTTCATCGGTACAGTCGGATGTACTATAGACGCTAATCCCAAGAAGGGAAGAGATTTTAAAGATTTTCATATATCAGTGAGGAATGAAGAGCGAGACAAAACATAGGTCGAACATCAACTTCAAAGCCTATTTATAAAAGACAAGGATTTGGAAAAGCCAAAACACGTGAAGGCATATGTACTAGCACATCCAAGGCCACACTCACACATATATAGACGCCGGTTACTATAGCTGTGAGGGTGTGAGGGCCTCTCATCTGCATTGCCTTAACTTCAATTTAACCTTTACCACTAAAAAAATAATCTCACCAAATGAACCTTCTCCTCAGCCATTACACAAAATAGTAAAAAAAAGCATGAGATGCTGAGTTGCATCAAAAGAATATGAAATTTCTACTGCATGTTTTTTGGGTTGTAAACTCTTAACATGTTATCACAAGTCCCCAGAATTCACAGCGGAAAGAAGCAGACAACTGAGCAGACGTAGCCTAGAGTATCACAACAATCCACCTTTGATATAGTTGATCCTTAAATTGGGCCAATCTTCATTAAAAGCAACAAAAGCCGCCATTTACATTCACTGATGGCATAATATGATGACATACTCATAATTTGCAGGTTGTCAGGCCTCAGAACAGTTTACCCCCCTGGCAGTGTTGGGACTTAATCCTCATGTAAGAATTTAAAAGCAGTCATCTTCACCACAAATGGGGTTAATTCTCAAGTGTTTAAACCATTAAATTAGTACAAGCTTAAACGGCAATCAAAAGAACACCATTTGAAACCTCGGGTGGTGCCAGTACACCACACAGAGATGCTTGAATGCCTGGTTATTGGTGCTCCTCCACTGGGCGCAGCTTGTTGGGAAATTGTTCTCACTATAGAAAGTGATCCCAAACTGTGAGGGTATTTAAAGACACTGATATCCGATCAATACCAGCTCCTTCTGCTTACAAAGCTGAACATAGAAGAATGAAAGAGCTAGGTTTATAATCCTGCGTCTATAATTGTGATTCATAGAGCTGTAAAACAGACGGACACAATCCCTCCATTCACTTTTACGCTGTGAAATTTATATTCATGATGGTTAGATGGTACATCATAATTTAACAAAGTTTTATGAAGGGCATCATAAAATGATAATTACATAATTACAACAATTTGTCTGTGTTCCAGTGAAAGGCGGATAAACGCGCACATTCACATCACATACAGTTTTGTAATTCTTAACCATTTAAAGTCAATGCTGAACCGTTATCAATGCTATTTAAAGACTATTTCACCTGTACAATAATTCACTACATTTTTTAAATCGGGTAAGCAATCTCATTAAAACACGCAATAATTCAGATCCGTGTATATGATGGAATAGTGACATTAGAATGTGCAAAAGGCCACCAAATTTGGGCTTTTACATTTTTCTTTTCTCAAGTAAGCTTTTGGTTTAAAAGGGGTTATTGTAGCATTAATCATCTTAGAAATGCAGCTAATGATGCGGACAAACAGAAACACTGACCAATCAGAGCAGACTGGGCTTTACGGGCTAAAAGAGACAGGTACTAAAACCAGGGAGCAACTTCTGGTTCTGCAGAGTGAAGCCAATGTAGAAGTGTTTTAACACCTTCATTCTCTCTAATGGCCAGCAGTCTGAGAGAGTCTATGAGAAAATAACTCTACTTCTCTCTTGATTTATTCCCTCAGTAAACATTGTGAACATGCGTTTATGGTCTCAATCTCTAGTTTCAAGTCTTCTTCAATACAGCATGATGTTCATTTAGTAAATTATGCTCCATTTAGTGTCAAAAAGACCATAAAGCAAATATGTTTTGGGCTTGCTGTGATTGACAGGTTGCTGCCACTACCAGGGTTACATACAGCATCTCTAGGTCACTCCTCTGACTCCATGTATGCCACCCAAGATGGCAACGGAGGTATCACCAAACTCAAGACTTAAAAAGCAACAGACGTCAGGATAGATGCAACAAATTGTTTTGTTGCTACCGTTAACGTTTCTCCTGATGCAAGTTCAAAACATGGAGTAATGTACTACTTTTTAGTTTTGTCATGATTTTCTTCCGTAGCTAAATAAATGATCTCCAAAGACTAATACATGTAATGACATTTTGTAGAGATATTCATGGTCCCCAGAGGATTAAGCCCGCTGCCTTTGATGATTTTTACGATTTGTCTTGAAATTTGTGAACTCTCAGATAGTTCACCATGAAATTTGGACAGACATTCACTTTCCCCTCAGGGACTCGTTGACTTTTAGTCTTGTTTGAAAAAGATAGGTTTACACCCTGTGGAGTAAACACTGTAAACATGAGTTTATGGTCTCAATCTCTAGTTTCAAGTCTTCTTCAATACAGTTAATTTAGTAAATTATGGTCCATTTAGTCAAATAGACCATAAAGCAAATATGAGGGTCGGGTTTCTCGAACTGCCACTGCCACTTATCCGACACTTTTGAAGTGAACGTAGAGAAAACAGAGGCCTCTGTAATCACTAAACTGCTGTGACGCTCCAATTTCCTGATTCAGAGCTGGCCTTTCATGTGAAACATGTCGTATACTGAAGGGCACAAAAGGGGGGCCTGCACACCGTTCACTCCAACTAAACAGTTCATTTATTCTCCTTTTTTTAATGCAACATTTTGATCTGTAAGATCTTCCTCAGGTCATGTGTAAACTGCCTAATCAAGTTGTGTGAAATTGTAATAATTTAATCAAGAATTTGCAAAGAGTAAGTTTTGACAAACAGCAGCAGCGGTGTGTGTTTGCAGAGAGCCTCCTCTTGTGTGGCACTATCAGCTGAGTGTTGAGGCTGGGGGGGGGAAATAACTTGGTGTGCTTTATCTGAGCCGGGCTGATTACAGGCACTGACATAGGGGTTAGCCAAGAGGATTGGAAGGTAAGCAGCCTAGACCAGAGAGACCCAGACAATCCCCGATGCCCTGTGTTCAACTCTGGATTAGCACTTTCCTGTGAGACACACGCGTCACATGACTCATGGGATCAAGGTTCTTATGTCTACGGAGAAGAGCAGTTTAATCTTGAGGATTGCTCTTTTGGTGGCTCTTCATAGGAGGTCGCCACGGACAGAGACGCACCGCCGCCGCGATGTCATCAAAAAGCAGAGACTCATCAGCTGATGGGCTGTGATTGATCTCTGATCAGACTTGTGTTAGTAAAAGCTTTCACATGGTCTCATTTCATTTGTTGGATTAGTTTAATTGGGTTCTGCCTGTTGCGTAATGTACCCCTGAAGGCTTGCCATCGGTGTGGACTGGATGATGAATGTTAGTTAGAGTCTGATGGTGGCACCTTGCATGGTAGCCTGTCATCAGTGTGTGAATGGGTGAATGATATGTAATATACTACTGATTGTAAGTCGCTTTGGATAAAAGCGTCTGCTAAATGACTGTAATGTAATCTACTGTAATGTAGTGTAATGTGTGTACGTACATGGGTGCGTATGTGTGTATTGTGATGTAATGTGAAGCGGAGAATTACGATCTACCCAACAAACCAGAAGTGACACTGATAAAGTGACAACATCCACTTGTGTGTGTTCACTGGAACATACAACCAACCTGGATTAAACCTTGATTTAATAATCTAATAATAATAATAATAATAATAAATTGAATGAGTTCACAAATAATAATTGTAACTTTTGACAATTGATGTGACTTAGTAGATGGGTGAACCACACTACAGTTGAATAGCAGAAGTGTGGCAGGTGGCAGCAAAAAACAAAAATGTTTCATATATTTTTTCATGAAAATTAAAATTTTCTGCATAAATTAAAAAAAGAAAATCCATAATTGACCTGATTAAAAATTCCTGAAAGTTAAGGATCAAAACTTAAACATTACATGACACCTAGTCTATAAAATGAATTATATATAGTTATATTTTTAATGTGTCCGTGGAGTTGTTTTTCAAGAATGAACTTCCCTTTTTTCTGTAATCACCCACAACCTGCACACCCATAGTGCTTTAACTGTGGTTTCTCCAGGTAGCTAATGCCATGAAAAGTCAAAACAAGCCTGTTTGATCCCACACTCACAGTCAAAGGTCTCTCAAAGGGACAGACAACATCCACATTATTAAAACTTTACATGACTATGACACCCACAGACTCTACCCCAAGCAACAACAAGCGCAAAGTTGTGTGAATGTGTAAAGAATAGAAGTGTAAAAGGTGGTAAAACCTAAACTGCCTATTTGGGGTCAAACAAACAAATTAAGAGTTGAAAATCAGGTAAGACAATTCAAAAAAGCTCTCCTTTCCACTATCAACGATATAAAGACTAAAGGTAACCAAGCCATCTGTTCATTTGGGATTTGGGAACACCTTGGCTTTAGAAGCTTAGGCTGGCAGGACCTCTGCCACCTTTTCAGGGATAATCTGCAGGTCCTGACTCACTGTCAGAGGACCACGGCGCTCCTCTGATGAGGATTTATAGTGTCAATGGAAGTGTCTTTCTGACATTTTGTTTGGCAATTAAATCCTCAAGCAAGACAGTGAGACCCGAGATGCATTTCTTAGCATAAGGGCCAAAAGTATCACAAAATAAATCCAACCAAAAAATTGAAAAAAAAGCATGTGTGAGTTTGTGAAAAGATGAGGTTCATTCACATAAAATTATTCACTTTAAATATGTACAGTTGAAGAAAAAAGTGTATGCACAAATTGCACAAAAAAGTGTAATATCTGTCATAAATTTAAAAATTGAGTCCTATTCATAACAGATTTTATGAAAACATGTCAAACTAATTAAACCTGCATGCATTTTTTTCCCACTTGGGTGCACAAACCTGACATATTCTTTACCACATTATACAGTTTTAAGATAAATTGGCACAAATTACAATAGTTGGGCCCATTATGAATGTTATTTAGACATTCACGACTGATCCATTCCAGTCTGGATCGTTTGGTTTTTATTCTACCTTTGTGTAAGTGTGTTTAGATTCTTTTTAATAATCTCAAGTACTGTTCCCATTTTAAGGGGCTGAGTCATAAGTGTGTGGATGAGTGAGTGTGTGTCTATCTCAAATTTACCTGTGTCAATGATGCCAGGATTGGAGTGAAACCAGGTGGGTAAAACAAGACCGCTGAAGGTGGAGAAGCCGAGGATGAGCAGGTTACGGGACGAGTTCAGGTCCACATACTGTAGAGAAAGAGAAAGAGAAAGAGACAGAGACAGAGACAGAGAGAGAGAGAGAGAGACTTGACTTTGTTGTTCTGCCTCAGCTGGCTGACATCTCTGTTTTGGAACTTCACTAAAATGTGATTAGAAATAATCTGGAACCTCAAATAACATTTCTGTTTTGTTCTAGATAAATGAGTTTGACCCCTGACTGATTTATTAAAGAACAAAGAAGAAGCCTTTATCCAGGCCCATTACACTGTGATACTGTGTATCTGAGGGGACATGACACAGCACAGAGTTAGCTTCTGTTTCTACTAGATTAAAGCTCTGATGTATTTTCACAAGGAGGATTTCTATCCTCAGCCTTTTCTGTATAACTGAAATATGATATTGGGGTTTTCTGTCCATATTCTAAGCTAAATCCGAGCACTTTATCATTTTTAAATATATAATATACTGTAGCTCAAACAAGGTTTTGACTATGTCTTTAACTCTCTTTTTTTATTGCAAATAATTTGCATGTAAATATGTCTTTTCAAGATTTTTCACACACTTTCACACAAAAAAGCATCTTAATTTTGTAACGGATAGAGGTTGATGTTTTCTAAACCTTCACACCACGAATAAAGGCATCAATCAATCAAGTTGTGCAGAACGGGTTGAGAATTTATGAAACACTGAGGCTCCGTGGTCCGATCAGAGACAGTTATTACTCTTTTCAACCTTGAAAAAGGCAGCGTGTACCAGATCCACTCCTTCCCTTCTCACCTCTCATAAATAAAAAAAACCTTTAGAAATAATATTTGCTGGTGAGTTTTTTGTACATTTTGGTGTAATTTACTGATCATGTTTCATCTTTTTACAAAGACTGATGAAAAAAATAAAACAATATGGGAAAATTCACCATCTGAGTGGGATTTGGTAACATCGTAATCACTGAATAATTAGTATAGAGAGCCAAAGTACATGTGAAATATTACTTTATTTTGAGTTTAATTTATTTGCGAATACTCCTTGAAACTCCCCGCTGCTCGGAATCTAAAGAACCCCTCATCAAAATACTTTTAGTGCTTTTTGACCGAGTAGTTTGTCACAGATCTGCCAACAGTTACATTCTAAAGCCCAAAAAATAGTGTGAAAATGTAATATTTCACTAAATGTTTTTGTGAGATGTCCACTCCAAATGACTTCTCAGTGCGTTTGTGCTGGAAAAGCATCGGAGGGCTAAAGCTGAGCAGGTTATTTTATGAAGAAGAGATGCATCTGTCAATATTCTCACTGCTTGCTGTTGAAGGTCAATATGTTCCTTATTACTTCTTCTCATGATAAAAATAAGGAACCCTGTCAATGTTTTTGGCCAGAAAAATGACTTCACCTTAATGATATAGCAAATACTGACACCATAACGGCATTTCCTGGACAAATATCCAAAGTGAAACAATATCTTTTGATGTTCATAATGTAAATAATATCTTTGTGGGTTGTTTTAACGGGCAGCAGTGTTAAAGCCCTGCCCATGCATTCCTGCACAGAGATGTCTCGGGCCAGGAAAGAGGATCACAGCTGAGGAACAGCCTGTGCTGTTTCCTAACTCAACTGCCGGTCTAAGTGGATCACCACCCTGAGAGGACACCCATGGTTGCATTATGGATTCAACCTACAGAGGGCCAGTATGCTTGCGGAGAAAGCTCTGTTTCATTCCTTTAAGAAACAACTGTGTGCTCACCATTTAATCTCAACTTTAAATAGTCACTTAGTTATTTTCTTTTCTTATTTTCTTTTCAATTAACTTTAATGGGGGTTTTTCTGTTTTTTCCTGCCAGAATCCTTCAACATTTTAAATATTTAAGAGGTTCCAGCTCGGGATGCCACCTTTTATTACTTATTTTTTTAGCAATTAAAGCTACCCAAATAACGGTGATCTTTATTAGTTTATGCACATATAAATTGTCTGTTTTTTTGTCACAGGGTCAGTGCCATAGCAGTACCCCTGGAACCAATTCGACTCTAGTTCAAGTGACCCCTAACAGGGTGGATGTTTTGACTTTCAGTGTCTTGATTTTCATGGAAGGTGATATGGATAAGTGTCCGCCAAAAGAAATATAACATGTTAAGTTAAGTAAGTTTACCTGGAGGTTGGATATTCCCACTGCTGCAATCATTCCAAACATAACAAGGAACATTCCTCCAATGACCGGGTCTGGGATGGTGATAAAAACCGCCCCAAATTTCCCAAAGATCCCCAGGACGATCATCAAAACGCCGGTCGTCTGGAGGACCAGTCTGCTGCCAACCTAGCATAAAATGAGCACAGGGACCTCAGTTATCCTTTGAATACAAGAAGGGTTAATCCATCATTGTCATCATGCCAGCTTTGTTTTTTTACCATGACGCTGTGTGGGAAAATAAAAGAGGACACTATCAATCTTATCGGCAATGGTTTTGGGTTGGACGGAGACGAAGAATGCTCAGGTCAAGTCTGAAGAGGCCATAAAACATTAAGCTGGAGGACAAAGACAGGACTGGGTACATCAAACTGACACACTGTGGTCAGTGTTATATGCCTTTTTACATAACGTAACATAAAAATGCAACTCAATACTTAAAACATGAATCTTTATGGATGCTCTCTTCTGTGTGATGCTGATGGTTGCAGTTCTATCCAAACTTAAGCTCACTTTTCAATGTTATTAGGGCCGGAACACAAACGGGATTTTTTTTTTTTTACTTCGCAATCTTAATTTTTCAGGGTCTTGGGATACTCACAATCTCAGAAAAGTTTGCACAATGCAGTGATTGGTTTAGGGCAGGCCAACGTGCTCCATAGCAACCTCCAAACGCACACTAGGGTTGAGATAGAGTTCCTTTGATTCTCATGAAATTCGGTGGGATAATAGCTATAATCATTCATAACGTCTTAAAGAATAATTGGAATTATTTTCCCCAAAAAAATCTGGCTTTAAATTACGTTTAAAATATTTATTAGTTAGATTGTCTCAGACATTTATCAGAAAGCAAATCCACACACACGTGGAGTGGAGCACGTGGCACACCGAAGCCAGATTTTTTTTACTGTAATAGTTACTGGTTCGTAGATGGGTGGAATGATCCGTGACTTTTTTTGCATCCTAAAGTCCTCAAAACATGTGTTCGTAACGTGAAAATGAATGCACAAAATCCAAAATGGCTGACTTCCCGTTGGGGAAAATAATTCCAATTCTTTTTTAAGATGTTCTGAATGATGAGAGCGATGAGCCCACCAAATTTCGTGAGAATTAACCTTCAATGCATTATTCTGGCGTTTAGGTTGGAAATGGTGGTTAAACCGTTGTGGTCCCCTGAATGGGTTGGCAGGCAGACATGTCGTCTGATTAATTGGCTATTGGCTTTTTCCTGCTTCAAACTATCGTTATCAAATCAGCCGCCAAAAATCCACTATCGGTCAACCTCAAGACTCAATGGATCAGTCATATATTTTGTGAGCAGACTCTAAAGACCTTCACCATCCAAAATTGTGAAGCTTTTTTGTTTTCTTGGGATGCCGTGCCGTGGGGATCGGGCAATTTGCATGTTTCACCGTGACACAGGAAGCTGTTGTAACTACAATAGACATTTTCCAATGGCGCCCCATATTTCACATTTACATGACATTTACATGGTTTGGTCTACACATGCACACATACACAGAGAAACATGGCGTGTAATTGTCTTGGGCCACATAGTGGAAAAAAATGGCAATAAACCATCTTCAGTGTTTTGCTCTCTGCGTAGTGTCCAATGGTCAAGATGTCCACCGGCATCCAGCCAGTACCCTTAATGTGTAGGAAGGTGTGAGGGCTCGTTCATCGCTGCTTGCAGTTTAAATAGATTCTTCTGTATGGAGATTTTTTTTACATTTTTCCAGAATGTGAAGATCACAGTTTATTATTTAAGAATATATAGTGGGGGTTTTGCAAAAAATGATGATGAGGTCACACAGTACACATCTCAAGGTAACTCATTACAATCACAAACCGAATCTAATTTATCGGCTTTCACGACAGCAACTGAGAAAAATGGAAGTTCAACTTAAGACACATGCCAAAAAAAGCAAAATTACCTTTAAAGATTCCTGTAAGAAACATAAGTGTCTCCTCCTCCAGTTGCATGACCATATTTTAAAGTCAGTCTGGTGAGCAGCTCAGACCGTGAGAATCACGAAAAAACTGCAGCGCACATGAATAAATCATCCCAAACTAGTAGGTTTCCATATAAAACCATAACCAAAAGGTCAAGTTAAATCCCATCCCACCCTTGACCAAGCTCACTAGGAGGTGCTACAGGTCCCTGAACACTGAGCTTTAAAGATGATTTCATCTCACAATTCTATGTTTATTTGTTGCAATAATTTGTTTTAGACAATCCTGGCCAAAACGCAAGCACAATATACAAAACATCATTCACTGTGAGAAGAGGAAACAACAAAAAATAGACAATTGAACAAACCACTTCCACTAAAATAATAATACTGTTTATTGTAGGATATGCTGCTAAGTTGCTGATGCTGTTAAATGAGGTATACTCACATACTGTCCCTTAAACTAATTCCATCAATCCCAGTCATATGATCATTAAACTGAAGGCAATGCACATACATTTATTATGAGTGAGTTTCTTTTCAGATCTCTGGAGTAAAGTAGAAATACCACAGTGTAGAAATGCTCTTACTTGTAAAAGTCCTGCATTATAAATCGTACTGAAGTAAAAGTACAAAAGTATTCCTTATGCAGAATGGCCCATTTCAGACTAATTTAAATTATATCACTAATTATTATGTTAAGCATCACTAATGTTGCAGCTGGTAAAGGTGGAGCTAATATATATATACCATTTTTTTATCTAGCTTAATCAATAATAATAAAACATGAATCACTTTTAAATCACTAAAAGCAGATTCCAAAGCATTAGGTTTGGATGTATGTAAGCATGAGGCTGATAGCTGGCTTACACTGTGTGTGTTAGAGGAATTACTAACACTGTGTAACCTTGAATTCTTGTAAAAATGCCCCCAATGTGAGTAGAACATTTAAAAAAAAGTCTCTAAAATCTGAAGTAAATGGGGGCTGCGTTTAACAGTTATCAGTAAAACTATATCAATACATTTGTTTACAAACTCTCACACAACTCCTTTAGTATTATTCAAGTCTCATTCATCCAGTTGTATGCTCACTTCTTCCCAAACACATGCATCTCCGCTAAAATCATACTATTTATAGAATCTCTTCATAAATAGTCTCACACATCCAAAGTGTTTTAAATAGTAAGGTTTTGGCGAAGATGCACGTGTTTGGGAAATACTGAGCATACGGCTTCAGGGTAACGCGGTGTGAGTTATTGAAATACAAATGGTAATCTTGTGGGTGAAGTATTTTTGTGTGTTTAATTGACTAGCTTTGGAATTACTCGGCTATAGATTGAGGTTAGCTTCTTTTCTTATCTTTTTATTAAAGGGTACACTGGACCATGCTTCACGAAAGAAGGGGAGAAAATACCATCACATGATTCCTTGCAGCAGCAACATTCAAAAAACATCCTTCTTTGGAGGAATGTGATTCTGTTTTTGAAGAGGATTCATTTCTTATGTACTTGTTCTATTTGTTATAAATTCATCCAATGCACGAAAGTTTAGTAGTCCATTTCCAAAACCAGTGAAATTCCTTAATTTTCAAAACCCATTTCAATACCATGGTAAAAAAAACTAAAACGTGTGGGTAGCGAGTTTATTGTGTCCTTTCGTATTTCAGCCAACATTAGTCTTGAGGCCTCTCTGTACATTTTCAGAATTTTGCATTGACTTGGTACCCAAGTATCAGTTCTCATGACATTCGTAGTTTAAAATACTTAAAATAGTTTTTTTTTTAAAAAGCAAAGATTCCACAGCCTTTTCAATCAAGGTTAAGGAAAAGTGGTTAGAAAAAGACATTGGAAAATCCTTTTTTTTTAAACCATTTGACAGCAGCCAAAGTAAGCTACTCACTGGTAAAGACATGTAGAATATTTTTGTTGGTGGAAACAAAAACAGAGCTTAAAGCAGAGTGAATATTACATACCAAAGGTAGGAAGAAACATGATTCTAGTTAAATGCAAATTAAGTTTATTTAAATGTTAAATAGCAAGAGTCAACCAATCCTAACACACATAGGGAGAACATCACGAAGCTTACCTTGGTAATGCCCAGTGCTGCAATGTTCTGGCTGTAGGAGGTGGTGCCGTTTCCAGTTCCCCACAGCCCAGCCAGGATGCAGCCGATGCCCTCCACTGCGATGCCTCGGTTTATGGCGTGAGTCGGCGGAGGAGGGGCGCTGGACAAGCGAGCGCAAGCGTAGTAGTCGCCGATCGATTCCATGGTGGACGCCAAGACGCCCGCCATCATACCCAACACGGAAGACACGCTGACTGTGGGCAGACCCCATTGACCTATGTGTGCAGAGTAGACACACCTTCAATTCCACACATATACAGACACAGCTTTACACTTAAAGACTGGATTCCTGCCAGAATCCTTCAACATTTTAAATATTTAAGAGGTTCCAGCTCGGGATGACACATTAACGGTGTTCCATACTTAGTTCTGACTGAGGCAACGGATCGCAGACTGCTACCAGATGACCGTAAGAGGCCAAGAGGTTAAGTACAGTATGTGAAAAGACAAACCATTCCTCCTAAATCATTGAGGGCTTTACAGAAAAGCAGCGGTAGAGAACATCTGCCAGACCAAGGGTTTACATGACGCCATTCTTACATAAACAGCTGGATGGATCCAAATATCATGCTAAGGTTTTTATTCCCGAACATTTTGTAATTGAAGTCATCCCTGCAGTCCCAGCCGGAAAACGTTTCTGGATTATAGAATCCCCCAGGAGAATAGTGTTAAACAGGCCAAGGTGGGATTGTGGGTCATGGAAGTTTCAATCAACAGGGATTAACAATGTTTCTAGCTGGATCCCATTTCAAATTTAAACATTTTATGTATAATTAATTCAAGACACGACATCACTTCAGAATTTATTGAGCATGAGTTACTGATCGAGGCACTGTGTTTCCACTGAAGACGGGAGGTAACATTTAACAGGGTTCTAACAAGGTTCTCCATCTGGACTTGATTCAGAGATGCTGATGTCTTTACATATTCGTTTTTTGGGTCTCTTTGCTAGAGTGGAGACCTGATGAAATGCACCTTGAAAAGATGGATTGAAATGTAACGATGGTTCACTATTATACAACAGTTTTAACAGACGTATTTTAACACCTGCATGCTCTGTGCGGTCTGTTGAACTATTGCCCCCCAGCAAAACAGGAATTTAAAAAACAAAACACATTATTCAGGTGTTAACTGTAATTACAGTCTTGAATGCTCCGTGTGTGTGTGTACTGGAGAGTCCATAAAAAAACAAAACTGCTGGCATTTCTTTTCCATATCCCCCGGGCACTTTGCTGTAAATATCCTGTAAATTGCCGTGGTCCTATGTTATCATTTTCTGTATTGTCCTGATCATATATCTGATGTGCTTGCAGGCTTTAAGAGTAACAGAATACATGGTTAGGTAATTAGGATACAAAAAAAGGTAACTATATTCAGTTATGGAAAAATAGCGCAATCAGATAACAGAATACTGATTATAATTTTAGAACATTTGACCATCATTTGTACCGGAACACATTTTTAAAGAAACCTTCCTTCCCCTGTGTGTTTGTGATGTGTTGAAGGACGTGTATTGTGTAATACTGACATGCTGATGCTTTTCTTCAGTGCTTTTTTTTCGATGCATTTCATTGCACGAACAGTATTCCCTGAGGAATGTAATGTTATTCTAACCTAACCTAAAGTTTATCTGCCAATTGCGAAACCCATATGTTCTTTAAAAGGCAGGCAGTGTAGTTGTCAAAGGATGTAACATTGAACGTTACATTTAAAGCTCATATGCTATGTCAACATCTTCGGTTGATGTTCACATCATCACATTTTTCTGATTGATGGATGAAATACAAAACCTTTTAAAAAAGGCATGCAGAAACATGCAACCACACAAAAGACACACATGAATAAAAATACATAGGTGCTCACTCATAAACTTTATGTGACGCATAGTTAGAATGGGTTTGGGTTCATATTAAGATAAGAGTGAGAACAGCAGGTTTTGGGGTTTCATTGTTGCTGCAAATATGCTTACTCCACATCCGTCTATGCACAATGAATAATGCAATGTCCTGCCAAACAAACTGTACAGACATTTAATAGTTTTATAACCGGGAACATGTTGAGCCTATTTTCATATAAAAGGTTTTGTATGTATATTTAATCATTGTAGTTTGTTTTCTCGATGAAACGTGGATTACAGGGTCCGAGTGAACGTTCCGTCTGCAAACAGCAGATGCCATGTGCTAATAATCAAAAGGTCATAAGACTGAAAAAAATCAGTCCAAGAGTTGTAGAATTTTATTATAGCAGCGCGTGTTCCTTGAACCGAAGAAACACATGCTCCACATGGAAATCCAGCACACGTTGTTGCCAGTTCAGCTTTCAGTCACAGCCCGTTCTCTGTTAGTCATTTAACAGATCTATCATCATCGTCTCATTTTGGACACTAAATTGTGAGGCGATCAACTTTAAGTAATTAAAGCAAAAAACACTGAGCGTCCTCTGTTTGTGTTTGGATGTTTGACAAAGATAAAAGTCAAGGAGAGGCTGACATAACTGACAGATTATTTGTTAGAGGCACAACCACTGCAGGAGTTTTGGGGCAGGACTGATGTACCCAAAAGTTAATGTGTACTGCATCCTGTATACAAATATAAATTAAAGAACAATATCTGTGCACTCACCTGGGTAAGGCACATGGAACCAAGGGGAGTTGGTCACGGCGTCCAGGCTGATGTCGGTCCTGGCTGAGTAGCCGTACTCGTCGGACTTTGCGGGGAAGACGTCAAAGACGGTCAGTAAGAAGCAGACCAGCCAGGCGCCACACATCCCGAACAAAGCCTAGAATTTGTCATCAGATACAGAGCGTCTCAGTACATCAAAGCTCAACTTCCCACAACATAAAACATTCTATCAAAATATTAATCTCATACACATGCCTATCCTCACGTTTTTCTCACAAGCCTGTGACAGTCCGTCTTAGAAAAACAATAAATCAGCCCAACCCGAACTGCAACCACAGGTGCTGGGTAAGAACTCGGCTATTGCATCATTCCAACAGCACAAAAGATGATGATGTTTCAATCACCATGTTTTGGATTATGAGCAAAATCTAATTCTAATTTGGCATTTGAGCCTTCATTCCATGCGCCTTTGGCCCTGTCGTGGAATTCACATTGCATTTGTGCAGGGATTACGTGGGAGGAAAGAGTTGTGCACAAAGAATGCTTTTATCATATGCGAAGAGTGTCAAACGGTAGCTCGAGGGCAGAGAAACTTCTACTTGATTTCTGCCATCTTTACACGTAAACCTATAGGATCAAAGAGGACGATTTATCAATTGAGATACATATAAGCCTCATATTAGAACTACACATTATAAATCCAAGTGCCAGAGTACGTCAGGCATTAAACGACCACTTAATGATGAATAGGGCTTGGCAGAAACACTGTGTATAGTGCTGGGTGTTGGCTAACCTCGTACAGTAGATGGGCTCTTTCTATGCTTCTATTTAATCCCTGACTTCGATCCTTCACACTAGAAAGCAGCGCATTTTATTCTTTGTGTGGCTCCAGTTGATGATGGAAAATAAATCCCGATGACTTTGTTTAATGCAAGAGAGACCTTCAGTTTTGTTAGTTTTTTCAGGCTTGTGAGTCATTCTGCCAAAATGTGTAGAGCTAAAGCATTCCAGCCCTGAAGCCAAACTAACTCAGAGTTCTCTGGGGGAGCTTCTGCATTCAGTTTAATGTTTAGTTTAATCTTTTAAACATTTATTAATCAAGTCTGCATGTTAGATGCATGTATATTATCTTTCAGCACCCTCCTTTTTAATCAATTCACACCCAGGAGCCTCAAAGCACGGCCGACAAACCTTCAGGCTGCTGTCAACACTTTGTTATTTTGGCTGTTTCAGAAAAGAAATACGTCCTGTTTAATGATGGGAAAGGATTCATCTGTATTAATCCTCTGTTTATACATATATATATATATATATATATATATATATATATATATATATGTGGATATCTTGTAACAGTTGCACAGAAGCAGCTTATGTATCAGCTGAGTTTGATTGACAGCGACCAGTCCGTTGAGCAGGTATGGAGCAGCATGAATGTGCAGCAGGGCGGATGTAACAATTTGTGCTCGACTAAAACCCACACTTAGTGGATTCAGCTTAAAAAAACATTCTCCACATCACAGGAGATCTCTACCTGACAGCTAATAACTGTAGGCAGAAGATAGGCATATTTGAATGGCTCCTGAAAGACTGGGGTTGTGTTCACTCAAGACCAGAAAAGAAGTTCCACCCGCTAAAGAAAGAAGACTTTGAAAGAAAGAATCTAAAGGCATCACACATTGAGCTGCTATTGGCGGGCAGAGTGAAGGGCTGAGTGCAGGACTTCAGTGGATGATGTGTTTACATCATCATCATCATCATCATCAAAGTTTATGGGCAACGTTTCCCTGATGTCACATTTTGAATGTTAAAATGACGGCCATTTAATATGCCCAGAGAATCGTTTTTGTTGATGCTTCTTATTCCTTATAATGCAAATTAAAAAAATGCAACACACAGAATGCACTGCTGTTTTTGTTTTAATCTGTTTGTCATGATTTTCTTGTGTTGCAAATGGGCGACAGCAGCATTTCGTTGTGCACGTGTTGCATAGTCACAATAGATTATCCTCGAATCCTTAAATTTCAAAGCATAACATTTGAATCTAATTATCTCGGTCACATTGACTGCTATTTGTGTGTTAATAAAAACATTTTTTTTTTAAAATGATTACGATAATATAAAATATAATTATAATAACGTATATTGTAATGTACCTCTAAAAAAAAGTATTTCTTGTTGTCTCCACAGACTGACTACTCCACAATAGGCTGTTTGAGGCCTCCTTAACACGCTGTTACTTACTGTGAAAGGACAAATATGCTCCTCGGACAGACCTACACTCTTGAAAATAAATGAAGTCCATGCTGATCTGTGGGTCAAGTAGACTCGAGAGTAAGTTTATGTACACATCATTTATATTTCTTACTGCCATGTAAGCTGAAAGCAGCAGTATCTGCAGAGAACCTCCAGGAATGGAGAGAAGACTACTTAGATTGTAAAAAAAAAACAGATGTGCAAGTAAGTGGGATTTGCTTTATTTGAGGTAAAAATCAAGTTGCAGTTGTTTCAAATATGTAATTATAATCTAACACACTTTCTGACTATCTGACCGGATGATTCTTCGCAGTATACCGCTGTTAAAATGTATTGTTTTGAATCAAGGCACGGATGTTGTAAACAAGTTTTATGGGGACTTACAATGTGAAATGAAAACTTTATGGTTTTTTTCCATGACAGAAGAGAAGCAGAACGCATGAGACCCAAAGAATGTTGGCAACTCACAGAGAAGAGCTTGAAGAGCGGATACTGGAAAACCTTCCACTTCTTATCCTTGTACGCGATCATGGGAACGTCGACTTTGCTGAGATACTGAGAGAACAGCAGGATCAGACACACCGTGCTGTGGAGAGAAGACGGGGAAATATTGCTTGTAAAAGGCCCGGCCATCGCTCTCTGCTGTTAGTGTAAATCTATTTTAAATATGCTATATTTTAACACATCACGGTTAAGGGGGGGTCAGAGCATGTGAAAACACTTTACACAGCAGGTACATGTATGCCAAAGTGATACCTTTCATCTCCTATAAGTATGCAGCGTGGTGAAAGCGGCCATTTGAACATAGTAGCATAGTTAACTCAGTTCCGTGCCTTTGAATGGCATCTCATGCTGCGCGAGAAGCACTTCACGCTGTGCATGAAAACACTTCACACTGTGCCTGAAATTATGTTCTGGATCACCGCCGGTGTCATGGCGCATGTTATTTCAATGGGAAAGTCTGCTGCCTGTAGGAATGTCTACCAGAAAAAGTTACTGCGGGTAAAAAAAAAAGAATAATTTCCTTTATGTGTCCATCAGCTCCACTATGTTCCAAAAATATTGCAAGTGAAACACTGATCCAGATAAGCTTATGATCAGTGTCAGCAAAATTGTGTTTGGACTAAGGAAAACAAAAAAGGGATTCTGAGAAATGGTAATGGATCGTGTGTGAAAGAACAGTAAGACAGGATACCCGAGAGGGGAAAGATGCGGGAGACAGTGGTGTGATATCGGAGAGAGGGGTTCATCATTTGTGAGAATGTGGAGCTCCTCGTCCTCTGAGGGCTCCTGCAGAGTTTTCAACATCAAACCCCTCCCTTGCTGTAGTTATACTGCGATATTCATAAATCGTACTATTAGGGCTGCATAAATATGGTACATTTTTGAACAAGATCATGATTACTCATTGATGTTTTATCATTTATATTAATGGAGCTTTTGTAGGAGGACTTTTTACCAAAAAATGTAATCAACAGAGCACTGCTTTCACTTTCACGATGTCATACACTCCTGCTAATTAACAAACATTTGCATTAAATAAGTACATTTTTAAATATACAACAGCAAGCAGACGGTCAAAGCGAGGAATATATAGTATATTACTCTTCTACTTAACAGTGCTCTTTAAAGGATGACATCATTTTTCTTTGTTGCTGGTTATATTGATCATGTTTTAGAAATGGACTAAGGGCGCTTGACACCTGCAGTTGGGGTCATTTGGTGCGGACCAAGGGAAAAACATTACACATTGATGCATTTAGTTCTGTTCATAGTGACTTTTTACAAACAAACTAAAAACGGCAGTCGAAGATTGGACAAGTTTGGCGTTTGTCATCACGCCTCATTCAGTGGTTGAAATTCAGGTTACCGACAGAAATGTACGCAGAGCCTTAAAGCGTCTAATGTTTGTATTCATGTTCGTTGATTGATTACTGTTTGTGAGCATTATCAGTATCATTACACTGCAAATCGGCTGCATGATACGAGGAGTGACTAACAGGTAGAGACAGGAAAGTACAAAAGCCCCTTTGCTACCAGACTGTGGCTTATTATGGTGGGATTGCGGTCACTCACTTTTTTAAAGCACTTAACGACATTACAAAGTAATCTGGCACAAGCACTTCTCAGCGGACCGAGACCCACCTCAGCAGACGGTCTAGATTCCGTTGTAGGTCCGCACTAGGGATTTTGATTAACAGCTTTCACTTCAGCTCAAATTCAACCGACAAAACGCTCAAAGGTTTGGTTAAAACGGGTTGTGTGTGGGGAATGTTGAGGATGTCTTTATCTCTGCACCTGTAAGCTGCTGGTTATCCTGCAAAGGGACTGCTGGGTTGATGGGAGGGGGTTAAGGCGCCAGGGCTAAGACGGATTTATGACTGATTACAATCCATATATGTCCCCAGGAGGTGGATGTGCTGAACCTTTTAAAAGCCGCAAGGATCGCTCTATGTAATGACTTTAGTCTGAATTATGTGGATATGGCGGCGGTAAATGAAGACAGATATCATGGGGCTGGATGGGTCAGGAGCAAAGGTAAGTCCTAGGAGGGTTCATATGGAACGGTGGGCTGCATAAGCAGTAGCTGTGGAGATTAGAGTGGTTTAAAATGGCCATGACCGCTTTGATAGAGAAACAAAGTGGGTGGAAAACAAGCAATTTGATATTGAATGAATACAGACGTTTTCGCTTTACAGAAATTAGATTAGCCATCTGTTTCTGGTAACGTTGTTAAGTTTCCCATGCATTCCTATATCTTATCTTACTAAATAAAGTAAATGGCAAAGATATGTGGCCAATGTAAGCCTCACACACAGATGACAAACTAAAAAATCTGAATAAATGAGTTAGAGAACTGACCAACATCACGAGTGTTGAGTGTTTCTGAACAGTTGTTGTGAATCATATGACTATGGCCCTTACAATCCCAAGATCTTAACTCAATTGAGCCTGTGTGTGGGGGATTTTGGACTTGGACATGGGACATCATAAAAACACACCAATGGAAGGAATGTCTTTTGTCTGAATGGGGTTCATCCAGTCAGTGAAGTTCAGAGACGAATTTGAGCTCTGGTGGCTTGTGGTGGAACGACAAGTTGATAAAATACTTTTTGCTGGTTTTCCTTTTACTTTGTCCGCTATCTGTATACGCATAGAGTACACTGAAGTACGCAAAACATATACAACTGGGCCTGTCACAATAATTACATTATCTACTGATAGAATGATATGTAGACATCACATGGATCATTTTCACATTATCGACGTATTGTACTCAATCATTTTTATGTTATTGACCTATCATATGATAAATGGACATTGCCTTGATCATTTTAATGTTATCAACATATCGTAAAATATATCAACGTGACCAGAGAGTCCATGTATATCATGTTTTGGTTGTGTGGTTTTTATTCAATTATGGTTTTTTTTCATTTAGGATATATTAATATTTTTTCACATTCCAATTCCAATGTCTAAATATTCTTAAGATTTCTTTGAACTGTTGCATAATTGAAAGCATTAACCAGCCGAAAAAAATGTAAACAGTTCATTATTAACTAGAATCAACATTCAATACATGAATATAGCAGGAAACAACTATTTATATATTTTTTCGCATTGAATTTCCAATGTCTGAATATTCTTAAGAGGCCTTAAAACACATTAAAACGCAATTATTTCCGGGACCATGTTTCAACCAACACTAAAAAGTTATCGATAAGGCTTATATGCTTCATAAATATGTCCTCCACAACAAAAATATGTTCATATCTTTTGTGCATTACAGAGGTATAAAACAAACGTCCACTCACAGAGCAGCTATTCCCCAGTGACCTCCAGACTTCTTCCCAGCTTCGATGAACAGCGACAGGCCGATGAGGTTGATGGTTGGAGCGATGGCCAGCGGGCCGATGTATTTCAGCACCAGACCCACCAACCCTGAAAAACCCAGAACGATCTGGAGCAGAGAGGACACCAGGATGGCTCCCTGGATCTGTGGACAAGAAGAGAGGGACACAAGTGAGATATACATGCAGGGTTTTTGGTACTCAACAGTGCAACATATGGTATACAAATGGTGTTCCTGGAGGCATATTTAAACTTCTATTAACTTTAAAGTAACTTTAATGCTTTTTACTACTGTGAATGAAAAAAACATTAACAATTTGCCATTTTGAATATTATAGCTAGCAGAAACATTTAGTTTTGTAGTCACAGGCATGTTTTGTGTTCTGTTTTGTGGGCATTTGGGTAGATAATAACCGCAATAATTAAAAAATAACTGAATGATCTTGCTATTTATCTGAATACTGTAAACATTTTTTATTTAATTTCCTTTTGATTTGGTATTTGATTTGACGGAACAAAGAGAAAAAATGAAGATCAGTTATTTTCCTCCAGAGGTCTAGTTTTTGTAATCACTATGCGGACAGAAGTAAAGGCTGAAAATATTAAAATAATAGTTTATGTGAACATTGTTTAATTTCTATGAATAAATGTAGGTTTCTTAATGCAGTAGTTGTGTTTCACTAATCAGCCTCGTGGTATTCTATTGGCTTCCAACCCGTTCCATGATATCTTTAGTTACACATACATTGACTTTCCCTCAGGGGAAAGACGTCTTGTGCTAATCTCTGCTGACAAGGATGAGATACATGCCAGAAGAACATTTTTGACAAGTTAAGCTGAACATGAAGATAAATAGAGCTCCATTATAGCAATGTATCTAATATGGTGCAAATTGAGTTTATACAGTATCATTATAATGAGATTAATGATTTATGACTGAAGAGTGTTTGGAATATTTATTGTTATTACTTTTTGATATAAAACCGTAAGTTTGTGAAAGATTAAAAAAATGAAGGTTTGCGGGTTTGATTTGAATGTTTTTGAAATACTGGGCTGTTACAAACTTTTTCTTAGAAACTGGGCTTTTTCAACACAATTGTTTGACCATATGTATATTTTACCCACATTTCTGGGTTTTTACACAAAATATAAGCATTATAACACTATTTTAGGTATTGTACTTTACCCCAAATGTCTAGTTTTGTAAGTCATGTTTTTTTTAACACTACCAGGAGTTTGGATAAGGGTTCAACTGTGTTCAATGTGGCCTTTGTGAGTCTTGTTTAACCAAATGTTTGTGTTTTAAACCAAACTCTCAAGTTTGTTTGTTTTTTTAAAATCTTTTTATCTATTTATTTCCCCTTTGGGTTTTTAACCACACATTTGTGAATAGTTACACACTTCATGGGTCCTGTTTTATCCCTTTTTTTTGGTTTTTTCCTTGCATCCAAAGTTAGACATTTTAACACAATTCTTCCAGTGCAACTGTTAACCGACAGGATTAGTGCCGTGCAAGCCAGGGTGCTGTGTTTGAAGTGCCTAACAAGCCTACATCTATAACAGATACACAAATAAATGATATAATTTATGGCCAGCTGCAGTGTTTGTGCAAAAAAAGGTAACCGAGCCCTCAGTTCTCATGTACAGGAGAGTTAGCGGCCACAATTTTGCGTGCATTGTCTTGGACACATGCACAACTTTACCAGTTAGTCACCACCGCATCAATTATTTTAGCTGCTAGGTTGTCAATTGTGTGGCTGCCTGGCATACTATGTCAGGGTTTCCACAAGTTTATTTAAGCCCATGTTGTGTTAGCAAGCTCTGCTTTTAAAAAACTCTTTAAACTTTGCATAGCTAATAGCATTAACCAGTCAAAATAATTGTTGGTTAACGTTTAAACAGTTAATTATTAACATCCCTACTATACCACATTCAGTACATTAATATAGCAGCAAACAACTTTTTGAGAGCCGTGTGGAGGCAAACCCTCAATAATAGATATACTCTGAATTATGTATAGAAGTCCTTTAACCTCAGTACTAACTAAGTTTGGCATGTTAATCTATTTAAATGGGACTATGACACATGGCCCTCAGCGTTCCCTTTAAATCCATTACCGCTGCTTAGGTTAAAGATTGGTCACCCTACCTGTCTGGGCACAGAAGGTACTGAAAATCATTTTCTAGCTCAAGTGATTATTGGACATACCTCACGCATTCGTGACATCCAGACCTCATCAGAACTTTCATTTTGCAGTGGGCTGGTACTGTTCTGCAGCTGCATGGACAGCACCACAGATGCCTTTGGGGCTGGACACTGCCACTTGGGGAGAGCGAGAATGGCCAGTGTGGGAGTGATGAAACTGAATGTCCCACCCTGGAGGATTGGTAACCTGGAGGTGAGATAGGGTCAAAGATCAGAGGTCACTGGATCGTATAATGTCAGGTCTCTTTCGACACAGATGACCCTGGAACTGTTCAAAGCAAGCTTGTAAGGAGACCTGAGAATTTTAATGAGTGTGATGCTTTCTTCACAGACCTGGAGGCTGGTCGGTCAAGAGAGGAAGCATGTGTTTTTCGGGTGGACTAAAATAGTTCCTACGACAAATCTTAATGGTAAAAAAAAAATTAAAAACTCAATTTAAATGAATGCACCTGCAGGACATTTTCTATTGTCATGTTGTTCTCTTTAAACATCCTGAGTTCTGAGTTTGTCTGATCATGTTTTTCATGTTGAACTCTCTCCGCATTTGAAAGATAATAAACCCATATTTTCATTTCAAGACCTACTTCCTATCAAACTACTAAACTGAACCCAGCTGCACACCGCTGCGGAGGACATGCACCAGACAGGTCCGGCCAGTCCAGCCGTTGAGAAGTGAACATTGTGACACAGTGGGGGGGCAAAATAGACCCTGGCAGGCCACCACAGTCTTGGTAATTAATGGGAAGCCCTGGGGTGGCTGTATATTTTCAACTTAACCTTTGTTGAGTTGTTTAAACCTGGAATGGGAATAGGCTTGGGCAATGTGATGGGATTATGGTTTAAGAAGATATTGGTTAGCGATGATCATGGTCCTCAAGTGTTCATGATAAAAGAACAATATTCAATTATGCAACACCTGTTATGAATTTTGCACTTTATTCCTCTTATATCTCTTTTTCTTTATCATTTTCTCTTGCTTTATCCATGCTTTACTGCATTGTTATAGGAAAGTCAAAACAGTAACAACATTCTAGCCTACGTAAATGGTAAATGGACTGTACTTGTATAGCGCTTTTCTAGTCTTCCGACCACTCAAAGCGCTTTTACATTACTAGTCATACTGTACATTTTTATTCCTGTTCTATCTTTATTTTGTTGTATAGTATGTGTATTTATTGTCTGTGTCTGTGTAGTTGAGCTGCTGCAACACTTGAATTTCCCCCATGGGGATCAATAAAGGAATAAAGGAATATAATAGTCATTCACCCTTTCATACCCATTCATACACTGATGACAGGAGCTACCATGCAAGGTGCCACCTGCCCATCGGGATCTCTCTAATCATTCACACCCATTCATACACCGATGGCACAGCCTTCGGGAGCAACTCAGGGTTAAGTGTCTCGCCCAAGGACACATCGACATGGACTGCCGGAGCCAGGGATCGAACCGCCGATCTCCTCTGATTGGAGGACGACCCCGCTCTTCACTGAGCCACAGCCGCCTACGTCTGATCTTGTAACGTAATTAATGGTCCCGTTAGATTGCTGGTTCTTTTTCCAATAATTTTGACCTTTTATATTGAGGACTGAGATAAATACAAAGAGGGAACAGCGCTGCTTCGCTCACGTTGTTTGGTTTGAGAGACAGAGAGGTGTAGAGAAGGTGGAGGCCGGTGATATCCGTATGTCCTTTTGTAAAATAGCTACGGATACTTTGCATTAATATCTATGTGCCTCTCTTTCCTCAACTATTTTTTACTAAAGCAATATTGTCAGTAGGGGAATTTCAATATTGACTTACCCTAATGGAAGCACATGTTTCCACAGTGGCTTTGCATGAAGTAATGTTGACTTTACGTGTAAGGATTTTTTTTTAGCAGCGTATATATTTCTACACACTTTTGTCTATGTCTTTGTTTTTTGATCCTTTTATTCCCTTGTTTCAAAAAGGCCTTCAAAGCACAGTTTTTAAAGATAAATAAAACTTACTTATCATGCATTGTTTGCTGGGAGTCCACTTTTGGCCCTTTAAGCTTCTGCCAAACGGTGTAGGTGGCAAACTCCAACAAAAGCATAAGCAATTCGCTCAGGCTTACTAATACAGCAGTGGGGGCCCTGTACTATACTGCACTGTACTGTCCTCTACAGTATATGTGGGAGGCAGCTGCACTGTAAGACACAGAGATTGATGCATCGGTTTCAGAAGGATTTTCCTATAAAGTGCCAAACAGCTTCCAGGTTTTCAGTTCTCTATTATGAAAAGGAAAGCCATGAAGTAAGCCATGTAAACTCAGGAGATCAAAGGGCATTACGGAAAACTATTTATGAACTAACCCTGAAGGATAAATCCCATTTCCTATGTGATTGTTACGTAGAGCACGCCGGTGGACTGACTCACCGCTTAACACCACATGAACCCCCACCGGAGTCGCTACATTAGCCGAGTTGAGCTTCAGGCTGTTGTAAATACAGCTCAGCGCTGCTTTGGCTTCGCATTGAGGTTGTGAAACCATTATAGGTCCATTGCAAAGAGAGCGTGTATGTAGGGCAAGTCAACAGCTCTGACAGGCCTGGTACCTCCCAGATCACTGGGGGGACTTACCTGGTACCGACAGTTGTCTGTAGTAATGTACATAATCCCGACACAAAGAATATGGTGGAGATGAGCTGGCTTTTGGCAACGTTGTTGTCCTTTATGCAGAGGGGCTCGGCCAGGATCAGCGGGACTGCGATGATGCCCCCAAACGCGAGGATGTAATGCTGTGGAGGGACGAAAAATGGATCAATTTGGGGAGTCTTTGAACGTCTTAAAACACAGCGTTAATCCTGGCTTTTGGTTTCCTGTGAATTCAGCTGGTCTTCATTTTGATATGTAAATAGGAAGTATTTGTTTCTCAAAACCAAGACATGTATCTTAATTGCTTTTTGTTGCAAAGAAGGTGTTCCAAAACCATACATTGCAAGAAATTATCGAAAAAAAAAAAGATGCTAATCACCCTTTATTATAGCTGCTACTAATCTAAAAGAGTTAATGCAAGTTGCAAACCTGAAGTGTGTTTTATGAAACGTTGAATAATACACATAAGCTGTTGAAGACTTCATGTTTGGCAGATAAAGTGAACTGCAGATAAACGAGCAAGCAGCTGAAAGCTTTGCCCTCAATTCAAATTATTATGATTTATTGATGTCAAAATGCAAACCTTTGGACAAGTGTTTTGTTTCAGTGTTTCATTAATATTTGCTTCATATATTATATTTTGACAGTAAATACATTTGCAAGCTCAAATCTGATTCCGCTCCAACAAATCCGTGCCTGTCTGCGCTCAAATGTTGGCTTGCATACTGCGCAACGCGTTTCAGAATATATCTTCAGCTTTCTCAAATGTTTTGTCATCGACATACTTCAATAGTCCAGCACTCTCTGCCCATGTGTGGGTTGCAAGAGGGAGGGGGTTGCTGGTTGTTGGTGATGGGTATTTCCATTGATTCAAAAGAATTTGAATAAAAGGAAGAAAAAGAAATTCAAGGCAGATGTTGATAGGCCTCAGAAGATTTATGGGGGTATTTGCAGACATACAACTCCCATAAATCAGATGGAGATGCCTGTGGTCAGTTCCATGACAGGGAACTTGGAGGGGGATTCCCTCAGGAAGAAGGCTCCTCGAAAGGCCGAAGTTCATGCCCAGTGAATGGCAGAAGCTACAAGGCAACACTCATGAATTTATCCTTTCCCCAATTATACCATAAAAATGGCAGCTGTAGATCTAGGAAATGGATCACTAAAAACACCAAATTTGTATTAGTAATTTCTGTGATTATTCAAAATGGTCCCTGACAAATACACTATTTACTTCTGTTTGAGTAACGGTTGCTAAAAACTACAGCGCCAAGATATTTCAGAAAATCAATTTGGCATAAAAAAAAAAACTATATACTGTTGTAAGTAAGTATTACATCTTCAGTAGGAACTAATTTGTTTGGGGGTTTAGTGCCAGATACAGAAGGAAAGTCAGAAGGTATTTTATGATGTTTTGATCTCTTTGAGACATTTTTTGTCAATAACTTGCCCAACACCAGCCATATGTGTAGGTCAAGTCATGTTCATCAACGTCCCACATGTCAGGGGCAGGAAGCTTGGTGACAACTCCCGAGCTTTTTTTGTCTCTGGGGTGAACCAAATAAAATGGACACGTGTTCAACTCTAACTTTTTGTGTCCTTAAAGTGCCCAATTAAAGATGCCTCCTCTGGTGTTGACAAATGTCAACCTTTGACAGCAGACCCTAAACTTGACCCGGCCGTAATCTATCTGGGTTCCAGTTGGATGTTTTGGTCATTTTTCCTAGGTTCAACAACGATAAAAATACCTGAGACAAGACAGGATACCAACAACAAAAACAAGGCTTCAATCTAAAAAGATCAGTATGAGACATAAAAACATTTCAGTCTTATCACTAAACTAGCAGGGCAGTCCCAGTGATATACTTCTAGATACAATGGCATCATGTCTCTGAATCCAAATAGGGCTGCAAATAAGTTAATAAGTTATTTTATTTGCTTTATTGCTTAATCGAATTAATCAATTAATTGATAACAGTAATGACAAAGCTGGTTTCTTTTTGTTGTATACTGCTGTTTACAGATTGTCCCCATTTCAATATCCAAAGTCCAAAATGCTGTTATAAAAAAACACGTGTCCTGTTTTTCTTCAACCAACAGTCCAAACCCCAAATAAAATTCACCGTCTTATAATTTAGGCATTTCTGCTTGAAAAATAGTTTTAGCACCAATTCTCAAAATACTACATGAATTATAATAAATATAACATAATCACTCACAGTTCCACAAACTTCGGTGCCACATTTTCTTGTTAGTGGTGATACTGATATCTTGGGTTCAAGTTATAACAGCGAGGTGACAAAAGCAGATGTAAGGGGCTATAAACATAGAGAAGCTGGAAAATCCCTGAGGGAAAGGATGTGGTTGCAGCTTTAAAACGTTTTTCTTTTTTTCCCCCTTTTGTCTTTTAGATCTTTCCCTTACTCTTGAACTTGTGCTGGGGTCAACTAGTAATGTATTTCTACACAAAGCCATATATCATACCACACAGCAAGTTCCAAAACAAATATTGCCCTAAAATACTGTGTACTGCAATAATTAATAACAAGCAAAACATGTCTTAATCACTGCAGACTTCTTCCTCGAGGGTACGAGGCTATCATTTTTTATCTTGTGTTCTAAAATTTGAGCTGACGCAGTGTTCCCTTAAAAAACAAATGTACATGAATTAAAACAAAACAAAAGGAGAAAACAAGAAACTAAGCAGACAATTATCGCAGCGGTCTCTCCACAGACATATGTCTTGTTTCATACTCCCTGCTGAAAGGAATAGACATCACTCTTACTGTGGCTTATTATATTTTGATCTCTGGAGTTGTGACCTGGTGCCTGAACTATGTGTTTTTCTTTTCCGCAATACATTGATTCATATAAATTCACCAGACTGCAGGAAATTAAGTTTTTGATGATCAAAATTCCCTGGGGGAGGACCCACACTCTTAATATTGCTAATGACAAACTCTTATATTTTGCAAGGCTTCCTTGTCAAACCTGTCACTGCATGATTCCAATGTCATGGCTGCACAAACTCATAACCTTCTGGTCTTCTGATTTCCTTAAGTATTTTATCATGTCCTTTTTCCCTGTACAATGCCCTGTGCATTAGAAGTATTCTGTTATTCTGTATTTTTTCTGTGGAGAAGCCCTTCTCTCACCCCAGATGTCTGCCTATAATAGATCAAAGAAAGTGAAATAAGTTTTGACTTTCAACATGAGATTTAGAAGTTTAATTTATCGTCATATGCTGACAACTGCTGGATCAGTTGATGTTAGGTTTAATGTCAAAATCAAATCCCTGTGGATTACTGACTTAATGTTAGTGACGGCTGCTTACGAAGGGGGGGGTTGAATCACAGAAAATATGAAAATACAATTTTACACTGAGAGCCACAGGATCTTCTGAATTGCTTCTTGGGCACAAAGCAAGAAAAGGGTCCTGTTCTTCCAGGGCGATCTAAACTACGTATTTCATGATATTTCTTTTTTTTTTTTTAAAGCACAAGGTGAAAAACATCTTTTTTTTGTCCAAAAAAAAGGACCAACCTCTAATCGTTGGGAAAGAGCCCCCGTTGATGTTTTTACAGCAATTAGGAAGGTATCACACCAACATCAAATCGTTGTTTAACACCTGGAACCATTTACTGTAAGGTAGCAGGATTATTTATTACATTAAAGTATTTCAAATATTTTTGCTATTTGCTTGCCCAAAGACATTTTTCTCCACAAATGATAAGGACCAGAGATGTGATCATATGTTTCTCGGAAAAGATCATTCAGTATGCAAAAGCCTAAAAAATGATGACTAAAAGATTAAGAGGGGTAATAATATTCACTGCCCTAATATTTCTGTACAATCGACATTGTTATTTAAATCATTAGAAACAATTTGCTGTAGTCCCAAATCAAGATCCTAAGTTTCACCCCAATGCATTATATTTAAAGCTCCAATAATCAATACTATTTCTATCGGCGCTTTATGTTTATGTTCATGCTCAGTTCATGGAGGATGATACGAGGACTTCTTCAAAGAATACTATCACACTGGACCGAACAAGCCACGAGATTCATTTACCTGGAAGCCGAGCAGAATGCAGAGGTACCACGGCGGCCTGTCATTGAGGGAGTAAACCAAATCTGCACTTTTGTCCACAGTCTCCTCCAGGGCCTCTATGTGAGGCTCTCCAATATCAACAGTCAGCTGTGGCTGTTTATCACTGTCTCTGTCCTTGGAGAGAAAGCAAAGCAAAGGTTAACAAGTAATCAATTCAGCAACACTCATCTATCAAATAAAAGGCAATATTTTTTTATCATACTCCCATTCCCAACACAAGCATACCTTGAACCAATCACTCACTGATGCCGTTTCATAACATTTTTCACATGTTATCATGAGCTTTGGGTTTGGTTCTGCTCAGCTGACAGACATAAATACTGATCGTACGCAATTAAGGTGATGTGAGTGATGACCTGTGGTCTGGGACGCGGAATGCAGGTGGGGTGAACAACACACTTTCTCCCAAATCCCATCAAGATGGGGATGATTAAAGGTGCTGAATTACTCGAATGTCTTGTTTTTAACGAGAAACTGATGCGTTTCTTGAAAGATAGTGGAAGGAAATGTCATATGTGTTAAATGACATTGTGTTAAATGAAGATGTGAGGCTTTGACAAAGAGGCAACAAGTGTGGTCCAACCTGCTGAGAGTCGTTCACTTTATTTCTAAGCTTTTTTTTTTTAGCTAAATATGAAAATGTTGAAAAAATATATATAATAAACATGAATCAAACAAACTGAAAATATGAATTACAGTTGACTATTTTGTTACATAGAAACATATTGGGAATTTTGTAAAGGATTACACCTATTTCTTTGTTACAAAGACGAGGACTGAGCACACACCGGCTATGTGCGTGTGTTTGTACATATATAGATTTTTTAAATATACAATATATATATACAATATACAAACTATATATACAAATATACAAGCTTATATGTTGTGCATTTATGAGGGCATGGTGAAAAAGAAAAAAAAAACAGCTGTGTGCTCACTTGTCAACTCAATTTATGTCAACACACAAAGCAGAAGAAATACTTTTTTTTCCCCCGCAGTGACAGCCGGCCTTCAGTAAATAAAAAAATATTTAATGACGGAAAATATTTGGTTAACGCAACCTTCTGAACTTTGTATGCATGGGTGTTTCCTGTCCGTATCAGCTGCCATCCATGCACGTGTCTGTTAAGGGCTCTAGATCTGCTGTAGAGTTCAAAAGGAATGGCAGTGGCTGTATTCTACAAAATCCAAACATTTTATTCTACAGATTAATAAAATGCCAGCTTAACTTTACGAAACAGTGGCAAGAAAGTCAACCTTTGTCGAAGGGATGAGATGATCAGTTGTACTCAGGTTTAGGGGAACTTTACTGGGGTCTGCACCTCTGTTCCCATTATTTACGACACCAACAGCGATAAGCAGAAAGGTATTTAACATCAAAGTGGCGACTAAATAACATATTATGTGGCATGTAACGCTCACCATTTATGTTGTCCAAGGCAACGTCATCGTCAATCTTTGCTAAATTTACCTCAATAAACTCAGGTATGTGACACTTTAGGTTCAGGCTTTCCTCCCATTATCCAAAGACATGTAGTGGAGTTAGGAGGTTAGTATGTTGGGAAATAAGTTGTAGTGGTTAGGGTTAGGGGCATGGCCTCTGCTTGATGTGACAGAAACAGTACTGTCTGTAAAAGCCATGACACTATTCAATTCATGTAGACTTGTACAATGGCTTTTGAAAATTCTAGTTCGTCATTTGCAGAGTGATGATTAACACATCTACTTCTCTCTTGATTTATTCCCTCAGTGAACATTGTAAACATGAGTTTATGGTCTCAATCTCTAGTTTTCAAGTCTTCTTCAATACAGCATGATGTTCATTTAGTAAATGATGCTCCATTTAGAGTCAAATAGGCCATAAAGAACAGTCAATAAAATATTTTTCCAAATGTGTGCATCACTTTCACCATGAGAGCTCCTTAAGCATACAGTAATAAGTTAGCACTTAAAATATGAGGCTCATGGGTCTGGCAGTATGCAAGATTAGCCTTGGATGGATGGATAGTGCAATGAATTAGTTATAATTAATTAAATTAAGATAAGATAAGATAATCCTTTAGGTGAGACATTAGGTAGTGGCATATGGGTTAACATCGGAAATACAAGGTGTAACAAATTTGGTATCTACTGGAAAAACTGATTTTGAAAAAGGATTCACATAAAAATGATTACGCAGACTTTTTTCAAATCTGTTGTTCCTTTCATTTATAAAGTTTGCAGTGAGCCAAAGCTTGGTTTAATGAGTGAAGACAATAGAACATTTCAGGTTATTTCCTCCAAAGCCATTATGAGGAGAAATAAATGCGTATTTCATTCAGAATGAGGAGCTCTGTCATCAGAGTAGCTACACTAATATCTGTCACATTACTAACATTATAAAAATGCGTTTCGGTTGAAGATGTCGATTATGAAGCCCATATTAGACAAAGCGCTCCTGTGTCATGTAGCCTGAGGTCAGTTAAAAGCGGACAAACAGCATATAAAGTGTCTTTATATACAGCATACATATACAGTATGTTGGAACTGAAAGAAGAAGTTAAAGTTACATCGTAGCTTTAACCTTCACCAACTACTGATTTTGAAAATATCACGGTAACTATGGGGACGTTTGAACTTCTCTCTTTTATTTGGGTCTCATCACGCTCCCCAAACTAAATTTCAATCCTGTATGAAACGACTTAAAGCAGCTGATTGGTTATGTTTCTGTTCCTGTGTACTGTATACCCTTATTTGGCCCCTGAGCCAAGTTTACATGTTACCACCAAATATATTCCAAAACTTCAAAATGTCTTTTAAAACCCAGCACCAGTAATATTACGTCTGTCAGTTCAAAGAGCACTACAGTTTAACACTAAAGCTGCATTAAGATGATAAGAACTTTGCTTTTCACTCACAACAAGGTAAAACGTAAGTCATCAAAATAATTGATTTAGCTACATTTTGTAAACTTTATTCGCATTCTTAAATCTGGTAGCCCCATCTCACGGCTACATTTTGAATGTTGTGCTGTATACATTTTGGGAAACTGAAGAAAATGAGGATTTTTCGTCCATCATTCTCTGCCTCCCCTCTTATGTTAAGTCACTGGTTGCTCTTTGAGAGGTCAACAGCAATGGAGGTCAAGCTTTCAAGTTTCCCATGTCAAAACAACGGCCGGGCAGTTTTACCGTTACCAATATGTGGGAGCTTTAAGACTAAATAATCTTCTTAAACTACTTCTAAAAATGACTTTATCGGTCAAATATGTTGTCCGTCTAAACCCCAGAACCCATGGTCTTACATTGGTGAACATGTCACTATAATATCATTTTGTTTGTATTTTTAGTGTTCATCCTTCTCACTGAATGCCACACATATTACACACTAGAGCCATTCACAAGATAAATTCCAGACTCCAGTGAATCCAAGCATATAATACACCAGGGTCCCGGGACCGGAAACAAAGTCACAAGCTGCAGCTGTTGCTCTGACTCTTGCACTCAATATGCATTTCAAACAAGAGAACACACCTTGTTCTTCGCATCCAACCCGCCGCATCTGTCTCCCACAAGAGTCACATGACAGAGACGGACCATGTAAATGTGGACCCATCTGCACTTCATTTCTGCCCTGTCTTTGATTAACTCGCACGTCACAGAGTTCTCAGCAGGTGGTGTACGCGGCCGTTTGCAACAGTGATTACATGGCGATGTGCTTCCATCTGGTGGTTATCTACCCGCAGTAAAGTCACCACCGGCATGTAAGTGGAAGGACCTGAATAACCAGTAAAAGCCCCCATTAAAACAAACGCTCTGTGCTGAGAAAGCACTGACAGCCCAGCTGCTGATTCTGAGGACAAACAAGATGGATATGTGAAACAGGGTGCATCATTATTAACATGAATAAAACACCACAACATGAGTGGCAATCAGCCTGTAGCCTTCGTTTCTGTATGTTTGATAATTGGCTGTAATATTAATTCCACAAAAAGTTTCAGCTCTTTACTCTAGACATTAATGCGCATTAAACTGTTGAATGTACGTATCCAGCTACAGATATAGTAATCACTTATTTGTTTTTCTCTTCAGCATCCATAAATGTTGCATTAACTCCACCTATTGGAGAGCGCTGGGTCTTCCTTTTACTTGTGAATTCTATGTGAGAGTCAACGACGTGGTAGAACAGTCTCAAAAAGATCTGCATGAACCGGTAGAGAACCACAAATACGATGATTCGCAAATGAATATAAGGATTGTGAACGTTTTCAAGCCATGCAACTGGCGATATTTTTGTAAAAATATGACAATGTATTTTTACAACTCTTTGTGTTCATTTACAATGATTATATGCAAGTTGTCATTAGAGGCACAGATACAGATTTAAGGATACTAATCAGTCTGCCTGACTTACTGTCAGGAACTAGCAGTTTCAAGCATATTTTAGATTGTTTTAGATAGTCTAGGTGGAGGTCTGATTGTTTCAATATACTTGGATGCTCAGTGTAAAAAAGTGTAGGACTTTCTGGGGACCGGGGCTCAAGTCCTGAGTCCCACCTGGGTTTAGGTATAAACAACAAAAGCACTTTGGTTAGAGTTATGTAAAGATTGATTTTTTTTGCTGCATGTTAATAGATTAATCTTTGCTTGAGGTCACACTTAAATTCTTCAATATTAAACCAAGACCAGAATCTTTCCCAAACCTTAACCTTAAGTGCTGAGCCTAATAAACTGAGCGTGGGAGGACCAGTCTGTTTGCTCGCTGAATGGATGAGTCAGTGACTGTAAAGTACACGGAAGGATACTTGAGATCTGGTTCAATGATGCTGTGCGATGCAGCTGAAAGCAGGAAGTGTTTTAGGTTCCGGATTACTGATCGTCTCTGTTGGCAGCCTTGGTGAACTCATTTGCAGATTCAAACTGAGATTAATCTAATGGCGAGAAAGCCTTAACCACTTCAACCCTCTTCATACAGTGGATTTATCCGTGTTTGTTTTATTAATGAAGCGTTATAATCAGGCTGCAACCTCTGGTTCTGCCGAGTGAAGCCAATGCGAAAGTGTCTTAAAACTTGCATTCTCTCTTCTGACCAGCAGGGGGCGAATCCTCTGGTTGCAAAAAGAAGTCTGGTTGTATAGAAGTCTATGAGAAAATGACTCTACTTCTCTCTTGATTTATTCCCTCAGTAAACATTGTAAACATGAGTTTATGGTCTCAATCTCTAGTTTCAAGTCTTCTTCAATACAGCATGATGTTCATTTAGTAAATGATGCTCCATTTAAGATTAAAATAGATCATAAAGCTGAGTATGCTTTAGGGTGGTCTGAATGTGATTGACAGATTGCTGGCGCTACCAGAGGCGTAAATAGCATATCTATATTCATTCTCCGCATCCCAAATATGGTCACTTTCGTTTATTGGCTGCAAGAAAAAAACCAACATGGCCACGGCCATAATCCAAGATGGCGACGGCGCGAATTTGAGGCTTCATAACGGCAGTCCCCAAACCAATGGGGGACGTCACAATTGCTACATCCACTTCTTATATACAGTCAGTGTTAAGAATGCAATGATTATGCAAAGCAACACAGCAATATCATATGTATATTTGAAATAGAGGTTAGAGTAAAAAGGGGAAACTATACTTAGTTACTTCCTATGTTTTCACCTTTTAATCTGGAGGCCAAAATAGTTGACTTATTCCATCACCAGGCCGTTGTCTTGTTATTAAAATCTAAAGTTAGTTATGAAACAGTCTTAATTTAATACTGATGTCTCTATATGACCTACATAAGTAAATGGGACATCAGCGTGAAGATTGGCTATAGGGAAGGGAGACACGGCAGAACTAGAACCAGAACTAGAACCAGAACTAGAACCAGAACGGTCAGACCCTGATGCAATATAATGGGAGGTTTTCTGAAGGGACTGTTCGGAAACACTTAAATTCCTCGTAGTAACTTTAATATTTATAAATGCAGACTAGCTGATTATTGGTTAATGGGGCTGGTTCCTAGTAGCCTATACCTGAAGTTTTATTTCTTGAGTCAGTAGGTGCTCTTTGTCCAGAACAACAACCAAGTTCACACCCGAACATTCATCACTCAACTTGGTAGCATGTTACCTGACAAAGAGTTCAAGTGCACCTTTATAAAATATCAAACATGTCTTTTAGCTACAAAAACAGGGCATCAATCTTCCTAATAAACGTGATGTAAACAACTACATACATTCTATTCATTTTATATTCCAAAATCTTAATTTAAAACTTTGAATTTTTCATTTTGGCAAAACTCTCTATTTTACTAAAGACTTAAGACCTGTCTGAGGAGACAAATCAAGAAATCTAAGCTGTCCTCTCTGTGTCCCTCTCTCTGTGAGACTGGCAGACTAGCAGGTGACTGAATTTGTGTTGGATTGATTTCCACGCTTTCATACAAACATGCATGCAACAAATACACATACAGTTCTTGCCATTTTCAGTCACACCAACTACTTTCCACTGTAAGAAACATTTCATTACCTTGTTTCAAATACTGCTACTTATTTGCCATTCATTTTCATGTTTGGCTACCTGCACATACATTTATCCCTTTCTATTCATTAATTTAGTTTGCAACAATATTGTAGCACTAAAATTAATTCTTCTAGCGTGGTTTTTCAAAAACATGTAAAATGTTTGTCAATTGTGTCAATTATTTGCAGAATCATTAACAATGAGTAAAAGCCTTAATATTATCAGCAATATTAAAAAACAACCATCAGTGAGGAGATCAAGGGTCATAGTTACTGTACCATGACAGTGTTCCTGTAATCAGAGAATACTAAAGTCCACCATGTGAGACGCAGAAAGTTGAAGATCTTGCCTCATATGAAGCCAGCCTTTGTTTTTGGAGTTTAGCCTCCATCCTGTGTTGATACCTGAAACCGTAAATTGGCTTCCACTGGACTCAAAGCAGCACTGACAAACAAAAGCTCAGTTGTACAAACGGCAAGAAGAATGCAAAAAACACATTTGCTTTCCCATTCCATTGCTTTGCACTGGTGAGTCCTAAAGGTAGTCCGGTAAGAAAAGACATTCTTTTTTTAAAGTCTTTAGTTCACTAAAATCCAAGAAAAACACAAATGCAGCATTTGCTGACCTTTTTTCATATAAACATGTATCCTTATCTGCTTCCATTTTATTATGATTTTCTAATATCATTAGTCTAAAGAAGTGACTGTTAGAATTTCTCAGTCTATATGCAAATTATGTTTTTAGCTCTAAACCCTACAGGAAATCTTAAAAATGCACCATAATAAGGTATTAAGTTGTTGAAATAAAAATCATCAATATAATAAGAATATCTGCCAATGGTTTTCTGTCATACAAAACTGTTACAGTAGATGAAACATCTCTTTCAATATACTTTATATCTCTTTCATTTGTGGTACTTTTTCCCCCAAAAAATAGCCTAAAAATATCTAGGTAACTTCAACAAGTAAACTTAGTTTTAGATAAACATACTGATCTGTGACTCAAACTGATTTAAAGAAGGAAACAAAGGCAGGGTCCAAAGTTATTAAGGGGTTATTGTGAAATATATCTACAAGCTCAAAGCCTAAACATGAATTATGGAAACTTAATCTGGACGTCAAAAACGCCAAGCTTGATTGATTTATTAAATGTATAAATCCTAGTTCAACATCTTTGAACTCATTGTATGGTAGAAGTCTGGTTAGGCCTTTGTATGGGACTGTCAAGTAGTATACAATACAAGGATAATAATTGTAAATGAGGCCCCGTTCCTTTGCCTGTATTATTTTGCAGGTGTTGACAGACTGACGTGTTCGCCCATCTGCAGACGAAGCTGCGCTGTTTGTTTGCTGTTCCCATTTTTCCAAATTCTTCAGTAAAGTATTTGGAATTGGGAGAGAAACAGGGGAAACATCAACCCTGGGCTCAGCTGTGTACACTTGCACACCCCATGCAGCCTGACCTTTTCACCGCACTCACACTCAAACAACACGTCCCCGCTTCAATATCATCTATCCAGTTTCTGTTTTGTCGTTGGCATTTTGTCAAAGAGCATTTCTACTTTAAGCTTGGAGCTCTTTGATCCGTCTCAACTACACTCAAGACCAATATCTGCCACATACTTTGAAACCATGCAATCAATTCCACTGAAATATCACTTTCTTTTGTGGAACACTTTCACACGATGGTCATTTCACATTCCACAGTGGCTTACATTTAGCTCTTACTGCTGTAATGTAAGTAAGTAAAACCAAAACTAAAACAATAAAAAAATATTTTTATATCATATACTATATTCATAATTAAAATATTTGCTACTTACTGATCTCTCTCAAACCCTCAACAAGTGTTTGACACTTTGATTTTGTTGGTGTCACAAAGCCAAATTGAGGTGAGACTGAAGATGAAACTATACTTACCCCAAATGCAGGATTCACTGTCCCCTGCTCCTTGAGTCCCAGTTCTATTTTCTCCTCTGTAGTTAGACGCATTCTTATAAAATTAGGCGAGATGGTGTACAGTTGTTTCTTGACCAAAGTTGACTCCACACAGATTAAAAAAGTACACACAGTGGGACTAAAACTCTGACTGACCCGTGGACCGCAGAGGACAACGTGAACGACCGCCTCACGTCGCCAGGGAAACTGAGTATCACAGTTGGAAAGTGAGGGGCTCAGTTATGTTGTAATCTCCTCTCTGGCTCAGAAACATTTCTGGTCTGCTAAGCCAATGTGGTCTTTAGTTACTCTGTATACGGTCATGTGCCTGCTGTTGTGTGACGATGAATCCTGTGAGTGGAGTCAAGCACGTTTGTCACATGAATCTTTAATTTTTCATACTCATTAAGAAGGTCTTCTTCTTATCAAAAGTTTGTTTTTAAGACATTTGGGGAAAAAGGTGTTTGATTTGATTCTTGGCTCTTCCACCATTTGTATTAAGATAAAGTAGTTCACCTGTATTATAATAGACATCACGTTATCATCACGTTATCATCATGTGTGACTTTATGATACTAGACATTTAGGTAGGATGACATTGTCATTAGTATCAGTTTATATCCCGAACAGATCATTGTGTTCCGCTCCAGAGCTTAAGACTGCAGTGATGCTGTATTTAATTCCTTCTCCAGCCTACTCTACATTTGATATTGTGTACCTTTAAAATGCATAACTTAGAACAATACTTGCTTTTACCTAAGATCTTTTGTTATATCTCTACCTCATCCCATTCTTTGTTATTTATTTAAAGCCATTTGTATGCATTAGTATAGTACTGTATATAAATAATAATAATAATAATAATAATATATATTATTATAACATCCTTATTATGAATTATTATTTATATATAAATATATAGGAGTAGTGTCATCATTTGGTATGGCCTTTTGAAATGCATCATTTCTGTTGATAAAATCAAACTGTCTGTTCACTTACACATTTTTGTGTAGTAATTGATTGAAAGCTGTTGATGATTGTCTACAGATTAGTGACAATTTCCATTGGTAAGAATAAACTTCTAGAATTATCATTTTTGGATTAAGCTGCAGCTGAGCATTGACCTGATGAACAATATGTCTTTTTAGAGGTTTTAAAAGGTTAACAAAGTAATTACTACAAAAAGAGTAATAGGATCATTATGTCAAAGGGGTATTTTCATATTTAGGCTGTCAATTTTTTATGATGTCCATGACTTGTCCATGTCTATTAAAAAGTACATACTACATCCTAAATTCTTGTGTCAAAATGCGAAATGGAAATGCCTTGTTGATGCAAAGCACCACAGCAGCAGAAGTCGCCCAACAATTGAAGACTGTATCTCTTGAAGTGTGTGCACTAAGAGACTATTTGAGAACAAAAAACTTGGGTTTTCAATTTGAATTAAGATGCGTATAAATATTACATAGGTTGAATACAGGCTCATTCATGATCATTTAATGTTGCTGTATTAATAAGAGTTGTTAAATGTCTTAATAAGTATGACCTTTTCTTTATATTCCAACTAATTTTTCAAAGTCATCACAACAGTCTATTGTTTTAAGTTGTGATAATTACAAAAGAAAGACTTGTTTTTAATAATAATGGATGTTAAAAGTGGAAGATCCTATATTGGGTTGATATACAAGTACAAGTCCATTTAACATAGCCAGTAGCTGTTTGCTGATGGATTCATATTCAGAATGTTAAATACAAATCCTTTAACCATTTGTAACTTTTAATTCAAATACACGCTTTGAAATTGGTCCACAACCGAAACCTCATCTGACCCGAAATGCACTTAACCTCCCTTGTTATTATTTCCACGCATGCTGAGGAATTGGACAAGCTCTGGGTATGTGAAAAAAAAACACTATGCACTGTATGCACACTATGAATACTATGTTTAACATCACCGTCCCGCATGCCGAATGGGTACACTTTTTTTTACTAAAGGAAGGTGAAATCAATTCACTCCTTAGTCAAGGCATATTTAAACTTGTCATGAGAGTGGTTGTCATTGAGAAAAGGTTCTGCTGAGCGAAGAGCAGCTGAGAGCCGATGCTTTTTCTAGGCTTGGTAGTTGGAAAATGTACATTTGATGTAAGTTCACATGTCACAGATGTGAGGAATTTGAACATACTTTGCAGAGAGGCTTGGACCACGAGGAACATAAGTTAGCAAGTTACAATATCAGCAAACCAACCTTATCATGCAAGGTCTTAAGACGACAAATTCAGAAACTGAGCCTGATATTCAAACTGGATATCAATTTTATAACCTCTCATTGCCTTCCTTTGAACTCAGTCATTACCAAAGACTGGGTTGGGACACATAGGTGGGTCGCAGGTGATTTTATTAGGGTCTCCATTTAAATTTGCAGAATTTCTTCCAATGTTCTTTTATCTAACATTTAAATTTGCAGTACAACTTTGAGCCACATGACGGAGTATGAATGTTTGTACTTTTCTGATAATGGTAGCCTACTTTTAACATTGAATTTAGTATGAAAGGCTACCATACATTCAGCTTGTTTTAGGACTGAGAGGACATTAAAAGAATGAGTTAGCCAGTTAAATCTACCTGTAATGCATTTATTTGGTATTATATATATATTTATTTGGTATTGTTTATATATCTCTTCGATATGACTGGTTTACCTACTTAACATAATATAATGTGGTGCGTAAACGGTAGTAAAAATGATCAGGATGTCACAAACACACAAATTTGCTCTTCACGATTTATAGATCTTTTGTGAATTAGGTTGTGATGGTCATTTTAAAAAGTACACAACCCTAAAAAGGTTGGGAAACACTGCTTTAGCTGTTGATTTTCTCCAAAAACATGTCTAACGTAATAATAAATATATTTCAGGTCAAGCATGTTTACAGCAAATGGCAGTCACAGGTGCATAAAGTAGTTTAGTTGTTAAATATGCATTTTGACTAATTTGAAACAAAAAAAAAATGTGAAGTGGAGTTTATCCCGAGCAATCCCGACAAGTTAGCAAGCTTTATATTAATATATACGCTATATTCCAACAGCAGACTTGAGTACTAATGAATTCTGACAGCATCACGAGCAGTCAAGAGTCACCAGTTAATAAACGCACACTCCCACTGGACTCATGAAACAATCCAACATGTTCTTGTTTGCAGCGCTCATTTTAAAAATGTATAAACTCAAAACTGGTAAGTGTATGTCATAGTATTTGCTGTTCTGTACATGACCACAGATGAACGTAGTTGTGAGAACCTAGTGACTTGCATGCTCGTAATTTCTCATTGGTGCAACGTTAGATGCTAGGTTCGTCCAAATACGTGTGTATATCCGGCCACTTAATATTTGGCCTCTTGCTAATGGATCCTACCAACTCAATAATAACTGACTGGAGATCAGTTACATTTTGTCAAAGTCACTTTGTCAAGGTTTCAAATCCGACCTTTGGTGGTTAATGCTCTTACAAGCCTTGAAAAGCTATTGCGCGCTGTTCTCAAACTCACATATGTCATCATTGTTATAAACTGTAAAAGGGTATATTGAGTATCAATTGCATACTAAACAATGTTAAATCCAAGCTCTTTGGCTAAACTCCTTAACTGTTCCTGTTTTTACGGTTTAATATGGACAAATTCTTTACAAAATAAATAACCTGTCGAAGTCTAGTTCATTTAATAAATTGGGAATTTTTCAAATATTCACAAATTCCTAATTTACTTTACAGTTCCATGCATTGTCTGAAATGATGTGCTAGCTCTGATGAGGACAAAATGGTTATTTTTGAAAGGTATTATTACCCTTTTGCTATGATTTTTATATTGTAGGCCACAGTAAGTATACAAATGTCTACATATGAACTTAGGAAGGTAATATATCACTACACTTCAAGAGATAAATGGCAAAAAATAAATAAATACGTGCAAAACTTTATACCACTCTTGTTCATTCATCATTTCAAGATTATAAGAAAATCTTGACAAAAACCTCCTTTCTAAATGTATGTTTGTCTTACACAGAGCCAAAACAAGCAGCTTTCTGGATTCAAGCGAACCTGAATGAAGAAACTACACAACTGTGTTTGGCTCTGTGCACCACTGAGACTTGTCTATATTGTGTTTAATGGCACCATGTAGAGCTGGAACTGTTGTCAATGGAGATACAACAATATATGATTGTTTGCTTTAGAAATGCTGCCTGGTGTGAGCCTGAATCTCTGAGCCAACTTGGTGAATTTCGAAGCCTTTCGATGTTCTGCCCTGAACAGCTACCCTTTGATTGTCTTATTCATCGCTTTCTTAATATAGCTACCTATATCATCACCACAAAGAGGCCCCTTTGCAACTGTAAATTTTATTTCACAGTAGGTTGTTTCTGCCTTCATGCAAAATTGTCATTCAGGTCCGTTTTAAAAAAAAGACACTGTAAATAACAGCAGTCAGGGACTCTATAAGAATTCTCAGGACATTTGAGCTCCCTTGAAGACTGGTTCCCCCTTACCTTTTAAGTCCAGCTTAGAAACTTTTTTTTTCCACCAAGTTGCTGCTGAGAGCCTGTACAGCAAGCGTCTGAAGGGATTTGACATGGAACTACTTGCGCTGAAACGATTCTTTGTACCTTCGGCCTCTTTCAGTTCTCAACAATGTTGTGGTGAGTCTTCCACGTGATAAAACCAAAGAGGTGTGAATACTTCCATCCTGAAAAAGAAAACCTTGGTTTCCTTTTGTTGCTTTGTTAACTGAAAGCACGGTGCCATATACTGTACATACAGTGTATTCCAAATAAAAAGATCTTTCTGATTCTTTACACATTTAATAAAAGCCTTTAGAGGAGCTGGTACCACAACTATTTGTATTGTGAAGAGTAGCAGCATACTATTTTATCATCCACTTTCAACAATCAGACAGATATGGTAGACGGTGACTAATAAAACATGTGAGTAGATGTCCATCGAAAATAATTGATCATTTCCAGGCCTTGATGAACCGTGGGCCCTTGTGACGGTGTGACGCTCTGAGCAAAAGGAGCAGCTGTTGACCCGTGTGCAAGCAACTGATCAACATGAGTGTTACTGTCCTAAAGACACAACCTATATTGGCATAGTGGGAAGTAACGTGATGTACTGACAGCTTAACTAAGTCATAAGCAGACGGTCAGGGTGAATGATGTATGTACAAAACAGAGGTTGTACCAAGTCATTATCTTGCAAATTCCGAGTGAAGTCCAAAGTCAAGATTGACAAGTTCGAGGTCAAGCCTCAAGTCCTAAACTTTGAGTTTCAGAGTCTTAACCAATCATAACGCAACTCGTCACCAAATGTAATGCCAACTTAACAACAGAGTAACTGCCGTCAACTGGAACGCCGTATCGTAAAGTTAGTTCTTCATGGCATTAACTTTAGTTGATTCAGTAAATGGGGGAAATAATTGTTCTTCGAGTGCCAAGAATTGTGCCGACAATTTATTGTTTGAGATTTTTTTGATGTCAATAAAAGGATCTCTCAAAAAGTAGATACGCCCAATCTCTCCAACACCGCTTGAATCCGCAGTCAAGCCATGTGACTCGATTCAACATCTCTGGTACAACGCATCCAATTTTGACTTTGTTTTTCAGGGGCCGGGGACAATCTTTGCGGAACCTTTACCTAGGCAGGTTTATTCCCTAATATATACCTATTTTCTGTGACAATGTTTTTTTTTACACTTACCAAGAAGCTGCTGTTGCCTGATCTTAAGAATACGTTTTGTTGTCTTAGGCCTGTATATCAGATTTTATATCGACTATTGAAGGGATGATAAACCATTGTTTTTCACACGCCAAATGTAAAACGATTGTAACTTAATTACTATCAAAACTAGGATGATATAAAATAATCTCGAGAATCTGCACCACACAGCATTTCTGTTGGAGCAGCATGTCCACCCGCTGAGCCCCGTTAAAAAGCACGAGTGAAATATGAAATCCTTATTTGGGCTACTGAACAGTTTACCAAGGCATCGTAAGTTGTTCGTCCTAAATATTGGAACAGTTTGCCACAAAAAAATCGATCTTTCCCCTCCATTGATACCTTTAAAACCTACATACCCTAAAAGCTTTTTTCTTTAGTTTATTAATTACCATCCTGAAGACATGCCCAAAGACATGTTTTTACTTAATTTTTTTAATGCAATACTGTTTTGTATGTTTCTTTTCGATATACTCTATCCTTTTATGCCTTTTTTGCTTAATTCTCTTTTATGTTTGTCTGCATTTTTATTTAAACATTCCTGTAGTTTATTTAATCTCTTTATAAAGCACTTCAGCAAACGTTTGTTGTTTTTAAATGTGCTCGATAAAAAATTGGGAATATACTTGAAAGTCTTTTGTCGAGTCTCACCTGTCGTGTCCTGCTTCAAAAGTAGAACATTTAAAAATTAAAAAAGATACTACTTTGCATACACATAGGGGGTAAGAGGCCGGCTACAAATCACAATAAAATGCTTGTTTTAAGTATTTCCTTTCATCTTTCTAGTGGTTCTAATTTAATATAGGCATAAAATGCCACAAAAATTATATTTCTGTGAATTTATGTTCCTATATTTTGTTTAAAGTACACTGAAACTATCGTGTCAATAAAAGGGCTATCAGAGAATTTACTCTTAGCTCATGACTTAGCTCATTCGATGATAAAAAGGGTCAATAAAGGATCAAGAAATGACCAACTATCATGATGTCAATGGGATGTATTGTACTCTCCATTGTTCATATCTTACGCTACTGAGAACAAATCATTTTCAATTTGAAAAATAACTTGATCTTTGATAATAGCGTGACTACACAATCACATGTTGTCGTGAACCTTTTCCACGTGAACTTAGACCAGACTGATCAAACCTTAGCTGCTGATGGGGGGGGGGCTTTCCTGTATGTGACACACTAGCTGACATATTTGATCCAGTCTTATGAAAATGTTCTGCCACAGTAGGTTAGTCATTAGATTTTGTTAAAAGGTAGTTCCCATGGGTCAGTCCTGTGTTGAAATAGGAGCAATACACATCCTCCAAATAGTCACTTATTAAGCATGAGGAAGCGAAATTTGTCCTTAACAGATATACAGTTAATTATTGGCTCAGATCAGTCTCAATATTAATGCAGGGTGAACAGGCTGTGGCTGGGGTTTGGTATTGTTTTTTAATATCCTTTAGGCTCTTTGCAGACACTTCTAACCGATACCAATGATGCTCAGTACATGGGTCCCAATGTAGGTAGCCCTCCTGTCCTCAGCCATGTACATAGGGGTGGGAATCTCTGTGCACCTCACCATTCGATTAGGATTCAGAAATTATGAAATTATGAAACAATTATCGATTCATCTTGATGCATTCAAACACATGTGGTAAAACTAAACATCCAGGAGATAAAGTGCGCTGTTATGGTGACACAAGATGCTGTGTGCTACTTCTTTCCCACCCGCTTTCCTCAGTGATTCCAGGACTTTAGCTTTGGTTTGGTTGTATCAATGTGTCCGAAAAAACGTCGAGATGAATGTTGTTTCTCGGTTTTAGGTGGTGTAAATCCTTGGCAAAAAAAGATGCAATCTACTTTGTGGTGCACTTCGCCATTTCCGAGTACGGCGGAAGAAAAATATTCCATAAATGAGCTTTTAAGCCAGAGAGTACCGGTCATATTGTATCCATATTCAGCCCTCACCAAAACTTCCCTAGTATTTAGCCTAGTTTAGAATGTAAACAAGAAGCACTTGTATTACGTGTGTTGCGTTCAGGGGCAGCGGTTAAGAACAAACAGCCCGGTGTCACAGAACTTTTACAGGTGATCGCAACGTTGAAATGGAGTTAAAAATGTCCTATTAGAGTTTTCTGCATCGAGTCATAATTGTTCAACAGAGAATCGCAATGCATCTAAGAATCGATTATGTCCCCCACCCCTATATGTACATCCCATGCCAGTTTGAAATGGGACTGTTCACTTGCTCCGCCTCAGATCCATTGACTGGTGTTGAGGTCTGTTTTCAGTCTCTCCGGATGCCTCCTCTTTACCTCCTCGATGCCAGCTTGCAGTCTCGGAAAGGCAAAAGCTTTTCAACAGAATGTGTATTTCCCACTATACAAACAGAGAGCTGAGAGTAGGCCCTCTTTAAAGGGCTGTAAACTCTTTTGTCCACAAGATGGCAGCATAACCAAAGCCATGATGTGACTGTTGTCTGCTAAACTGTCTGAACGGCTGAACACACAAAGAAACACAATGCTGATGAGAAATAAACAGTTCAGCATCACATCAGAACAAGTTGGGACCACCTTAAGGGAGCGGAAGCACTATTTCTCACCAACATATATCTAGCTACAGCGTTGGTGCACCCACACAGGTGTTTTCACTCAGGTAGTACTGAACCCTGATAGATTGATATCACCTGTGCGATCCACGCAAGTGCAAGGGTTTTAAAAATGCTGAATGAGACTGAATGCTTATATTTCATATGTATTTTAATAATACCTTTGATTGCTCGGAAAGAGGATATAGCTGTTAAAACCATGGCCAAAGAACAAAGAGCTAAACACTGTTATTGACACCATGTGTGAAGTTTCTACTTGCCAGCTATTTTTATACATATCTTTTATTTCAGACCTCACCTCCTATCTCCTCCTTATGGGATCTGCAAGGAAGATACGTCTGCAACGTCTTTAAAGGAAGGCCTCAAGCAATGTACCCTTCACTAAGCCCCGCCCCTCCACTGCCTCTCCGTCAAGCTGTCAGAACTATTATGGGGTCCACACTGTCACTAACTGCACTCCCTGAAGAAAGATCATCAATTTTTGGGAAATATGACAAAATAAATTCTGAGGATGAAGACAGAAGGGTCTACAATATGGGTTTGACAGGATCTATCCAGGATGTCAAACTGATTCAGCAGCAAAAAACAAGTCAATGATAACAATAGAAGCTAAAGCTACAGATTACAGTTTAAAAGTGAACCAATTGTTATTATAAATGCAAAAGCAGCATCTGTATACATTCAGTATACCTTCAGTAGCTAGCGTAGTATAGAAACGCTAATGCTAGGTAATGATGTGATAATGTTCTCTGCTAATGTTCACTGCTCCAAAGGTTTTAACGTAGAAATGTAACGTTTTAGAAACGTATACCTGCTTCCAATCTCTTCGGGTAACGAGTATCACTATCACACAACGTTTAACCAAGACCTGCTCCAAATCCATGACTGCGTGAGAGTCTATGGAGCAGAGCCAGCAAAGCCAATGCAATGCTAGTACTGGCCAGTGCCCGTTGGAGTGAGCGAAAGATGAACTGGCCATTTTACAGTGTTACAACTTTGATCGCTCATGGCACAATGAAATAGTTTATAATTCCCTGCATAGCTCCTCCAAACTTCAACATCAAATGAATACTAATTAGTCAATCCATACTAAGCTCTGCAAAATCATTTACCTACTCCTCCAGCAGTTTTTCAAAAGACTGAATATCGCAGTGTAAGCAAATTTGCTGTTTGTGTTGGTCTGGTGTAATCTCTTTCACCGAGCACACGCAGCCCATTCATGCAAAGGTCAAGGCCTACAAAAGGTGCATTCACAGGACAAACAAGGTCAATTCTAATCTGTAGCCATAACTGCCTGAGGTCATTACATCTCATTGCAGTGCTCTGCAGATTATTTGAGGTAATCCCGCACTGAGACCCCTGGATCTGGACCATGGAGATCCCGAATTAAACCATTCATAAAAGTGGGCAATCAGTCCCCAATCTGTGATGACTGCAGCAAATTACCAGAGAGCTCCAGAGACACAGAGGTGTCAGACAATAATTTGGGAATAAAATAAAAAGGGAGTTGTTTTTAACTCCTATTTTAACCTTTAATCACAAACAGCTTTTAACAACATTCTTACCAAACAAAACATCTTGGTAGCTTTTAAAGACACATGCTTGGGCTGTTAATACTCTGTATTTTGAAAATAGGGCTGGGCGATATGCTGATATATATTGCCAAACAAGATAATGTTTATATTTTTTCCATCCGTTTCTATGGCCATTTCGGAAAAACTAGCATCCAAACTGCGTTTTCAGATTATAATTGCACTCAATGTACCGTTTATTTGTGGCAGCTAATGTGGGAACATTATCTTGATTGTACGACAAAGTACGTTAATGATAAATGAAATAATCTGAATCAGTGCACACCCATAGATAAATGTATAGGTAAAAATACATATTGTTGTGCTCAACAGATGAGCACATGGTTGCTAATTGATAATAACTGAATCCAAATACAAATGTATATGACGTGGTACTTCAGCTAACAATTGCTTATTACTAGTATGTTAATTAATGTCCCTTGGGGTCTGCTACTCCACTACAGACACAAAAAGACCAAAGGGCAAGATCAGTTGCGTTTGTTTAAGCAGTAGAAGTGGAGTAGCTAACTGTGTGAATGGAACTGTGTTTGTATGTCAGCACAGGTTAAAGTGTGTGTGTGTGCTGTTGAGTGTTTGTGTGTGTTTGTGAGAGGAAGCAAGCATACTGTGTAGGCAAAAAGGAGGGCATGTTTGTTTGAGCATGTATATCTGTGTGTGTGTGTGTGTGTGTGTGTGTGTGTGTGTGTGTGTGTGTGTGTGTGTGTGTGTGTGTGTGTGTGTGTGTGTGTGTGTGTGTGTGTGTGCTCCTTTTGTCACTGAGTTCCCTCTGGTAAACTGTTAAGCTGCGTCTATGTCTGGGGCTTTTATTGTGAAAGGTAAGAATGGAAGGAGTGGATCTGATCTTCGTTGGACTACGGGGCCTCTGTGTTGTTGTTCACTATTGTGTACATTTAGAATACACAACCTCATTCCAGAAATGTTGCCGCTTTTGTCAATGTGTAATATTTAAGCTGTGTGTGAAAGTATTCATGACAAAAACAACAGTTCACAAAATGTGAATTGACCAAAATAACCCCCCCCCAGTGTGTCAAAGCCTTAACACACAAACTCAACACTGACGCAAACACACGGACCACGAGGAACAATCCATTTAACCCCGACACTGACACACACACATACACTTCCTGACTCCCGGTCTGACCTACACAGTTGTATACAGCGTGTGTGTGTGTGTGTGTGTGTGTGTGTGTGTGTGTGTGTGTGTGTGTGTGTGTGTGTGTGTGTGTGTGTGTGTGTGTGTGTGTGTGTGTGACTGAGCACTGGTCAACACAAATGGCCTCGGGCCTCGACTGTCCCAGATAACACTGATGTTTTAGGCATTTAGCACACATTAGCTAGCTTAAGAGATAATGAATGGAGCTGTTTAGAGAAAATTTATTTTTTTCAATGTATTATTTAATATTATTTTGTATTATTTTACATGAACACAACTAATGATCTTAGTCCCTAACCTACATAAAAACAGTGTATGGACCCATGCTACGTCAACAAAGAATTTGAAGTTTTGCCTGAGGGTGGCACCAGAAAAAATCAGGTGCACAATGGAAATCAGGTCATTGTTTGTAACATTGTTTTTAATCTCAAAAGGATAAACCCGACATATTTTCTTTGTTACTCTGCTGCTGAGGCTTTGCGATCGCAACACAAAAACTGTTGCCCTCTCGGTCTTCTTCAATACTGTGTCATTTTCTCAACCTCTTGTCAGTTTTCTCACAACAAAGTAGGTCATCACACATCACACCCTGTTCCCTCCATCGCGGCACATGTAGAGCTCTCTTCCCTCTCTTGTCCTGCTTTCTCAGTTTGTGTCCCCCTCTTCAGTTCACTGCAGCAAAGCACGGCATTTCTCCAAAGCTTCAGACAGTTTCATTGGCTTCTACGAAACTACGCGTGCTGCTGATTGACAGATTACCATCTTATGTATCTTAAATTCATTCTACACAGCACTGGAATTCTTTGTTTGTAATCAATTGTTCCTTATGTACATAATCGTCTCCATTTATCGCCTGCTTGTATCATTTGTAGCTGAAAATGCCCCCTCATTCTTCATTATCTTTGACCCTCCATCCACAGCATTCATAAGAAAGTCCACTGTGTTATTACAGCTAGATGTTGCTATAAACCCGTCTCTCCCTTTCTCTTATTCCCTCTCTCTCTCTCTCCCTCTCTCTGTCAAAGCCAGTTTTTCTGAATGGGTTTAATTCCTCCGATGACGGCATGCTTTCCCCTCCCGCTCAGGCTCTCTAGTCTCCTCTCCCCCCCTTTCATCCAGCTGCTGTTTTCCTGAATGAGCGCTGAAACCATTCCATGACCTCACCGCTGGCTCAGCTGTGCGCCCTCCCCCCTCCTAACTCGAGAGATGGAGCGATGATGATGATACAGATGGCGGTGCTGATGATGATGATGATGATGATGGAGAGGGGGTGGGGGTGTTGGATGGAGCTGCTGTTGCCATGTATATAAAGGCAACCAGAAACATCCGGTCCTCTGCAGGAAAAATCGTGCGTGTTCGCAACGCACACGCGCTGCATCCCTGCGCTTCAGGATTACAGCATTTAATCTGCACGGCAACAGCCTCTTGTGCTGCTGCAACGCTGAGCTGATGGGTGAGAGAAAAAAAGGGGAGAGATAAACAAAAGGAAAGCATGAGAGGAAGAAACAGAGGAAATGCCAGGAGAGAGAGCGCAAGACAGAGATGCTGAAAACAACACAGGGAGACACAGATCACAGAGAGAGAGAGAGAGAGAGAGAGAGAGAGAGAGAGAGAGAGAGAGAGACTTAAAGAGGGAGGATGTGAGGGCAGCGGGGAAAGAGAGACAAGATTAAGAATGGCTGCTTATTCATTCATAATTTCCTCTTCATTCAGATCATCCGTCGGCCCAGTGGACAGCCACGATCGGCCTGTTACGTAAGCGGGAAAGGGGGAGGGGCAACGGGAGGTGAGGTCAGGTGAAGTAGGGCGGATATGGAGCAAAAAGATAGAGAGAAGAAAAAGAGGCAACTAAATTTCCCCGCTGCGGGACTAATAAAGGATTATCTTATCTTAATCCCAACCTGTTACTGCTGGATCGATCGCCTCAGCATCGCTATCAGGATGTGATTTAATGAAGTTAGATGATGGTAATTGATGATGTCACAACGGTAGCAATACAGCAAGGGGGGAGGCGGTGCATACAGCACAGACGCTGTCGTTGGAATGGTGGTGCACTGCGCTTCATGAAAAAAGAAAGAAACCCCCGACTGCATCCATTTTGGCTGAAACAAAGAGCCAAAGGATGTTACCTGTCCAGATACACAGACTTTGAATTTTTCCTCAAACAAAATGCACAAACGCTCCTATGTGGCTTTATAGGCCATGAAGTTCAGCACACCTTGTATTAGGTGAAAGGAAAAACAAGCACGAGGTGCAGAAGATCGCGTGCATTCCCATGAGTCGGCTTTCAGTACGACTGAAACTGTTCACACTGTTCCAGCACATTCATCAACTGTCTTCGCACCTCCCCAAACGCTAGAGACGACTAAGCTGGGACACAATGTGCACGGTTCTGCAGTCTTTTGCTTTCAAAAATCATTAAGGGCAGAATGCTTAAAAGAGATGAAGAAGGAAGGAACCATAGAGTGTATTTAAGAAGTGGACGTCAGTTTTTTTGCATCCAATGAACAAAAGTGAGCATATTTGGAATGCGGAGGAGTGACGTAGAGACGCCAATAACGTCTCTGGTAGCGGCAGCAACTTGTCAATCACAGAAAGCCCGCCCTAAAGCATACCCTGCTTTATGGTCTATTTGACTCTAAATGGAGCATCATTTACTAAATGAACATCATGCTGTATTGAAGAAGACTTGAAACTAGAGATTGAGACCATAAACTCATGTTTACAATGTTTACTGAGGGAATAAATCAAGAGAGAAGTAGAGTCATTTTCTCATAGACTTCTATACAACCAGAGGAGTCGCCCCCTGATGGACAGTAAAGACACACTTGTACATTGGCTTCACTCGACAGAACCGGAGGTTGCCACCTGGTGCTAACACTTCATGATTAACTCATCCGTCTTAAGTGTGGTCAGACTGAATACCACGCCAATGTTAGAGGAAGCCCGATTGAATGGCAGGTCATGGGAAGACATGAACTAGTACACGCACTAACACGAAAAAACTGCGTAGATCCAGTGGCTGTTTGACCTATGAATCATGAATGTATCAAAGAACATAAACATAGGAAAACAACTGAAAATTTGATTCCTTGCAAGTTATCATCATGTTTGAGTAACAGACAATGGTAAATTCAGTAACACAAATAAACACATGTTGATTGTACATTGGCTAAACAAGTTTCCAGTAGCCAAATTTAAGCAAACAAACAAACAAAATTAGAAAATGGCCCTATGACTTTGGCTTCCGTCTTCTGTGATAGGCTAATGGCATTCTTTCAACTTGGATGCAACTTCAAAGCCCTTCTGACTTATGAACTCATCTTGCTTGTCGCTTGTTCCTGCTCAGTCCCGAATGAATTTTTTTCCACCCACATTTAAACGGAAAAAAGCCTGCCAGTGTCTCATTCTATCACCTTTTGTTCCCCCGAAGAGATTTCAAAGAGAAAGGGAGTTTAAGAGTGGTGAAAGGGATGAGAGAATAAAAGAGAGGACCAAGAGAGAGAACCAATAGATGAATCCTCTCATGATGACTAACTTCTTGCATAACCCAGTCAGGGAATCCTTCCTATTGCTTTTCAACGAGCGCCCGCAAAAACGATGTTTTGTAAGCCTCCCACGGTGCCCTCCTCAGAATCCAGCGCTGCAGACACACTAACACCATTTGTTGGCTCGTAGGTAAACAATGGCCGATCTAAAGCCGAACTGGCTCAATGGCGCTGGATTCAGTCAGATGTGGGTGACAGAGTCTTGCAAATCGCGCTGGGCCCTATGACATGTTTCAGCTGGTTCCAAGCCCATGTTCATGTGCACATTAAGGGCCATGGGGGCACTTCAACACTCTGAATCAAAAAGAAAAAACACCAGCGGGATGGAAAAGCATGTTTTCTTTAAACAATCGCCCAAAACTACATCCTTTATCACAGCCAGAAGCATAAAAGAATCATAATTGCTGGTTGAGGCAGACGCGCATGGACGCCTGGCCAAGAAGAGCAGTGGGATTCATCTCTTGGAAAGTACTACTGCACATGCGAATAAAGCCCTTAAGTCAAATCTGATAAAGTGTTGTTTGTGTTTCGACTGGGACTGAGGACTACAAAATCTGGGAGTTGTAGTGTCGGAAAGAAGTTAGCTTATCACACCTCTGTAGGTAGAGACTCAAAGCTACGTTAGCCGCTACTAGCATTACACACCTGCAAGTCTTGACAAGGACGAAGAATACATCCTTGAAATGTCAAACTACTCCTTTCACACGAATACTTTGCATGCCATTTCGAATCACTTTCTTTCATGCTCTTTGATTCAAAGAAGTTTCTATAATGCTTTTCACTCAAGAACAATTTGATGTGCTAGCAAAAAGGAAGCAAAATCGATTTACGTGTGAACAACATAGAGGAAGTGTTTGTGAGCAACAAACTGTGTCTCTGAGTTCAGCGAGTTCAGTCCATGTCCCGCATGGGCAGAAAGTACAGTGTAAAGACTGATTTAGAAATGGGCCATCACACGGGAACACATGACTGCGGGGGAGTGTTATCCATTGGGAATGAGGCCAGTAAATAAGTGAAGATATATATTGGTGTGTTTGTGTGTGCATACACAGTATTAAGTAAGCATTAAGATGTCTTTGTTTTTGAAAGGGAAGGATAGCGAGATTTTTTAAACTATTGCATAAATCTCTAAAAAAAAAATGAACATGTAACGTGTAAAAACATTAAAGAATAACACCAGATTTAATCAGAGATTCCTTAAATGCGCTGTACTTGTCAGGTGCTTCCTGTGGGATGAGCAGATGTGAGGTTTTGTAGGTTGTGTGAACGGCGGGTTATTCCTGGAGGTTTTCTCCTGTGCAGTATTTCCCTTATTTTAAGGCAATGGCCTACTTGTGTTTGTGACTCCCCCCTCCATCGCCCTCCCACATACAGACATCCCCCTTTGACGTCATCCTGCAGTGCCATCCTAACTTCCCTCGTGGATTTTGCTGTTCCATCCAACCAAAAATAAACAGCCTAAGGGAGTGGATGAATCAGAAGCCTCCCCCCCACCAAACTTTCTCCCCCGTTTATGTCTTCCCTCTAAATCACGTGTGCATGTGTGTTTCTTTACCCGTGACTAGTCGTTCATTTAAAAAAAAAAAAAAAAAAAAATCATAGAGCCAGTGTGGATTTCTGTATGTTTTGTTAGGAATTCATTTTCTTAGATGATAACAAAATACTTATATGTATTTCTGCATATGGTTGAGGGTGTTCACAATTTTTAAGACATTTTTTAACAATTCAATAACGTTTCATGTTTTGATTTACCCTGCAAGATTATTCCGCTGCGTATTGTGAAGTGTGTCTGTCTGAATTTCAGTCGTGGGCGATAATTCAATATGATAATCAGCGTCTTTCAATGGAGTCATTTTGTAATGAAATCATATTTCAAGATCTAAATTGATAACAACAAACACGTACTAACTCAAAATCTGTTAAATCAAACTATTGTCTTAATATGATTACTTATTCATTATTATTTGTGTGCATGCACGTAAACATAGTCAGTGTATAGCTGGAAATATTTATCAGTTTCTTCTTTAACTTCACTTGAAATTGTTATTTTTGCACTGAAGTTCTCAAATAATGATAAAATACTCAGTACCTTTCATTTGTCTAGTATTTAATGCTCAAATAAGTATATTGAACTACTAGAAAACAAGCTATATCATGATAAATACATCATATTGATCTAGATATGAAATTACCTATAGTGCAATAGAAGATTTTGGCCATACCACTCAGCCCCAAGTGGTTTCATTCATCTTTACATCAGGTATCGGCTACTGCACAGTGCTCCTGATTTCATTTTTTGTTTTCAACATAGAACTTTGTGAAAGATTTTAGTGAGAATCAGTACATTTTCAGCACATTTAAACAATATTGTGATACTACTAATAACCGTGATCATTTTGGTAACTATAGTTCTGATAAATTGTGTGATATGTTCATACCGTTTCATCTCTGGTTGACCTGTAGGTATACAGCAGCCAGGTGCTGTTTTCCGGCATCAGGAAGTCGAGCCGGCTGCAGAAGGTCTTTGATGTGGTTTGTCTCTGTCCTGGTTGTGTTCTGAAGGGACGAGGGCAGTGCTGCTGGAACAGGACGAAGGCTTTCCTGTAAATCTAAAGGAAGGATTTGCAATTTATTCCTTTAAGATAAGATAAGATAAAATAAGACAATCCTTTATTACCCCCACAGCTGGGAAATTTGCAGGATTACAGCAGCATAGGGTAAAGTGCACACAATAGACTTTATTAGTCCCAAAATGGGGAAATTACAATTCTCTGCATTTGACCCATCCCGGAGGAGCAGTGGGCTGCAACGAGCAACTTTGGGGTTAGGTGTCTCGCTCAAAAACACCTCGGCATGTTGTCTGTAGAGGGGTTCGAACCACCAACCTTGTGGTTGCAGATCAAGCGCTCTACCTCATGTGACACAGCCGTAAAAGAAAGACAAGATAAAAATAAAATGAAATAAAAAACAAGTATTATAAATAAGCAATAAAAAACAGCAAAAATCCACAATAATTGAAACATTATATGTACAGACAGAAAAAAGTTTGCTGCTTTGATCGACTCCCTCACTCAAGTTAATTGAACGTATTGTTGTCGTACAGTCAAACTGAAATCTTTCACTCTGCCTGCCCTTTCAGCATTGCAGGTGAACTCATGCAGCTTAAAAATGGCCTAAATTTGAATGAAAAAGTGATCAAAAAGTTAAATATTTGTATATGGTTATAAACAGATCCTGCACATAACTTTTGTAATAATTCCAGTATTATTTCAACAAGCTTCACATCGGAATATTATCACTGAAATGCTGTTAAAACAAAAGTTCTCAAACTCAAACCAAAATTTATTGCAATCTGTTTTTTGTCCATCCAAACTTAACGACTCACTAAAATATTTCAAAATGCAAAATGGATGACATGAACAATCATTAAAACATCTCCTTTCAGTCCTGTAAAGTTTGCTTCCCATCAGTACATTCATATCTTTCAGCTTTTCACATCCCTTGGTAGACCTGGTCTCTAATTTATGGTATATGGCTGACCGCAGTAATAAACACACACACTTGCACTTACACTTTACCCGCCTACTCAGTTTCATGACCTTTCATTAGATATCACATATATGAGTGAAGTGACAGGCGGGGATGAGAGGAATTCAGTTCTCTCTGTACACATACAGCACACTCAGCATGTTGGACTGATGTCTGCCTGTAAGACTTTTCATCAAGCTCTCGTGTTTATTAATCAGGGTGAAATAACAAATTATTAAACCATTTGTGTTTCAGTTTTGCAAGTGTGATTAATATAATAAAGATATATTTAGCTAATTGTTTAGCTGCGAATGTATTTTAAAGATTTTTGGAACTTATTGTATTGCTTCTCAAGAAATACTATTTGTATGCAAGAATAATAAAGCAATATCGATTTTTTTTTCTCACAATATAATCAAAAAGAACCGATAAGAGTATCGATAAGGACCTGAAACGATAAGCTGTATCAGTAAGAGTACTGGTATCGATAAAATCCTAACAATACCATTCATTAATAACCAATGAATACAGGTTGAATTCATTATTCAACGGCAGCTGCAGTTTTTGATCAAACAGGACCCAGTTCACCTGTATGGGAGAACTGACCTTTAAGGTGGACCAACTATTCTCCTTCAAGCCATTTTGCTCTTTTATTTAGTTTTGCTCTTTTATTTAGCAATATTTTTTTTCCTTTAACAGTTTAACTGATTAATCTGTTTAAATTCTTAACGTCGGTTCACAATTAAACAGTTTATTATTACCATCCCTAGTCAAATTATCCGAAGTTCATTATTAATTAATTAATTAATGTAATCTCAAACCACTGCATTTTTAACCTCGGCAACTCTTCAAGTTACGGGTAAATATCGTTCAATTATTTTGTTACCGGTGCCCAGCCGAGGCCTTTTTCTATTTGGATTGTCCTCCATTGAAAGTGCAAAATAAAAAATAAAAATGCTCCTTTATTAATCATGACTTCTACCACAAGTTTATTTTTCTTAACCTCTTTTCTTTGTTACGGTCTTTTAAAAAGGGACGTTTTTGACCATTTATAGTTTATTTAGGGCATTTCCTTTCGTAACTGAGCATTCCATATGTATATCCGATAAATACTGGCAGTTCTTATTAAAACACATGTAGAGCTTTTTCTATGGATGCTTTTATTTATTCTGTTATCTAAGTCTGCTTCTGGACTTTTAATAGTGTTGTAATATTTTGGTCAACAATCTTAGTTTCCTCTTGACATCCTGATGAGAAATACAAGAACTCAAAATGAGCTACCATCCCATACACACAGACATACTGAAGCCTCTGAAGTATTAATGAGACAATGAGCAGATTAATATTTATATCAAAAGTTAAGCGCAGCTCAAACCACAAACCAAGACAAGCTCATCTATAATTCCACACTTTGGTTGCTCATTCTTAAATCTTGCACATAATTTCATGAAGTCATGACGACATATTACACGGTGACTCATCCTGAAGTCGATAGTAGACAGAAAATATGAATTCTTCATGACCATTCTGGGAACAAATGTTTCATGACGCTCTCTGCTCGACATTTTAAAAGTACAAACGGGGATAACGCTCATGTAAGCAAATGATAATTCAGTGGTTATGAACCTTTTTTGTAGTTCTGATGTGCTTTGTATATTTAAGAAACATCAACCACAAAAATAGCCTTTTATTTACAGTTACAATAAACGGCTTTCCTGTAAAGGATAAAAAATGGAATTAATTTCAACATTGTTTATCTTGGTACTGTTTGTGTTGATATTAAAAACAGCATGATAGAAAATATATAGGTTTTTTCATGAGGAAAAACACCGAAATAGTTTTGAATTTGATTGATAGGGGTGGATGGATTTTCTCTGATGCCTTCAATGGGCCTAAATTTCAGTTTGCCCACTACTTTGGTTAATGTACCTTTTGTTTAATGTTGTTCCGCAATGCTTAATTGTTTAATTGCTAAATTGCACTGATTATTCCATCTATTTATTGAATAACAAATACTTTTGCTCTACTAAGGACCAATAGTAAATATATAAAAGACAACATAAGAAAGAACAACTAATTGGTTTCCTTTTATAGTAAAATCAACATTGCATTGCTCAAATTGCATATAGTAATATTATCCGTCAAAACTAATTTCATTTAGTGTATTTAAGTGACATATCACATTCTATGGTTTCAAGGCTACAGACTAACTTTTTTCTCCACTGTCCATTCTAAATGTTATCCTTTAACCTTGTTATTGTCATCTACACAGTTCTAATTAATAGGAAATGAATGATTGTTTCATTTAATCTGCGCATCGTTGATTAGCAACACCGCAAAACCCCAGAGTTGGTGTGGGCAGAGGTGTTAAACAAAGCATGGATCATTTTTAGTAATCAAGTGAATCCAGTTTGTATGAATGAATATTAAGGCGTCTCATCAGAATCAGAAGGCACCACCCAGTTCATCACAAATTAGCAGTTTAACCTTGTGGTAATTTCTTTCAAATTGAATTTCCTCCTTCATATGACATTTAATCCATCATAGGGAAACAAGGAAAAGTAACAAGAATTGTATTTTTGGAAGAGCCAGTTAGAATTAGACAAAATTGTAATCGTAAAAATTGAATATTAGAATTATTGGAGCATTGAATCTCGCTTTGTAATCGCACGAAAGTTAAATACAATTCAACCAAATGTAATGAATGTGATCGATTTAAAAAAGTTGTCGTGTTTTCTCATGTGAACCTGAACCACACTGTGAGCCTGCACAACCACAACCAAACGGATCTGAGAGCCTCCATTAATCTGACCTGTCAGACGAGGACCCATGCAGGGGCTGCTCTTTGACGGTGTGTTCTCACAGGCATCAGCAGCTCGGCTGTGGGCTTTGATGTGGTACGGAGGAGGCGTTTTCCTAAAAAAAGCTCCACCCATCTCTACACTAAGTCCCTACCACACCAAAGGCCAGAGACATCTGGTGTCTCTCTAATGAGGAGCTCAAAGGCCTTCCGGTAGCTTCCCATCAGCAAGTACTGTCTAAACTCTATAACGTAATGTCATGATTCAGCTCAAAGGCCATTAGAAGGATTTATTAACAAAGATTCTAATATTTAGCAAATACATTTCATTAATATGTACCCATGTCCTCTATGAAATGTGAATGTAGACCATCATCTCAAAGTTCCAATTAGTCGAAATCGGAGTAAATATTACGCCATTCAGAAATATGCATTATATGACTTAAATTAAAAATAGATTTCTTTAGGGTCCCTCTGCAAGATGCAGCCACAAAATTGGCTCATATTGCCATATGCATCTTACTTTATATTGGACTAAAGTGGTGCAAATTCCCCAACAATTATGCAAATGATCAGAACCAATCGATTTTGGATCCAGGTTTTGCCAGGTTGCTAATCCAGCCAATATGTAAAGCGGATTGTTTTTATTTTTGTGCCAGTAAAAAACAACAAACTAATCACAATAAACAAAATGATTTACATAAAGAGAGTGCTGCAAGAATTAATCCAAACACCCGCAAATGAGTCAGCATTTTTGGACTTCGGGGTCCCTTGCCTCTATGTCAATGGGTTTTTAGAATGTTTTTGGTTAGATCAGTGATGTAGAAGGTCTGTGGTTAACACGAGTAAAAGTGTTTTTAAAAGTTTTTTTCTATGATACAAAATACGTCAGTAAATACCCCCTCTCGTTAGTTTTGAAACTCAAAATGTCACGCACTCATTCAACCGTGGTGTAGTAGGTAGTTAGCCTAATGTTAGCTCTTTACTTGTGCCGACTGCATTAATACTTCAAAAATAATTTTGCTGGACAAAACGTGTATTATAAACTTTTGTTGCTTTGCCTTCCGCAAAAATCCAAAATCCAATGGAAAAATCCAATGAGGCTTTTGCCGAGGGAACTAGTGTGATGCTAACTTCCGGGTTGGCCTACAATAAAGATCTATTAAAGGTTCAAATTCCAAGTTTGGGAGCATTTCGATTGCCTCTTATAGGCTCTCAACATGGCAACAGCGAGCCAGCAGCTCGTAGCTAGCGGTGCTAGCATCGCTGACAATGCAGATTTCAGCGAGTGTGCAGATGGAGCCAACAGTGTTTACGTTAGGGGGAACCTGAGGGTGGGCGCCACCATTCCACGACCACGCTGTCGGGGCGCCGCAGCGTGGTCGTGGAATGGTTTAATCATTTGTTTAATGCTGACATACACATAATAATGTTATAAATGTATCAAAACCCTAATGCTGGTAAAGGGTAAGTGTTAAACTCGTACCTCCAGGCCATTCCTCACCTACATTAACCCAACCACACCATTCTTGGACGGCAGTCGTTCCAGCTGGTCATGTGCTGCTCCCTCTTATCGGTCAGGATTTACTCATCAGACTCATACTGAGTCACATCTTTCCCATGTGTTCTATTTGCTCCAATTCTCCTTCTGTCCCTTCCTTGTGCGCTGCAAATAATATTTCTGTAATTTGAATTTCTGATCTAATTAAAAAATATATATATCCGAATTTTTACTTAAAAATTCATAACTAATGCAACTTAAATATAGAAGTTGCTTGACCTTGGAAATAGTTAAACCCCAAATCTTAACTCAAGGTCCACTTTTTCTCATCTTTGTTAAAAGTTGCAAGTGCACGGTGTCGATTGAGCATTGGTGAGAACGGTGAAGGAAGACGAAGTTTATGAGCTGAAGCGCAAGCAAGCATTTCAATAATTGCAAGTTGGGTGGCGTTAGAGGATGTGGGCAAAACTCCAGATGCATTTACTTAAACAAAGATGAAACGTTACAATTAACTCTGGCGTTTGTTGTTATCTCATAACTCCTAATAGATAAAAACAATTTGTATAAGGGCAAGAACAAATTGACTTTGAGCAAGTAGATGTTGAGCCCTGCTAATTGTTGCAGTCCCAATTTCACCTGATATGTTTTTCTAAAAAGGTGGGTTAGTTGAGGCATAATGCCAAAGAACAAAATGATAAGTGATAATTAACTAATCCTTTGAAATTAAATAAACATATACAATTACAGAACCCACTGGCAAATATCCAGCGAGTCTCATATCCGTCCTTTGTGACAAACAGATTATGTGAAAGAAGAGCCATTTGGGTAATTACAGGTGCTCTTATTATCTGACAAAAGAAGGCAGCAGGAAGTTTGTGGCCACTAATTGTCCCCTTGAATTGCTCCTCAGAGACCACATGATGACAGCAGGAAAACACCCAACACCTGAGTCAGACACGCACAGAGACACGGAGAACAGATTCCCAAGTCTGACTAGATAGACTGCACGGAAGATAAAGCACATTAGTCTTACTGTTGACCTTAGTTTCTTAACACACACACACACACACACACACACACACACACACACACACACACACACACACACACAGACCAGCATGTTACCTCAGCACCTTTTCATTTTTTCATAAATGGTTGTTAAAGCAGAACGCTGCAGACCTGACCTCACTGTGAGCCAGAAGGCTAAATAATATATGGGCGCCTTGAGATGACGTCATTCGAATGAAAAACGCTCGTACATTATGTGAATCTGGTCTTTCTTATGACTGAGAAGACATTAAAGAAACCTTTATAACAAACTTTTAGAAAAGTAAAGTAATTGAATATGTCTGGCTGTACTTTCGACTTGTAGAGAAAGTACTGACATTTATGGTATCTGAAACAAGATGTAAAGCAAAAAGGCTGATTCTTAAAAAATAAAGGTATCACTACAGAAATACTGAAAATGTGTTCCCTTTCACATGGCTAGAGTTTTAATCTTTCTTTAAAATGTTCTTTTGGCTGATTGTGGCTCCACACGGGATGTGAGGTGGTCTTTTCACTGGAAATCTCTGACTGTCTCATTACTCTGCAGGAACCCATCAATGTGTCTGCAGCCCATCCTGGTATGTAATTAAGTGTTCTCGAGTTTTGTCTGTGAAACATTTTACAACTATCTGTAGACTCCCCTGGGAATGTGAGCAGCTTCCAGTCTTTCCTGCGAAACAAATGAAAACTCCTTACTGAAAAGCTGAATCACCTTATCGTTATGAATTCTACTGTCACTTGTGTATGATGCATATCTCCATGTGTGGTGTCTGATTCCATAAATTCAGAGGCCTGTACTACGAAGAAAGTTCAACATACCCCGTATATCTTTTTGTTATCTGGCTTAACTAACCCTAAGAACCGCAATCATGCTGAGCGGTCCTACGGCGGTGGCTATCAACCTCGGTAAGCGAACCCGAAGGTTTCCAAATCTAGCAATGAGCGAGTTCACATTGTAGCAACCTGTCAATCACAATAAGCACCGCCCTAAAGCATACTCCGCTTTATGGTCTGTTTGACTCTAAATGGAGCATCATTTACTAAATGAACATCATGCTGTATTGAAGAAGACTTGAAACTAGAGATTGAGACCATAAACTCATGTTTACAATGTTTACTGAGGGAATAAATCAAGAGAGAAGTAGAGTCATTCTCTCATAGACTTCTATACAATCTGACTTCTTTTCACATTCAGAGGAGTCGCCCCCTGCTTGTCAGTAGAGAGAATGCAGCTTTAAGACACTTCTGAATCGGCTTCAGAACCGGAGTTTGCCACGTGACTCCTATGAATTATTTCAGCAACAACAAGTGTCCATTAAAGACAAGTAATATCACAGTATGAGCAACATGAGGAAATGCAAAACGCATAAGATGTAAATGTATTAACAGACTGAAAGGTTTATTACACGACAGGTCTTGCCACCTTGTGATAAATAAACACAAAAATGCAGTCTATCTAACGCGCAACAACGTGGTGCACATTAATGCATTTGCGTCAATTAAGTTAAAACACTGATAGAAAGCAGCTCCAACAAGCCTCACTTTATAAAATAAACAGCAGTTTGTTCTTTTAAATGAATTAATAAACCTTAATTTAACAGTAATTTACCGAACTTAAATTCCCATTCTCTTGCGTTCCCTTTAGTCCCACCCACTTCTGTTGCTAGGCTACAGTACTCATCGATGATTAGCTAATGCAAAAGATTGACACCTGACCAACCAATATACAAAGAGAGAAATAGACCATGACGGATTCAACGGCCTCTCTAAACGTAGATTATTTCAGATGCTTCAGAATCAGCTTCATTGACCAAGCACATACCAGAAACTGGACTCCCCTTTTTGCATTGCTCACAATGTACTTACACAGAAGTTTGATATAATATGATATGTACACCAACAAACACCTGGTGCACCCTTATTTTAAATAAAGTTTTCAAGGTATTAATCATATAAGGCTGCTCTACAAAGAACAATATGTTTCCTTTCTTGCTGTTAGAGAGTAGAGAGCCAGAAATTTGACACAAGTAATAATAGCGACTCACAACAGTGTCGACTAAAGTGGTGTTGGCGGAGTGTAACTTCTCCACTATGACTCACCCAGATTGAGCAATGTTACAAGCTGGAGGTCGCAGAAGGTGTTTGCACAACATAACTTTATAATGATGGCGATTACCGGCACGTTATAAAGGAAATGACTCACCTGACATGTTTACAGCTGCATGTGCAGTGATTCACATTTTTTTCCATCGTTAAATCGTTGTTTTTTTCCATCATACTTCTGAACAAATCCGATATGATTCATTGTCCCAAAGCTCCCTAAGATCACAGTCAAAGCTACATTTACATGCACTATAATTAGATGACTGCTGGGTACAGCGGGTGGACCCTGTTAGGAAGCTTTCACACCCATACCAGCCTCAATGTACAGTGGGTTTGTTGTTGCCAACATATTGTCTGCTATTCAAGATGTTTCAATTTTCTGTCATCCAGCAGTACAGTCTGTATCTAACAAAATAACAGATATGATAGAAAAAAGGCACGACAGTCTCTCAAGGCCAAACATGCAGGAATTCATTCCATTTTTTTTATTAAAAGACATGATGATTCAGCTTCATCAGATACAAATAAATCCCAAACATCACGTGTACATGTCCAAGACTCTACCAGTGTTTTTTATGTTGAATGGATCCATATTCAAAAGCATCTTTAAATCGAGAAAATGGTTTGTAAGATGACAAAATGCTGACAAATAGGCAGTGGTCACTGCACACTGTCATAGAATACTTTGACACTGTGTGCAACACATACAAGATAAGATATATCTATTGTACCCAAGGGTGCATTTTTCTTGTAGGACACACAGTTGCAACTTGAAACAATACATTGCAAAAGAAACACCAATACATTTATCCCTGTCTCCCACATGATTACATTCCCATTCAACTAAACTGCATTCTCAATTATGTTTTTTAGGGAAACTTATTTTCTTCCGGATTGTGGTCAAAGTTCTAAAACACTTGATGAACGTTGTAAGTTACATAAAAATAGAAACAATCGCAACAAACTTCTTGGTTAGGGTTAGTAAAACACCCTAGTTTGCTTAATATAAGTATATGTTTGTTATTCAAGGTACAATTGTAAATTAAAATAAGGCAACTTTGACATTTGGTTTCACACTGCACACCGGCAGTGTCTCCTCTCTGACCAATCAGATCGTTTGGTTGGAGCTACCCACTGAAAAACGCGAAGACATCTGCAGCAGAACACGGACAGACTGAAGTAACATGTATGTGACAGCTGAAACATGTAACTGTTTGGAAGCCGCGTGAGTCCTGCTGCTTCTTATTAGCCAATTCTCTCTGTTTCCCACCACTTCTTGCACAAGTACTTGTGTTGTTTCCATCAACCCTTCTCTCCAAAGCCACTCTGACTCATCCGGTGTATTACGCAACTTCCTATAAAAAAAGAATGATCTTCTAGAAAGGCTTAAATATAAATTGTATTCCAGCCCAGTGTGAATAGATCTACTTCTTTGCATGAAAATATTCCTATTGAACAAAAAAGTCGACGTTTGTCTCGGTGGCGGTGCTTCTGGCTTGCTGCTGAATGAGTTAACACCTGTAAAACAGTTGCAGATTGCAGCCACATGGTGTCATGAGTTGAGTGGCCTACGTGTCGGTTTCCTCAGCCTCAACCTGACGACCATTCAGTCAGGCATCGAACACTTGCTTTAGAAGACTCAAGGGGAAAGGGACTTTGATAATGAAAAGGGTATAGAGGATTTGGTGTTCTTGCAAAAATCACTGTCTCTAAATTACGTATCTTTTCCAGTAATCGGCTGGTCAAAAAAAAGGTTTTCCCAGTTGTTTAAAAAGCAACTATGTTGTAGCAATATGCTTTTATCTTAGACTTAAAGTGACATTCTTAAAGATTTGCATTTAAATAAATATCTGTGAAGTCACTGTCTATCCCTGAAGGAGGCAACACAATGGTGAACCAATGGTCCACTGATAAAGGTATTGCAATATTTACATATTTGCAGTATTACGAACGGGGTTTCTGTGGAGATATTCCAAAAGAAAAAAAAAGAATTCTCCGTTGTATAAACAGAACCAAAAAAAAGATATGCTATGCTTACAATTCTGTAAAATAGCCTTAGTATGGAACTCTGGAGGAAAAGCCCAGGAGTCCCGACTGCTAAACTGAGCACACGTCATGTTGTTTTCACCCAAATAGAAATTCTAATCCAACCAGGACTGACATTTAAGGATTGGCACTTATAAAGACGATAGTCTGAAAACTGTTTTGTGACATTTGTTGAAATTCTCTTTACATCCGGACAGCGATCAAAAATCTTCCGATATCTGTGGTTTGTTGCAGGACTGTAATAAACCCTTTTACTCACTTCATTTGGCCCCTATACAATGTCATGACGGCCTACATGTCTGTGCAAGCGTGCAGCAGCGTCGCAACTTGACCTTTGGATCTCGTGCTGCTTGCTACTTTGATAAAAAAAAATTCAAAAAACACACCCCCGGTGTGTGAAGGAGAGGTACCGCAGGTCCTTCCTTCCTGCTGCTGTCAGGTTGCACAACCAACTCTGCTCCCAGCAGACCACATGACCACATGACAATAATAACATGACAATAAAAACCTGTGCAATACATTACACATTACACTGTGCAATAATAGTTAAAAAAGTTAAAATAGTTAAAATAGTTTTTTTTCTGTCTGTAAATATAATATTTCAGTTATTGTTGTTTTTTCTACTGTTTTTTTTTAATTGCTTATTTATAATACTTTTACGTTTTTCTTTATTTTCATTTTTTTTTTTTTATCTTGTCTTCTTCTACTATGTCTCTTGTGTGCACTTTACTCTACGCTGCTGTAAGCCTGCAAATTTCCCCGCTGCGGGACTAATAAAGGATTATCTTATCTTATCTTATCTTATCTTATCTTATCTTATGAAATGACTGCTTGCATGACAGTAAAGCTCTCCAAATTATTATCTAACCCCCCAAAAAAACAAACCTTTTACTGAAAGTCCAGCGTATCACAGGTCTGGATTGTAGGAAATGCATCGTGTTCCCGGTCTGCAGCCGAGCTCAGGGAAATCTGGGAGCTCACGCCTCCTTTCACAGCATCAATATTTTACCCCTTCACAAGCCTCCGCTTCCGCTCAGCGCCGATGCTATGTTGAGTCAGATGTTTGACTTTGGCAGTCTTAGATCATTTTTGCAAAGGGGTGGTGTTGAAATAGGTCAGTGAAGGCAGCAAAGAATACGATCATAGGCTTACTTATGTTCTTTTTTCTCACTCTGTTTTCTGTAAAATGAAAACATGTGACTGAGAAGGTTTAGTTCGTGTGATTTACGAGGGTTCTATTTAAAGGCAGCAGGAAGCTGGAGTTTAACGTTACGGCCTTGCAGGACAGTTTTCCACCATCAAGTGACGATTCATTGCCCAAGTGTCAAGAGTGAGACAGTTTTATGATCCTGTTGGTGACCGTAGCCATTTTTGTAACCACGGGTGAAAGTCTTGATCATTTGTAGGCAAGAATTAATAATTTATACCTTCAAATTACCTCACATGATTAACTGAATGACTTAAATTATTAATTTAAGGGGCCAAATTACTAATTAGTGCACATGAGTTATAATGCATTGTCACCACAGCGTCATTATCATACATTCTTCTGTTGCTGTGTGGTCGCTGATGGGTCGCAAAAGAGTTCAAAGGTCACCGAAGACATTCCCAGTGGGTCAGCCCGTAATCTGCTGCTTATCAGGTGTGTGTGAGAAGGCTCCAACAGTCACCCCCCCCCCCCACTCCAACAATCCATGGTGACCTTTTCAACTTCCTGTTAGGACGAGGTCACACTCCTCATTTGTTTACCAGGATACACTGGAATTTTTACAACATGAAAGGTCTGCTGGAAATTCCACAAGTGGGCCCACTTCAAATGAGAGCTGGCCTGCCTTAAAAAGGGGCCAAGCATGTGACCCCCGGGGCGCAGAGGTCGAGTAAATAAAGCTGAAAAGAAGAATGTCGGCTGTAAAGCACTTTGTGCGACACGGTTTTGCAGACGGGCTTTATGGACTTTGTTATTATGTGGCATTCGTTTGGCCATCTTCTCCAAGGCAATGGTTTCTCTGCTGTTTATCTTTTTGGCTTTTATTGATTTTGTCTATGGGGAATGTGATGATATCAATAATATCATTCATCTTGTTTTCTTTTTTTATTTATTTAAATTTTATCGTTTTGGGGGTGGGACTGTAATAAAGAAGTGGGGATTGTTTTTTAAAAATAAACAGTTTTTATTGGCTGAGATTCACAAACAATAACTACAATTATGAATTAATTTTTTTCATTAATTCAATTAATTAACACCCACTCAAAAACAGAGTGTCCAAAAAAAACCAATTACTTCAATAAAGTAAGTGCAGCAATGAGTTTTCTTTTTCCTGACATTGTGAAAAAGTCCTCAAAAATTCCTCCAAATTAATACAAAATACTGCAATTTAGAACCACACAACATTTAAATACATTTGTTAAACTTCTTCATTTATAGTCAATTCATGTTTTGAAGGAGGTGAAGGAGGGGCTGATTATACATTTTTGCTCTATAATGTGAGGTGTCCCTATTAATCTGTGCTCTCCCTGTTGTGTTAATGGCCTGTTGGTTTTAAACAGTCGCCACAGCTTAACACAGTGACGCTTTCAGATCGATGGAAAACTCACAACAACATCATGTGTGGTTCCGGGGGTGAAGGCAGGGATAAAACATCTGGACCACGGATCAATATATTGACGCCCGTCAGTGTCAGGATGTGACGGCTGCCCGCTCACGAGCCTCTGAGTCAACATGCAAAGTGCTCTCAAAACACTCAGCTCACATGACACACAGATAAGTTACATTTTAGTTAAATGGTGGAGCTATTTCTTGCCAAACATCAGTTCATGCATCCACCCAGCATTTCTGTGCAGCATCGAGGTAGTTTAGTAAATAAAAATAACATTTTTACTAATACTTTCCTCTCTTCTCAATGTTGTGCCTGACTTGTGACCTTGAAATCAATCCAAGCGATCCAGATGTCACAATTCCTAAGGGATGTGTCCTTTGCGGAAGTTTTTTGGCACCTGTGCCTTATTAAAGAGGCGCGAAAATGAACAGCTGATGCAACTTGTGACACATTTAATTGTCGCTGTAAAATGACGGCTCCGACGCAAGGACGTCTCATACTGTGAACTCCCTGTTGCCTTGACTCCTCCCTCCTTGCGTCCCTTTCTCGCATCTCCAGTGGGTGGGGCTAAGACACGAGGAGAGGAGGCTTTTTGTACAATTGGGAATGTACTAACTGGGAAAAATTGGAAAGGCCCATTGTTTGTATCCTCGAGGTCCATGCTGACTGGCTAGCAGTCTACTTCTTCCTTGTGTTTGTCGGTGCGTGAGACAGAAGAACTCTCAGGTGTGCGTGTGGTTGGCTAATCCTGACACACTGCATCCACCCATCCATTATCTTTAACTGCTAATCCTGTTCAGGGTCGCAAGGGGGGCTGGAGCCAATCCCACAGTTGGGCGTAGGCAGGGTACACCCTGGACAGGCTTTTGCAGGGCCGACACCTACGGGGCATATTTAGAGTAATCTATTGACCTAAGCTGCATGACTTTGGACCCGGAGAAAACCCACGCTGACATGTGTGGAGAACATGCAAACTCCACAGGGAAGGCCCGTCTGGCCCGGGAATCGAACCACGGCCCATCTTGCTGGGATGTGGAGCTGCTAGCCACCACACCATTGTGCAGACTGACAAACCAAAATCATTTGTAATTTCTTTCAAAATGTTTTTCATGATGCCATCCATGAACCTTAAAATGCAATTGATACAAAGTGAGGTTGTATATACTTTGTTTTTCTTGTTTTGCAAAGGCCTTATGAATCAAATGATGTAAAGTTTTGATTGGAGAGGGTGCTAATTGGCTAGTTTTAGGGTTCAGGATGTCTGTTGTCCTTTGCTGAAAGCATGTAATCCCTCCTCACAGTTCTGCTCATTGAGTGGTGAACCCCCAACTATCCATTCACAAACTCCCTGAAAACCCTCCCGTATGCTAAACCCTCCTTTTCACTTTTTTTCCTCCTCAGCTTCCTGATCGCTAATCACAGCAGAGGAAAAAAAGAAAAAAAAAATTCAAACGCTCCATTGTTTCCGGGCGCCTGTGTCGGGCCCCCGGTGGGGTTACGCAACCTACGCACGGCTCGACTGGGTTCAGCCGGCGTGGCGGATGTGGCAGCTCCTCTCGGGCCAGGCCTTGGCATTCTCGGGTTACTGAGTGTGCAGGCGGACAGGTCCCTGTGTGTATCCCTTACACTTGCTCGGGCAGGCAGGAAGTTCCTGTTGACATGAATGAACTGGCCCTTCAATAATGCAGGAGGAGCTCAGGGGAGAACGGCTGCCTGTCCCAGAGGACCATTACCTCAGTAACTGTCCTGCTTAGGCTGGAGGCTCTGTGGTGTGTGTGTTCATTTGTGTGTGTGTGTGTGTGTGTGTGTGTGTGTGTGTGTGTGTGTGTGTGTGTGTGTGTGTGTGTGTGTGTGTGTGTGTGTGTGTGTGTGTGTGTGTGTGTGTGTGTGTGTGTGTGTGTGTGTGTGTGTGTGTGTCAGGAATAAAGAGTAAGAGGAGGAGGAAGCAGAGTGTTTGTTTTAAGTTAAGTGGATGCATTAGAGTGTGGCTGCTTGTGTGTGTGTGTGTGTGTGTGTGTGTGTGTGTGTGTGTGTGTGTGTGTGTGTGTGTGTGTGTGTGTGTGTGTGTGTGTGTGTGTGTGTGTGTGTGTGTGTGTGTGTGTGTGCTCATTCTTACTCACTATGCTTAAATGGACCACATAAACGTACAAAGAGGGAAATAAAAAGAGAGGTATCCATTGCTTCTCCGAGGTAATATTTCAGGTTTAGGTTTAAATTAAGTTTAAATTAAGATTAAAATGATGTAACATAAGTTATTACCCATTATTGTGGGTTGGAGAACAAATAGAAGGTTCTCTCAAGTATTGCAAGACCAAAAAACATTTCAGAGCGACTTGAACCAAAAGAAATGCAAGTTTTATCTTCCAAAAGATGACCTCTTCTTTTGTTCATCCAGCAGCCCTCTTCCCAGCAGAGCCATTGTAAAACGCTGCTCGTTATCTGACCAGACTCAACCAGCCAGACTACACAAACATTCTTGTTTGGACCATAAAAAGAAACAGCGCTCCGCTCTCCGCTCCTCCAGCAGCTTCTTTTGAAGTCGTCCCCCCGCAGCCCTCCACCATTAGCCAGCCTCCCATCTGCCGAGCCACAGCTACTTCATTACCAGCCCACCGCTGCTGCCATAATCGGAAAGGGAACAGCAGGCTAACGTAGACGATGTGGAGCTTCCAGAACCGACCCCTCTACCCCCCCTCCAACCAACCTCACTCCCAAACCAGCTTCTTTAATTAGCAGTCGGCTGTTGGCTTTTTATTGACCTCAAACATCCCTAAACCTTATTCCTCCACATCCTGTGCATGTGCTCGCTCATTAAGCAGCTCGAAAGGAGCAGTAAAAGCACAAAGAGAAGAAAAGAAAATAAAGAACACACCTCCACTTTGACTGCAGTTGATGGTTCAGAGAGACATAAATATCACAGAAGCAAAAAACACTTCAAAAAATAGCAAGAACAACTTTTTGTATTTGGAGTTGTGACATGTGAATATTCTTTATGTCCCTTGTGACTTTCTATGTGATGTCTTTCTTCCCTTTGACTTTGACCTTTATTATTTGTGTCTTTTAACATAAAGAAGCCCCAAGACATCAGATTAAAGTTACAAAAAATGCCTCTGCAGAGCGTCGATGTATCAATCAATGTGTGGTGAATGCGTTGAGTCATCAACCATCCTGAACGTCTGTGCAAAAGCCATGCGTTCGCCATGATGACCTTTTTTAAGGGCTATTTACTGACGCATTCTATACTGTAGAACAAAACCTTAATATCACTTAATCTGGTGTGAACCACAGAGCGTATTTCAAGCATCTAACCTAAAAACCCATTCAAAAAGAAATACTGACTTTGAAGGGGAACCGAAAGTGCAAAAAAGCTCATCCTGGGGTTTAGGACTCATTCCTCTGCAAATGTGTGAGCACTGTCTGAAACGATAAATGTGATCATGTCTTGCTGGAATAACCTTTGCTCTCCGGCACTTCAGCTTTTATCTGTGTTCAGATCTACGGGAAAGAAAACACACAAGGATAAAAAAAAATTACAAATAACCTGTGTTGTATATTGTAGAGCTTTTTAGGCCCTTTTAAGGAAAATTTGTTATTTTGGGCTGTATGAAAAAATGATTTGGCCTTACTCCTTTAAACAAGTGTCCAGTTAAATACTCTTACATACATGTACCTTTGATGATTAACTAGGTTTGTTGTCCACTAATTGAGTTTTACAACAACGGGACCAAAGACCAGCATTTCTGAGGTTTTCAGTCCCTATTAAAGAACAGAAATGCATCAGAGACACACATGAGACACATCTGTTCCTAAATCAGAGAGCATTAGCCTACCGCTCAGCTATCTGGCATCCAATATACTGTTCCTCTCTTTTCTTGTTTTTTATACGAGGGGTTGTAAACAGACAGATAGCCTCTAGCTTTACTGCCCCCCCCTCCCTCCCCTTCATTTAGTGACTTCCTCTCAGTGTGGTAGTAAAAAGAGCTTTATCCCTCATTATTCCTCCGTTTCGCTGTAGCTCCAGACAGCGGGATCAAGTTGAGGTCAGCCAGGTTTGTTGTTTGCATGTGAGGGTGAGGTGATTGTGTACCGTCTCTGCTGCCGCCGCTGCTGCTGCTCCAGACCTCTTCATGTAGATTTTTTTTTACACAGATACCGGCTGATCAGAGAGATCTGGACTGCTGCTTTGATGTTGGTTTCAAAAGGTGAAAAGTAAAGAATGTTTGCACGTTGAAACAATGGGAGTGTCTTATGTTTTATGAAGCGATAAACTGAGGCGTCAAATAGAGTTTATGTCGAGGTCAGCGATGCTGCTGGGACTCGTGGCGGTTGAAATCCAACTGAGATAAGAAAGTGTGCATAATTATCTGTATGTGCACAGAGTGTAAAGGTGAAACACAGCCATAATATGAATAACAACAACGTATTTTCTTTTTTGCAGCTTTCAAAAGTGAATTGCAGCACAACTGCATTTAAGCTCTGGTTGGTAATCTTCAGAAACTAGCAACAGTATGTAAGATTTTTAAAATGATCCAACCTAAAAACCAGAGTTCGTCCCTTCAGTTCTCCCTCCAAAGCCACCAATGAACATCTTACATTAGAGCCAATTTAAATGATTGTACCAGCTTCCATACACCAGATTTTCTTTTTCATTTTCATCGGAGCATTTGATTTATTGATTGCTTTCTGCATGTAATGAGAATTCCAACACATAAGACAAAACTTGTTTTTGATGAAGATTATCAACCCTGCTTTTAATAGGAAACATGGAATATTTTAACATATCCTCATACAACGTTTTTTATGACATCTGACAAAAAGTTACTGCTCTTTTTTCATGTGTTTTCCTACGAAAGCGTCTTTTCAAAATTGCCTTTTCAAAATAAACTTCCGTCTTCACTGAAGAAACTACTCAACAAAACTATTTGGTAAGATTTGGGAAAATATCTTTGTTTGGGTTAAAATAACCACGAAAGAGCAGTAACTATACAACCCATTTTGGTATTTAACATGGGAATGAACAGCTGTATACGAAGTGAAATGCATAAATGGATAAATAAAAATGCATATGTAGGTTTAGCTACAGCCTTGAATATTTAAACATGACAAATTTAAACAGCTAAAACTGTGAAATGCATCTAAAAGTAAAAGGGAACTAATAATGATGATTACAAAATACATCTTGAAATAGATTAAAGTATATATTCTAAAGACAGTGGACTAGTCACGACATATTCTAGGTGCATACAGAGGTGGACTGTTCCTCACCTGTCACCCAAGTGTGCCACGTCTCACCTCAGTGCTGAGCATGTGGTTGGTTTATGACGCCATTCGTCATGGCGATGCACACGGCTTCCTCTCCCGGGCCGGGGTCACGGCGAGGTCGACACGTCGCAGGTGCACACCAGAGAGATCAGCCAAAGTTTGGCGTCGTTGAGTTCAGATGAAACCGGCTCCTCTCTCCACTCCATGACTCATTTTTTTTTTGGAGCACTTTTCATTCGTCCACATATAGACACTTTCAGGTATTATCTGCTGTATTTGCGCCCCAAAGTGCACAATCAGTCTGTTACTCTGTTAACTAAACATGTTGAAATATATAGTTTTGATTTCAGGGTCCCTACCAGTCCACTAAACAGCATGTTTTTATGTTGTTTTTGTTCATTTTTGCATATATTCAACAGTCTGGAGTCAAGACAAGACTGAATTTGAATCTTTTCTTGGCCCTGTATCAACTGACTGAGGGTACTCATCTCAAAAACAAGAAGACACAGTTGACACCGGAGTTGTATTATTGTTTTGTTCTCGTGACAAAACGTTCGGAATGAAGCGTGAAAAGACAAGAGGAGGCGTGAAGAGAAGCCTCCCACGTGACGATGAGGGAGTGCACGCCACGAGTTCGTCAGCGCCAGCAACCGTTCGGACCCTCTCACTCTGGCCTGGATCCAGAGACCTTCAGTATCCTGTTCCACAGTGTGCGACTGTTTGTGTGTGTGTGTGTGTGTGTGTGTGTGTGTGTGTGTGTGTGTGTGTGTGTGTGTGTGTGTGTGTGTGTGTTGTTTTCACTTTGTTTCGCAGTGTTTGGAGCATTCTGGAGTGGATGGAGTTATGAACAAGAGCTGCTGTACAAGTCTACTTGACTCTGAACCTCTTTAGGTGTAGGAGGTTTTTTTGTTTGCAAAAGTGAATGTGAACAAGTTCATATTCCTGCAAAAAAAAAAAGAAAAAAAGAATAATGGCTCCACTGTTTGAGCCAACAGGAACCGGAGGTGATGGAGTGTGTTTGGATATAAGAAGTAGAGAGAGAGAGAGAGAGAGAGAGAGAGAGAGTAACTGGGGGATAGATCCACTTTTTGGATGTGTGAAATTGCTGGCTTAGTGTCCCCATGCAAGGCAGCTGAGCTTTCGTATCACATATCACAAGAATATATATGTGATATGATGAGTGTATGATATATGAAATAAGTCTCTGTGACGTCACCTCAATGGTTTCTGAAGAGCCGTTGTGAGGCTAGCAATTAGCAAGTGTCAGTTATATAAAAAATCACTCCGTGTACAGTTGTCATGGACGGAGATATTAGCGACGGAGACCAAAACCTTTTTTTTTCGCTGTATAGTTGGGTATTTTAACATGGGGGTCTATGGGGATTGACTTGCTTTTGGAGCCAGCCTCAAGTGGCCATTTGAGGAACTGCAGTTTTTAGCACTTTTAGCGTCATTCGCCAATTGGGTTTGCAAGTCCATTTTGCCAGGCTGCAAGTAATGCCTGGCAAGATCCGGACCACCAGCTTCTGGACCAATCAGCGTCCTGTGAGGAACTACAGGCAGCTATGTGCTTGGTTTAGGCGACTTAAGCAACAATGGCGGCTCCTGAAGAGGTTAATGGACAGTATTTGTACATTGAAGACTTTTCGTGAGATTCTCCTAACTGTCTTTGGGGAATCACCTTCCAAGTATTATTATTTTTTAAATTCTGCCCTTTTCCAAACAGTTTCCGAGACAGCTTCTCAGATGGCAGGTTAGGTTTAGTGTCGATGGAGGGCTTAACTGGAGGATACAAAAGCTACACTTTCAGATCTAGCTGGCTTAGCGTGGACGTGAGTGACTGCACTCCCCTCACTGCCCTCCTAGTGAACCTCAGATCTGTGTGAAGTGGCAGCTGGCAGGCCTCTCAGCAGCCAGTCACCATCCCGTCCACCTGCACTCCACACATTCCTCGTTCCAGAACCTCCTCGTCCTCATCAGCCCTCCGCCTCCACACAGCCCCGACTCAAAAATAATGAACTATGGTGTGTGAGGCTGCTGACGTGAACTGTGTATGTCACTGGTTGTTGTAATTCTGACAGGTAGCACATGTTGTACTTGCTGTTGTTGTAATGTTTCAGCTCACCTGGACAAACTGTTCTGTGCTCAGTGATAAGTGAAGGTAGGTGAAGGAGCTGCTGTCTTGTGTTGGCATTCAATATAGAACAAGAAACATTTAAGACCATTTGGTGAAATAATTCCATTTCCATGGCTACAAAACAATGGTTTGTTTAAATAAGATAAGATAAAATAATCCTTTACAGGAAATTTGCAGGATTACAGCAGCAGAGAGGATAGTGCAAACAAGAGACATCGTAAAAAACAAGATCAAAACAAGTATAATAAATAAGTAATCTCACAGTAAAGAATATTAAATAAATAAAAAAGTAAAAAATCCACAATAACTAAAAATATTATATATACAGACAGAATAATGATTGTATTGCACAGATTTCTTTTACACTTATTAAAAATCACATCTGAGGGGAAAAATATAAACTACTAATGTCAAAACAGAAAAGAACTTCTATGAAGCACTATTATTGATAATCGAAACTTCTCTCGAGAAATGTATGGTGTACAGTCAGAGAACCAGGCTCTGTAATGGTTCACTGCAAAGACATACATGGAGTTCAACCTTGGCCTTTCTTTACTGCAGTTCGTCTGCTTTGACACTCTTTCACAACGCTAATCCTTCTCCTCCGTGTGTTACACAACGGGGAGGCTATGGCCTGTGGCTAATCTGGGAAAGAATGCAGACAGATGTATGAACGTCAGGAGGGAATGTACTCGCTGTCATGATATACAAACTCTAAGAACAGAGGTTGTGCCGAGTTTATTCAGTCACGGCAGCCGTACAGCGCGACAGGTGAACCCAGTCAATGGTGGCTGGGTGTGAACAGGCATGAGTGTTCGGGTAAAAAGACATATTAAGAAATCTGTAGTTGTTTTTATGGAAAAAGATGGTGTCATAACACGAGAGGTCTTTTTTAGGTCGGCCAGATACCCTCTCGGGTAGATGTTGGTGTGTTCGGTTCGTACCTTTCGGCTACATTTGCACCAAATCAGGCGTTGCAGCTATTAGCGCGTGGTTGTTCGGCGGTGTGGGAGTCCCACTTCAATGGTCCATTTGTGTGACTTCCATTTGATTTGAACGACCCATTGATGGTCCCTTACGTGATTGGCTACAGCAGTGTGATGTTTGGGTTGCATTTCTACCGCTGCGTTCATTGTCCTGCGGTTCACGTCGCGGCAGCCCAGACGACAGACTCACACTAAAATGAATGGGAGGACTGGCACTGAAATTGATATCGATCTTCACATCTAACTCCCAATTTAAAATAAATAATAAATGTTGAACCGATGTTCGTTCAAGAATAAGCTCAGGACCATTGAGAGTTCTCTACATCTCTGCATACATGCACGTCCCGATTAGATTCTATCTACTTAAACCCTTATAAGCGGGACCATTTATGACCCTGTCACATAAACTCAAACAGACCAGACTCCATTCAGCTCCTCTCCTCCTCCACAGAGCAGCCACCACCTTTATCTTCTCATCTCCCACTCTGATTCTTTTCTCTCTGTCATCTACAAAAGGTGACCTCTTGACCCCACATTGAACCCTGCCGCCGCCCTGCCGCCGCCCCCCCACCAGCGGCACGCTGAATGGACCACAGGAGAAAAAAAACACCGCCTCACAGCCTGCAGGAAGCACCTGACCTTTAACCCCAAACACCCCCCCCTCTCAAGGTTTTTTTTCACACTGAGAGGCGATGCTTTTCCACACCATTTGCCCCGGTGCTCTCTTCCACACTCCGGTGTTATCTCTCTGCTGACACAAGACCTGTTTCATCAGGGTGTAACTTGCCTAATTCTTATCCTAATGAACTATTCATTATGAATGTTTATGTCACAAATAAACTGTGTGTGCTCACAGTGTCTAGGCTTGCATGAGTGAGTGAGTTCTGGTGAGGTTGACCAAATTATCTCAAGGGTTTGCAGTAAAATTCCCGTGAGGCCGTTTGTCATGATGCAACACTTAACCCCAACTGTTCCGGGGTTAGGCTTCATCAAATCAATGTCAATTTGCTCCAAAACCTGAAAAAAAACTCCCATAAAGTCAAGAAATAGTGGGAAGTCCAGACGTTTTTTTTGTTTTTTTGTCCAAAACTCAAAGATCTTAAATTTGAAATCAAGCCAATTCTTTTTTTTCCTGAAAGTTTTCTCTTCTAAGTAGTTCATTATTATTTTTCTATTAATATTCTTATTTATTGAAATATTAATGTTAGGATGCATATTTTTTTTAATCACATCTCACTACCCAATGTTTTGTTGTGTATAAGAAAAATGCTAAGAAATAAATCATGACACTGGCAACAGAAATTTCCCATTTGAGAATGGTGTTGCTATTTGTCAAAAAAACTAAATCATCAAAAGAATAAAATGTATTTGCATGCAGAGGAGGACTTTCAATCAGGAGGCAGGTTCGCGATATAAAGTGTTGTTCAATTGTAATTTTTTAAGTTAAGTTGTGACGTGTTTTTCATTCTTACGTCGCGCTGTTTACATTTTACTATTTCAGTTGTTAACATACATATTTTAAGCCCACCCATGATGTTTTTTTCCTAAATCTAACTAAGTGGTTTTGTTGTTAAAACTTACCGAGGCCGTGTTGTTAAATGACGTGCAAAGCGTGAAAGGCTTTTCTTAAAACATCACGCTACGATTTCCCATAAGATCGAAACTGCTCTTGGAGAACCTGCATGACATCTACCGGCCTACATGCTCATACTTGCAGAATTGATAAAGATCATCAAAACTAACTAACCTTCCTTTTCCATCGCAAAAGTTTTTGCTTTGATTTGGTAGGGTGTTGTAGTCTCTGCAATCAGAGGGTGAAATTAAGGATTTTCTAGACTCTCATTGTTCTTTGACTCTCTGCTGCTGATTTATAATGAATGAACATCTTAACGGACACCATCTAGCACCAGCAGTGCCAAGTGAGGGTCAAAGAGTTGCCTTGAATTTACAAGTTCACATGACTAACCATCTAATTCTCTCTTCATTCACAAATGCCCCCTGTTCTTCTGATAACCCTCCTTCAATCTAGCTCAGTTTCTCCCTCATTGTGATTCAACTTTCTCTCACAGTTGTAAATGCAAACGCAACGGCAGAAAGGAAAAGGAGCCTCAGGAGGAGGAGGAGGAGGAGGAGGAAGGAATGGAGGGAAAAAAAACCAGGGGATTACTGCCCCGCATTGTTCTGCTGCTAATCCCTCCTCTACATCACACACAGAAAAAAAAACATTTGACACCTTTCAGTGGCTCAGCTCAACATTTCCAGTCACACCCACACACACTCGGGGTTACACAAACATTCACACACACACACACACACACACACACACACACACACACACACACACACACACACACACACACACACACACACACACACACACACACACAGATTGAGAGTATTTTCCTAGTTCTGTCCACTTCTGCTTCTCAGACAGCATGAAATCATTGCTGGTTGGGGCTTTCGACGGTTAACCCCCCCCCACCCCGGGCCGCCTCTCCTTCCTCCTCGCTTTCATCCATTCTCCGTGGCTCCGCCCTCCTTCGGGGCCCCCATAAGGCCTTTGTGCAGATCGATGGCCCGTGGCTAGCCTGGAAGAAGAGGTTATACAGAGTGCAATGAACTCACTGATGCAGGCCTTTGAGGGGTTGTACGAAGGGGGAATATTTAAATCTCTCATCCATGACTTTCTATCTTCTGTGTAGCTTCCTGTTTGGCTAACCGGCCCATAACCCTCGAGTCATTTCTGATTTAAAAAACATATGATCCCAGTGGACTAAAAGGTTAATGACTGTTATTCTCTATTTTTCTAATTTTAAATAAATCCAGTGAAAAGTAAAACAGTCATAGCCTTATATGTCTTCTTCCTCCATGCCATAGAGCTCCACTGTTGTCCAAAAACTATTAAAAACACATAAATGAGCCCCACTGTTGCACACTAAGTACCACGAACAAGAGCACTGTAGTGTATTTTGACTTGGAGTTATTTTGAATTGGTTTATTTCTTCCTGTTTAAGAAACATTTTCTAGAAAAACTACAATGCTGAGCTGTTTGAACTCACAGACCATAAAGAAAGGAGAAGAAAGAAACTAGTTTGTGGAGATAAATGTTTTCAGTGCGAATGAATGAGCTTGGGGCTGAGAGCTTCAGACGGGGGAGAGAAGTTGTCGGAAGACGGACTTTAATAACATTAATAAAAATATAGAATAACAGCAACCTCCTTTAAGACGAGACACTACAGACTAAAAACAATGTCATCTTTCAGACTTGTTGAGAAAAAACATCCCAAAATGCACATTTTGGTGTTTATTTTACTACTTTTCCATTTACGTCTGTAGTTTTCTCCTGAATTCAACAAAAGTTTCCATTAGATAATGCCTCATTTGCATATTTAAACATAACATTTCAGAAAACTTGTAATACAAAAAAGAATTGTCTTAATGTCAGTAATCAAATTTAGAAGTTTCATGGTGATATCTATTAGTTAATTTTTTTTTACCCCATTCACCTGTAGTGTCTTCAAAGCGTATGTTATTTTACAAAACATATCTTAAAGTCTGTTTTCTCTAAATCAGTTTTTTCTCCACCAAACAAGAAGTTGTTATATTTCACATACACATTACTAATTAATCCACTTTTGTCTGCTTAAATAAATGTTAAATGTTTTGAAGAATCACTCATTGGTCAACGTCTCCCTGCTGATCTCACCCCTTCCTCTCTGGGTGGGGTGACTTCACAGGTGAGGTGTGAGCTCGGTGACCTTTTGACTCACGCTTTCCCCCTCCTTCTCATTTGGAAAAGAATTTGCTCCCAGTTCCTTATTTCCTTTTCATTGCCCCCTTTTTTTTTTTATTTCCAGTGCCCCCCCCCCCCCCACCACCACCACCACCCCCCGATGCCCCCTCCTGGGGCAGTTAAAGTGCAGCTGTTGCTCTCAGCTCTCTATTATCCAGCCTCAGGGGCAAATGACGAGAGGAGTGGAGAAAATATATATATGTGATATTTAGGCATTTCTGGGAAGCGGTGGGTGTAGATCGCTCAGACAGGTGTTACTCCAGTTTCTTCTCTGCCAGACTCCCACACATTTACTGTGAAAAACCAAAGAACCGGGCACTGTGTTCGCACTGTGTTAGACAGAATATCAGTCTATGGTGGAGCTTCAGCATCATTACCTGCCTGTTGTGACATAAATACATGTACTGTCAGTAATTCTTGTCCACTTATAACAGGCTTTGATAAAAGCTAACTTTTTTTGTGTCTCTTATATGACCTTTTATGAGAAACACAAAAAAAGAATCTGCAGTGCCGCCCGGTTCATCCTTTAAAAGTTGCCATGAAGCATAAAAAGTTTGACATCCGTGTATAAACTTTCTCTGATCTTCTGAATCCATGATGCCTGTTGAGAAAGCGCACTAGTTTTCTTCCTGCTGAACTCATAACGGCAGCAAACAGATCAATGGGTGATGTCACGATGACTACGTCCACTTCTTACGTACAGTCTATGAGTATATCTGCAGTTTTCCCGTTTCCCTTTTTGAACGACAAATACAGATGACCACCACCTGCTGCTAACAAAGTGATCATTTGGGTGAACAATGGAGAAATTGGTTATATTGATGTGGATGTTTTGATGCTGCATTAATAACCAACATTGTGATTTTTTGGCAATTGATACGAATTTCCTGTGGAGAAATAAAACTAAAACCACCTGCTTGCCTTTTTGACACTGAATAGATTAATTGTGGGTGGAGAATCACTTTAAAGACATAAAACATGCTGCACGACTTCAAACAGCGGTTCACTTTCCGCTCTTTTGTTCCCCTCTGCTATAAAACAAAAGGTGGTGACAGCCGGCTAACGTGGCTGAGTTTCACTCCGCTAACTCCAGGAAACCACACTGCTCAATGAACTCTGCTCGGCCGTCAGTCTGCCGGCCCGACCGCCACCCTATCCATCTCACTCCTCTGGATCAATTTGGCCGAGTTGAACAACGGGTCAAGGCAATCTAACACTCCTCCTGCATTGTAAACCAGGAGAGGAAGGGGTCAGGGCCAGGCAGGTGGCGGTCAGTTTAGTGAGGAGGGCCGTCTGCATTCCTGTGTGTGTGTGTGTGTGTGTGTGTGTGTGTGTGTGTGTGTGTGTGTGTGTGTGTGTGTGTGTGTGTGTGTGTGTGTGTGTGTGTGTGTGTTTGTGTTGGGGGGTTTGGGTTTGGAGGAGGGTGGGTTGACAGGAGATTGCCACTGGTAAACATCACCATTAAAAGAATTGTTTTGTTTTAGTGTGTGTATGTGTGTTTGTGTGTGGTGCCCTTGTACTTCTATTCAGTGGCAGATTTCAGTTGGTCCATTCTTGTTTCTTCAAAAAGCTGTTGAATTATCATAAATATGGTGTTATTCTACACTTTTTCTTATTGCGAACAGACTTATTAATAGAAAGTATTTATTGTTAAACTATTAAATATACATCAGCGAACCACAATGTTGTACTAAGAGACATGTTCCTTGCCAAGTACACACACAATTTTTTTTTTTTTTTTTTTTCTAACAATCTCACATTCACCTTCCTGCTGTGCACCACATATGTATTAATCCACAGCTGAAAATAGTCCCCAATAAAAGCACTTTATACTTTTGACAATGTTTTTAAAGGTTTAGGCAACAAAACTACTTGGTTAACGTTAGAAAAAAGATCATGGCTTGTGTTAAAATAATAACGTAACTAGCAGAAATGATTAAAAATCGCCCATAGCAGACTTTCTTACCCAACGTCTCCTCATACAACAGATCATGTGATATCTTACAAAAAGTTACTCCTACTTTTTTTGCGTGCAACACGTATCTATTCCTGCTCTTCACAAGCATAAAGTATTTCAATAGAATATATTGTTGTTTGGGTCAAAATGGCTACTCAAGTGTCTTAACTGAAGTATGCAAGTAAATCAACGCTGACTTCTCCTTTCTGGCTGAAAGATCGCTGTTGATTGGACACATCCATCTCCTCTCCAGCCCCACCCTTGTGTTGGGTCAGTCTTTATACTTCCTCGTTCATTATTACGTGCATAACATACTAACAAAATCCCCAGATTTTGTGGCAAAGGTATAACTTTGAATCCTGGAAGTGACCATTCTGCGTTACAAGCTTCAAGTCAACGTTCAAGACCTGCACTTTTTTTGACACATCCACCACACCTGTCTTGCTTGTTATACCTGTTATTATACTATGTAACTTTCAATAACGGCCTTTCATATAATATGTCAAAAAAATTCTATGTATCCGTATTTTCCTGGGGCTGAGAATAAACACTCTGCCCTAAACTCCTGCTCATTTGGATGTACTTTTATATTTGCAGGTTCACAGAGTGTACTTTCAGCGTGTGCTTGCCTGTGTGTGTCCACAATTTGCGTGTGTGTGAGTGTGTGTGTGTGTGTGTGTGTGTGTAATTTAGTCAGTAAATGTTAGTCATTAGTGTTGGTCTCCAGGAACAGAGAAGGAAGGAAGTATAGTGCAGCAACAAGCCTCTCTAGGGTTTCATGGTAATCACCAGGGTTATTATGAGCCAGTACGAACACACACATGCACTCCCTTCCAGTGTGAGGCCAAATGATGGTTTATTTCATCATCTGTTGTCATGGCTTCCCCTCTTCTGCGTTTGTCATTTTCCTCCCACTGTGTCAATAAATGAAGTGTTTCATTGAGAAAACTGCACAGGAAGTCACCTGGAGCTGGAGGTGAGGAGTCAGCGTTAACCGATAAGTAGACCGGATCAACGGCTGTAATGTTTCAAACACATGAAGTCTCTTCCTGGTGTAACAGATGGCCACTTACTTCCCTTTTCTCTGGATATTTATGATTTTATCATTTGGATGCTTCGTGCCCGCGTCAGCATATGACTCAGTAGTCTCAGTTTCCCGTCAACCAGATGTTTGTTCAATATACTGATTGCATTCACACCTGTACTTAAGAACTGTCCGGCGGATCACCCAGAGACACGTTAATCCCAGATGTGAACAGAGCCTAAGTGGTAACTAATGGCTATATAAGTGGTTTAAAACATGTTTTAATAGCTTTGAAGTCAGTTATAATAAAACAATTAAGTTGGCTTGACTATCAATGAATTAAATTGATCTATAGGTATAGTCTGTATGAACATAGAAATCTTTCATGAACTACGGCAAACTGAAGAGTTACTTTTCTTTTTGGTTTTATTGATAAAAAAAACGTTCAAACCCTGCAGATTCCTTTCTTTTCTTTTCAGGATGCAGTACTGATTCCAATGCACCCGCTTGGACTGAGGAACCATCGTTATTATTGTCATCATCGAGGTACTTTTTCCTCGTTGAAACACAGGACTTTCACCCAGGAGACCGCTGTTCGCGTCTCGTCTGAAACCAAGTCAGTATTGACTTAATTTTCCATACTTTTGTACACTTACATACTTACCTACCATACCTTACTTACCATACTTAACATCATGTACTTAAGTTAATATATTAGTTACACAACAAACGCAGTTCTTTTTTGTACAATGTTGCGTACGTAAATTACGTAGCAAATGTCACTTTATGTAACAAACCTACTTATTTGAAACCAAACCATAATCTTCTCCTAAACCTAACCAAGTTGTTTTGTTGCCTGAACATAACATTTTGCATTTCACAACATGGTAGATGCAGTTTGGACCAGCTGAAGCATGAGAATGGTATTCAATCGGCTATAAACATTCAAAATGGGTGGTGAGATTATACTATACATACACCTGAACTATCAGTCCACATTGAGCTGTCATTTAGCTTATTGAAGCAGAAACTCAGTGCAATCATCTCCATTAACTGGTTTCTTAGTGTTTTTTTTCGAGAACTCATGTTACCAGAAGCCTCTTTCCGTCAGCATAATATAGCATCAGTTTGCTAAATCTGCTTAAGTCTCTTTTTTTCTCTGAGGTTTAACATGTCTGGATTCCGGAGGAAGAGGCGAGCAGTCGACACACAAAGGGGATATTGATTTCAGGACGCTTCCTCTTCTTACCTTTCACCCGAGTGTCAGTCCGACAGATTGAGGCCCACGGGCTCGGCTGTCGGAGCTCAGCGGCAGACTTCGCAGCGGTTACAAAGAGAAACCGGCAGGTCAGAGGTTGGGGAGTTACTTTTTCTGAAACCCTGGAGCCAGCATGTCTGGCTGACGTCGATTCAGCTCAGGAAATTCTTCAAAGGTGTGCTGTGAAAACAAAAACATGTGTGTAGGTCCAATGTGGTCGATGCATTTCCTTCCTCATAAAACATTTTCAAAGATGTGTTTTGTAGTATTTGAAAATTCAGCATTTTTTACATTTACAATTACAATCTTGCAGTTGGCACGTTGCAGCATATCTTGACATTTCACTTCCACTTGTAGATCAGTGACGCCGCTTGCAGAACTGCCTATCACACCACATATAGACCATAGACTGTATATAAGTGGACGTAGTCATCGTGACGTCACCAATTGGTTTGTGGACTGACGTTTTGACGGCTTGAGTTGGGCGATCTTGCCGTTGCCATCTTGGATTATCCCCATCACCATGTTATTTTTTTCGGCAACCAATAAACAGAAATAAGCTTATTTGGAATGTGGAGTAGTAAAGAAGAGACGCCGTATACGTCTCTGGTAGAGGCAGCGACCTGTCAATCACAGTAGCCCCGCCCTAAAGCATACTCTGCTTTATGGTCTATTTGACTCTAAACTCTAACTGTATTGAAGAAGACTTGAAACTAGAGATTGAGACCATAAACTCATGTTTACAATGTTTACTGGGGGAATAAATCAAGAGAGAAACTAGAGTCTAAAACTCCACTGGGAACCTTTGAGAAAATGTCGGTTTAAGGACCTTTATACACCGGGCACATAACAAATAATACTCATCTGCGAATATTATGTGTCTTGGGCTTTTATTATGAAAGGTAAGAAAGAATGGAGTGGATCTGCTCTGGTTGAAAGGAGTAATAACATTTTTTTTCCTCTGTGTTGTTGTTTTCATAAATATAGCTTTATTCAAGGTGCAAAAGCTCTTCCTGAACAAAAAAGTACGTTGCTTTTCCACCACATAATATTCACATTTTGTGTTTAAGTATTCATAACAAAAACAACAGTTTGACGTGCAAATTAACTGCACAAAAAAAATGTATAAAGGCCTTAAAGTGCATATTTCGAATGAACATTCGTCCATAAAGAAGCAGACGTGTTCAGTTACTAAATACATCTATACCTACAATAAATCACACTTTACATGTACGTATATATTTAATATGGTTGACTTTTGATGAGGTTCATCGTCTGGTCTTGTGAATGTATGATGAAAAAAAACAAAAAGGTCTTTCCATTTACTTAGAACATGAACTTTCTCAATGGTCGGTCGGTGCTTTCAAGCTTTCTAAAGAAGTTTTTTTCTATTCTTGAGTAGTTCTCTCTCACAATCCAGACAGAAGATGAGGTCGAGCAGGAAACGGAGGCATGTGGGTGTGTTAATATGTTGAATGTGATGATTACACAGAAAGGTGGCTGGCTTTATGCATATCTTAAAAGCCAGCAGGTTTCGACAGTGCATCTGGCCTTGACCTCTAACCTTTAGGAGTCAATAATTAGACGTCATGTAATGAGGTGAGGAGTAAAGCATGAGTGTCGAGCGTCTCTTTAGGGGAAAAAAAAAACCCCATCACATTAGACGCACTGAAATATTTACAAGCCTCCGTCGGCTCCTGAGCCTCCAGCCTTCATCATGTGCCAGAGCTCTGCCATCCGGTGTGGCCCCCGCTGTTTGGTAATGGACTTCCTCCACTATACGCTAACAGAGGGAGGGCTGCTGTGTTTATGCGCCCGAGGCCTTTCTCAAGAGAGATTTTATGGGAGGAGTAACAAGTCTGAGGTGTTCCATTGAAGGCCGGTTTAGGAACATGAAGGAAGAATTGCTCATTTGATTCATAAAATCACAACGTTCTGAGGAAAGTTGTCGTTGTTTGCAATAACTGGAAGACTTATCTGTTGAGGGATAAATACATGATTCAATAAATAAATGGACAGTTATTTTTACAGTGTGACTGGGGGAATTCCATATCAGGAAAAGGGATTATTTTGCTTTGTTATTTTTAAACATAACCAGAAGGAATGAAACTCAAACTGCCTCAGAAGCTGTTAAAACTCAAATTTTTCTTTAGGTGTGAAGATCTTAGAAGCATCCTTTTTTATTTTATTCTTTAAGTCCAGCTAATAGACTGACAGTATGTGTATGCAATGATTGTCACATACATGCTTTTATACTACTTAAGTCTTGTTTAAAAAAGATACCAGTGTGTAAAATATTTACTTTTGTTTAGTTATAGGCAGAGGTATTGCCTCCAAGTGAAGTCAGGACAGTTTAAGAAGTGGAGGTAGTTTCCGCATCCATTGGTTTGTGAACTGCCGTTTTGAAGCCTCATGCTTGGCATGTTGGTCGTCGCCATCTTGGTTTTTTTTGCAACCAGAAGGGACATGAGAGGGTGTGGCTTAGCACAACTGAAAGCTGAATAAGACATTTAAAGGCAAATTAAATGTTACAATTCATTTTCATGAAGGGAAAACAAACTATGAAAGGATTAAAGTTCTACTTTTAACAACCAGAGGAGTCGCCCCCTGATGGCCATTAGAAAGAATGCAAGTTTAATTCATTTGCGCATTGGCTACCCTTTAGAATCGGAGGTTGCCGCCTGGTTTGACATCACAAATTTGTTACAGATGTCACAATTCCCCCTTTTTTCACACACAAAAAAAGAAAACTGGTAAAAGGGACAAACCTCAGCAGGAGAAACAGTGATCATGCAACAAGTGATGTAGAAATCCAGTTTGTATATTTCTTAAAAAACAATCCTGAAAATAGTTATTGGTTGTTATATTTGATAACTTGAATGAGTTTTGTGATGCGATTGTATTTATATTACTGGCCATCCTTTGTGATTATGATCGCCATGGTACTGATAACCATTAAGTTTAATTCACTTCAAAATGTTTTATTCAATGTTTGCCAAACAAAAGCACATTTAAAATATTTTTTATAAAGCACATAAAAAAGAAAAAAAAAGAAGAATCGGGTGATGGCACCACTTAAAAGAAAGGCCGTGTAGCCAAACAGGGTTGGACAAATGAACATTGTATATTTTTATTGAGAAGAGTCTGTTTCTCATTTATTTAAAAAAGTCTTCCAGAGGAGAATTCGTCGGCGGGTTGTTATATAGAGCAATAAAAACCTGCACTTCGGGGCCTTGAAAACACAGCTGACCTAATGTGCAGCTCGACAAACTGTTTCTGAAAAATGACGAGCTCCTAACAGCTTCCATTCACCTCCATCCTCCCACTCACAGGCAGCAAATGATGGTTAACACAGACCGAGGACAGTCTGTCTGTCTGTCTGTCTGTCTGTCTGTCTGTCTGTCTGTCTGTCTGTCTGTCTGTCTGTCTGTCTGTCTGTCTGCTGTCCTTTTTTTGGAACATTTTAAGCCTCTGCTGGTCGAATATGATGTGTATTTTACTTATCTCGCCGCCGTTGTCCTGACAACAGAGACACACACGGTGATTCAAAGAGGACACATGGGGGAGTCTATATTTACCTCTTTTTTTCTCTGAAGGAGGATAATATCTAAACATGATAGCATAGAAAGATATTGATGAGGAGGGAGAAGATGTTACACCAGTTTAAGAACGGGTCTGGAGTATAATTTGAGGTAATGATTTTCTCTATTTCCCTGAATGTCTTGTGATCATCCTCAGAGAATAAACTGTTGTATACTGGGAGGATAGGGCTACTGATAGAGAAGACTAAACAGAGTTTTTTCAATCGACAAAAGATTAAATATGCAGCCTCTTCGCAACACTCAAAATGGCTCGTAGCAGAAATGCATTCTGGTCTACTGGGGAAGTATAAATGTGTCAGTTTGCTTTTTCTACAGTGAATTCTCTATCACTTTTAGATACCACATATGTGTGAATAGGGTAAACAAATGTCAAATATACACCACTGTTAAGCTTCCCAAGTTTATTAGTTGTTTTTTTTAAATATTTTTGTATTACAATATTTTTTTTTATTACAAGATTTCTGAAAATGTGTGTTTGGATATGCAAATGAAGCATTATCTAATCAAATATGTGCTAATTTGCCCACATTTCCATAACAGAAATCTGAACATTTAATAAAGATGAATGATATTTGAACAAACCCTTTATTAAAACCTTCAGAATATAGATAAGAATGGAAATGCAAAGTTTGACGATGTAAGTGCTACTGATGAGAAAATAATAATTTATAGGTGAAAAAAAATAACTAACAGATATCACCGTGAAACTTCCCCAGTTGATTATTTACATTAATAGAAATTATTTTTGTATTGCACATTTTCTGAAATTTTGTTCTAAAATATGCAAAGTAGGTATTATCTAATGGTTACTTTTAGTGAATTTAGTTGAAATCTAGCAAAATAAACCAAAATCTCAAAATTGACCAGTGCTCCTCTTCATTTTTATGCTGTCGAATTTGCTTATAACTATGCTGGGTCATTATTGTCCACTTATATTTGGCCAAACAGCCACTGCAATGAAAAATAACACACAAAAGACTAATTCAGAGTTCAAATGGCCTTCAGGTGATGAAATCTATCAACGTTCATAACTGAAAATTCACTGCGCGATGCTACGAATGAAATCTTCTTTGCATTTCTGAGCGATGGAATTGGAAAATCAAACCTTGAAAATAAACAGTTTAACCACCAAATCAACTAAACATTGATGTCATAAAAAGAATAATCTACTATTAAAAGTATTTATTGTTCGGCAGCCAACTCATGAAAACACAGTCACTTGAATCATTGACTTCATGACAAAGAAAAAGACAAATTAAAGCTGTCTGAATGTTTTATTATGATGAATTATTTATCTTATGCAAATGTCAAACACTTCATACATTTCTAAAAACGACGACCCAAGTTGTGAGAAGTCAGAAATACCCCGTGAAGCTAGCGCGGCGTTGTGACATGCACAGCAACATCATGTGTGAGTTACATATCGGGTCTATTCCTGGAGGATGTCAACAATCCTGTGAAGTTTTCTGTTTATCATCCAATAGCTGGTGAAGTGTGCTGGGATGATGAAGTGCCATTTCCTCCCACTGTCTCCCTTATTAGCTCTCTTACCCCCCTCTTAATGTTCTGTCGCTGAAGTGGCACAGTTGTGTCAGCAGCATTACTCATACCTGGGCTGGATACACACTGGGCATCCAGGCAGGCAGGCCCGGATCCGCCTTAATCACCCACTTCCACTTCCTGTTCCTCGACGTGCCAACAGCTCGCCGTGGGCGGACACTGATGACGGGAAACAGCTAAGCCGAACCGGCGAAGGAGGGAGGCAGGAGGGAGCGCTCAAACTGGGATGTTATTATAGTTTCACTAATACAGGGGCGGTAGACTGGGAAGAGAAGAGCGGGCGTCTGAAGCCAACACATATTCAGAGGGAGGCAGGTTTACTGATTCACATAAAAGATGTGTTTTTGCACCTCTTGAATGAAAGATTTAGGGACCAGAGCATCGGAAAGGACACGGAGAAGAGAAAGGATCCTGCAAACTGTCCAAACCGACCTAATTACTGTCTCATGGCAGTTACTGAAATAGTCAGGAAATACAATCTACAGGTACAAGAATTGTCAGTTAAAAAACAAAGTTATGGTTTAAGCAACTAAACCACAATCAAAAAAAATAAAATAATCACAAACCTGGTGTCGAACACTGGTCTCGTGGTTTAAAGTCATGTGTTTGTTGTAAATATTTATATGTTAATGTGTGTTTGGCGCGAGTAGAAGTGATTTTTCTTTTAATTATTATTATGTATTAACATACAAAACATACAATTATTATGCTTTCCTCAAAGCAAACAGACTGCAGACACAGTCATTTTACCTCGCTGATCATCAAAAACAAACTTTATTCAAACTAGTTGGTTAGTCTTTCCAAGTTCCAACAATCACCAACTTTAGTTTGGTACTAAATTACTTAATTCACTGAGTTAGATGTGAAATAAAACAGCTGTTATGTACGATTATCAAAGCCACTGAACTCCATTGACAGAAACATTAATTTTACCTGGCTGATCATTGTAAGAAAAAAAAAACACACTTCATTCAAACTCGACAGAAACAAAATAAAACTCATCAAAGTCTTTCCAATGTTCCAAAAATTCCAAACTCTAGTCTCTTCTAAATAAACCCTTAATTCACAAAGGTAGATGTGAAAAGAAAGAGACGATATGTGCGATTCTCAAAGCCACCAGACTCCATTGACAGAAACAGTCATTTCACCTGGCTGTAAATAAAGCACACACACTTCATTCGAACTCGACAGAAACAAAATAAAGTTATCAAAACCATCTTTGTTAGTCTTTTTCTACTGTTCCACAATCCACAACTTTGGTTTGACAGTTTGAAAGAGACACTGAATAAAGAAACAAATATTTAAAAAAAAAAGATAATTTTCACTGTTTACTTCCCATATTTTCTTGCAAGAAAAAAAAAAAGTCATACTCGTCTACTGGAAATGTAGAGAAGTGTAAGCGACTGTTTTGAGCAGGTTTTCTTTGTTATTTTTGTAGAAAAATGGGTATAATGAGGGTTAAAGTCAACTACAACATTATGCCTGATATATTCCCACATCACAGTCAGACTGACTCCAGACAGGTGTTGGACAATACTGACAGTGTAAATGAGAAACGGAGGCCAAGAGACAACAATGTGGAAAAAAAAACCCACAAATCATCATCAGTCAAAAGGGCTCGACAGAAGGTCTGTCTGTGTGGGCGGGATGTGGTGTTTGCTCGCCTTGTTCCTCTCATTATGTCATTTTTTTAAATGATAATGACTATTTATACTCCTCTTGAGTTTGCTGCGTGGGCTCGAAGGAGACAGCGCGGATGATTCACAGCCTTTTGTCAACCACAGCCTCTCTCTCCCGTTGCTCTCCCTCTCTCTCGGTTTCATCTCCCTCCATCCATCTCTTTTTTTCTCCAGCAGAGCAATAATAGAAAGATCACTGTAGTCACTTCAGGTTGAGGCTGTGTGGGCGGAAGGACACATTGATTCAAGGCTCATGAAGAAGCCAAAGATAGTTTTTGAAGGGAAGGTTTCATAAGTCTCCGGTCTGATTCACAATGAGTTTGAAAAGGAAACAGGTGACTTTGCAGCGTTCAGGTCACTGAATTCACTCAGTGACAAAAGGATGCAGAAAAACATTTGAGAATGTATTTTTATACTTTTTAGAATTTAAAAAGGCTGATGACAGACCATCTTAAGACCTTTTTGGCCGCTAAATTGCCATTTACCTATGAAAACCAGTATTATTTTGGATTATTGTAGAAAATAAACTGTGGAAAACAAAAGTTTATGATACTTCGGCGAGATAATCTTCACAAATAAACACTTCTTTTATGATTTTTGAAACTCAAATTTTATCGGCAGAAGTAAAAAGCTAACGTTACATGACGGTATCATGAGTATGAGTATAAACAACAACGTCTCGTTTAGCTACTTGTTAGCAAACGCCTTTTTTAAAAACACATAAAAGTTCATGAGAGAGGGTATTTACTGACGTATATTATTTTACAGAACAAAACTTTAAAATCTCTTTAGCTTGTGTTAACCACAGACCTTATTTCAAACATCTAACCAGCGCTCTATACTGAGAGAATACAACATACATTTATGAAAGAGAAATAACATTTGAACCATGTTTTCACAGCTTGATCCGATTCTTGATTATGTTTTTTTCTGCATTGCATATTTATCTCCATGCTTGTTGGGCTGTTAAAACCATAAAAGTAACGTCTCCTTTAGCTTATTTGTCAGATTGTGGTTGGTTCTCGGTTTAATTTCACAATACAGCAGGTTGTTTGTAGATGAAAAAAAGAGTTTTAGTCCTACTGATACTTAGGATCCAACAAATTTCCAATCCAACACCAACTCCTCCAACCACCAAGGTTTGTTCTGCACAGATTCCTTTAATGGTAAAAGCCTTTTATGGTACGAACCATGAAAATTGAACGTCTCCCTCATTGCTTTGCTTGTATCTGGGACAGCTCACAGCAGCACGTGCAGGAGCTTTACAGCCAGCACCCTGCAAATCCATCAGATCCGCACATGGATCACAGAGGTAGAGGGTGTTGGAGGAGGCTGCAGGGACAGGAATGTGGGTGTTATGGAGACAAGCGAGCATATCCGCCAACTTATAAAGAAGGAATACAAGTGATGGGAACGGTCGAGCTATTTTTGACTCCGGCAGCAAAGCTCGCCAGGTGACATTCTGGTGGGTTTGGTGGTGTAGAAAGGGGTGGGACCTGCGAAAAATTGAGGGCACATCTGCAACGCTGTTAGAGAAAAAGAAGACAAACACAACAATTTGAACACTAACTATTTTTGTCACGAGCTTCGCAGCTCGTCAGGAGACGGTTTTGAATCCACCTTATGTCTCTTTGCACCTGGCTTAGATCGGAAATGTTTCACCTCAGGAGAAATGTTTTAGCATTTTGTGACATTTGAAACAATAGCAACCACAAAATAAAATGTTTCCCTTTAGTTGAGTTTGCTTCTGCTTTCTCTTCTCCACATGCAGGTCAGAGGTCAGGATCAAATGTACTTGCTGACATGTGCAACTTGACCATCATCCTTTTTTGTGAATAATTAAATAAGGTTCCATCCTATAACTATAAGGTGCAATTGTGTGAGTGCCTAAAAACATTGATTTGCTACAGATGGGTTTTGTATTTTTTTCTTTAATATGTAACCATAGAGGCACAAAACACAAATTTTAAAATAAAAATTGCATTTTCCCAATGAAAACACAATAACATATGTTGAAAGAAACTGAATATTATAACAATATAATTGTTTAAGTTAGTGTAGTTTTGGATTTTAATTATGAGTAGTCTCCTTGACACGTAAATAGTTTTGTCTTTCCTAATCTGCATAAGAAAGGGTATAAATCTATTTAAAATTTAGAGAAATGCTCAGCAAAAGCTCATCATTCAAAAGCTTACAAATGGCCAAAAAGAGAAGCTGCTCGGTCGTCGATGTCTCCTACAAAATGACCTACAAATAAACCGCATAAAAAATTATGTTAAGAGGGAGATGTGTTTTCTACAAAGTTTTAAACACTTGGTTAAGATTGGAAATTTAAACCAAACAAAAAGGTGCTACAAAACTAGTTTGTAAAGTTTAGTAAAACATCATGGTTTGGCTTAAAACTAAGTATGTTTGTTACGTTTATTACTTTCCGTTTCACATGCGACACAAACAGAGGTCTACTGGGTGAAAGTCCTGTGTTTGGTAGACCCATCAATCCCAACCTCTGTCATAAATGGACTTTGGCAGACTCGTTACAAACTTATTTGTGATGTTTAAAAACAAACATAACCCTGGAGAAAATAAGTTTCCATATAAACATAAATGACAAATCAGTCTCTTTATATGGTAACCTTTTTCTTTATGAGAGCAGGCTGTCAGGTTGTCTGGTAGAAAAGAACAAAGGCTTCACTCGCTACCATAGAAACTTTGTGGAAAACACCTTTGTCTGGAAAACACCTTTGTCTGGAAAACACGTTGCAGCTTTATCTTGAGGGATAATGGTTTTTAATTCAAAAGAAAAGATTCATTGGGTTCAGATTCAATTATATATTGAATATTGAGCTGAA